>NC_088381.1:60666287-60969318 GCF_037993035.2 Macaca fascicularis
AGCAAAGAGATCCACGAAATACAGATGTAACTCCGTGAGATGAATTAACAGAACACTAAGCAGTTTCTTAGAAAGCTTCTTTCCAGATTTCATCAGAGGATATTTCCTTTTTCACCATAGCCCTCTAAGGGCTTCCAAATATCACCTTGCCAATTCCACAAGAACTGTCTTAGCGAAAGGCTTCTTGAGGGGAAAGCTGAAACTCTGTGAGATGATTTCACAGAACAGAAAGAAGTTTCTCGGAAAGCTTCTTTCTCTTTGTTATCGGAGGATATTTCCTTTGGCCCTATAGTCTTCAAAGTAATCCGAAATATCTGTCATCAGATTCCACAGAAATAAGGCTAGCAAAGAGATCCATGAAATACAGATGTAACTCTGTGGGATGAATTAACACAACACTCAGCAGTTTCTCAGAAATCTTCTTTCCAGATTTCATCTGAGGATATTTCCTTTTTCACCATAGTCCTCTATGGGCTTCCAAATATCACTTTGACAATTCCACAAGAACTGTCTTAGCGAAAGGCTTCTTGAGGGGAAAGCTGTAACTCTGTGAGGTGATTTCACAGAACACAAAGAAGTTTCTCAGAAAGCTTCTTTCTCTTTGTTATAGGAGGATGTTTCCTTTGGCCCTATAGTCTTCAAAGGGATCCGAAATATCTGTTCTCAGATTCCACAGAAAAAAGGCTAGCAAAGATATCCACGAAATACAGATGTAACTCTGTGAGATGAATTAACAGACCTCTCAGGAGTTTCTCAGAAAGCTTCTTTCCAGATTTCATCTGAGGATATTTCCTTTTTTACCATAGCCCTCTATGGGCTTCCAAATATCCCTTTGCCAATTCCACAAGAACCGTCCTAGCGAGAGGCTTCTTGAGGAGAAAGCTGTAACTCGGTGAGACGATTTCACGGAACACAAAGAAGTTTCTCAGAAAGCTTCTTTCTCTTTGTTATCGGAGGATATTTCCTTAGGCACTATAGTCTTCAAAGGGATCCGAAATATCTGTTCTCAGATACCAAAGAAATAAGGCTAGCAAAGAGATCCACGAAATACAGATGTAACTCTGTGAGATGAATTAACAGAACACTAAGCAGTTTCTCAGAAAGCTTCTTTCCAGATTTCATCTGAGGATATTTCCTTTTTCACCGTAGCCCTCTATGGGCTTCCAAATATCACTTTGCCAATTCCACAAGAACTGTCTTAGCGAAAGGCTTCTTGAGGGGAAAGCTGAAACTCTGTGAGATGATTTCACAAAACACAAAGAAGTTTCTCAGAAAGCTTCTTTCTCTTTGTTATCGGAGGATATTTCTTTTGGTCTTAGAGTCTTCAAAGGGATCCAAAATATTTGTTCTCAGATTCTACAGAAATAAGGCTAGCAAAGAGATCCACGAAATACAGATGTAACTCTGTGAGAGGAATTAACAGAACACTCAGCAGTTTCTCAGAAAGCTTCTTTACAGATTTCATCTGAGGATATTTACTTTTTCACCATAGCCCTCTACGGGCTTCCAAATATCACTTTGCCAATTCCACAAGAACTGTCCTAGCGAGAGGCTTCTTGAGGGGAAAGCTGTAACTCGGTGAGACGATTTCACGGAACACAAAGAAGTTTCTCAGAAAGCTTCTTTCTCTTTGTTATCGGAGGATATTTCTTTTGGCCCTATAGTCTTCAAAGGGATCCGAAATATCTGTTCTCAGATTCCACAGAAATAAGGCTAGAAAGAGATCCACGAAATACAGAGGTAACTCTGTGAGATGAATTAACAGAACACTCAGCAGTTTCTCAGAAAGCTTCTTTCCAGATTTCATCTGAGGATATTTCCTTTTTCACCATAGCCCTCTAGGGCTTCCAAATATCACTTTGCCAATTCCACAAGAACTGTCTTAGCGAAAGGCTTCTTGAGCGGAAAGCTGTAACACTGTGAGACGATTTCACAGAACACAAAGAAGTTTCTCAGAAAGCTTCTTTCTCTTTGTGATCAGAGGATATTTCCGTTGGCCCTGTAGTCTTCAAAGGGATCTGAAATATCTGTTCTCAGATTCCACAGAAATAAGGCTAGCAAACAGATCAACGAAATACAGATGCAACTCTGTGAGATGAATTAACAGAACACTCACCAGTTTCTCAGAAAGCTTCTTTCCAGATTTCATCTGAGGATATTTCCTTTTTCACCATAGCCCACTATGGGCTTCCAAATATCACTTTGCCAATTCCACAAGAACTGTCTTAGCGAAAGGCTTCTTGAGGGGAAAGCTGAAACTCTGTGAGATGATTTCACAGAACACAAAGAAGTTTCTCAGAAAGTTTCTTTCTCTTTTTTATCGGAGGATATTTCTTTTGGCCCTATAGTCTTCAAAGGGATCCGAAATATCTGTTCTCAGATTCCACAGAAATAAGGCTAGAAAGAGATCCACGAAATACAGATGTAACTCTGTGAGATGAATTAACAGAACACTCAGCAGTTTCTCAGAAAGCTTCTTTCCAGATTTCATCTGAGGGTATTTCCTTTTTCACCATAGCCCTCTAAGGGCTTCGAAATATCACGTTGCCAATTCCACAAGAACTGTCTTAGCGAGAGGCTTCTTGAGGGGAAAGCTGTAACACTGTGAGACGATCTCAGAGAACACAAAGAAGTTTCTCAGAAAGCTTCTTTCTCTTTGTTATCGGAGGATATTTCCTTTGGCCCTATAGTCTTCAACGGGATCCGAAATATCTGTTCTCAGATTCCACAGAAATAAGGCTAGCAAAGAGATCAACGAAATACAGATGCAACTCTGTGAGATGAATTAAGAGAACACTCAGCAGTTTCTCAGAAAGCTTCTTTCCAGATTTCATCTGAGGATATTTCCTTTTTCACCATAGCCCTCTACGGGCTTCCAAATATCAATTTGCCAATTCCACAAGAACTGTCTTAGCGAAAGGCTTCTTGAAGGGAAAGCTGTAACTCTGTGAGATGATTTTTAAAATACAAAAAAGTTTCTCAGAAAACTTCTTTCTCTTTGCTATCGGAGGATATTTCCTTTGGCCCTATAGTCTTCAAAGGGATCCGAAATTTCTGTTCTCAGATTCCTCAGAAATAAGGCTAGCAAAGAGATCCACGAAATACAGATGTAACTCTGTGAGATGAATTAACAGAACACTCAGCAGTTTCTCAGAAAGCTTCTTTCCAGATTTCATCTGAGGATATTTCCTTTTTCACCATAGCCCTCTAAGGGCTTCCAAATATCACCTTGCCAATTCCACAAGAACTGTCTTAGCGAAAGGCTTCTTGAGGGGAAAGCTGTAACTCTGTGAGATGATTTCACAGAACACAAAGAAGTTTCTCGGAAAACTTCTTTCTCTTTGTTATCGGAGGATATTTCCTTTGGCCCTATCGTCTTCAAAGGGATCCGAAATATCTGTTCTCAGATTCCACAGAAATAAGGCTAGCAAAGAGATCCACGAAATACAGATGTAACTCTATGAGATCAATTAACAGAACACTAAGCAGTTTCTCAGAAAGCTTCTTTCCAGATTTCATCTGAGGATATTTCCTTTTTCACCATAGTCCTCTAAGGGCTTCTAAATATCACTTTGCCAATTCCACAAGAACTGTCTTAGCGAAAGGCTCCTTGAGGGGAAAGCTGTAACTCTGTGAGATGATTTCACAGAACACAAAGCAGTTTCTCAGAAAGCTTCTTTCTCTTTGTTATCGGAGGATATTTCTTTTGGCCTTAGAGTCTTCAAAGTGATCCGAAATATCTGTTCTCAGATTCCACAGAAATAAGGCTAGCAAACAGATCCACGAAATACAGATGTAACTCTGTGAGATGAATTAACAGAACACTAAGCACTTTCTCAGAAAACTTCTTTCCAGATTTCATCTGAGGATATTTCCTTTTTCACCATAGCCCTCTATGGGCTTCCAAATATCACTTTGCCAATTCCACAAGAACTGTCCTAGCGAGAGGCTTCTTGAGGGGAAAGCTGTAACTCTGTGAGACGATTTCACGGAACACAAAGAAGTTTCTCAGAAAGCTTCTTTCTCTTTGTTATCGGAGGATATTTCCTTAGGCACTATAGTCTTCAAAGGGATCCGAAATATCTGTTCTCAGATTCCACAGAAATAAGGCTAGCAAAGAGATCCACGAAATACAGATGTAACTCTGTGAGATGAATTAACAGAACACTAAGCATTTTCTCAGAAAGCTTCTTTCCAGAATTCCTCTGAGGATATTTCCTTTTTCACCATAGCCCTCTATGGGCTTCCAAATATCACTTTGCCAATTCCACAAGAACTGTCTTAGCGAGAGGCTTCTTGAGCGGAAAGCTGTAACACTGTGAGACGATTTCACATAACACAAAGAAGTTTCTCTGAAAGCTTCTTTCTCTTTGTTATCGGAGGATATTTCCTTTGGACCTATAGTCTTCAACGGGATCCGAAATATCTGTTCTCAGATTCCTCAGAAATAAGGCTAGCAAGAGATCAACGAAATACAGATGCAACTCTGTGAGATGAATTAACAGAACACTCAGCAGTTTCTCAGAAATCTTCTTTCCAGATTTCATCTGAGGATATATCCTTTTTCACCATAGCCCTCTATGGGCTTCCAAATATCACTTTGCCAATTCCACAAGAACTGTCCTAGCGAGAGGGTTCTTGAGGGGAAAGCTGTAATTCGGTGAGACGATTTCACGGAACACAAAGAAGTTTCTTAGAAAACTTCTTTCTCTTTGCTATCGGAGGATATTTCCTTTGGCCCTATAGTCTTCAAAGGGATCCGAAATATCTGTTCTCAGATTCCTCAGAAATAAAGCTAGCAAAGAGATCCACGAAATACAGATGTAACTCTGTGAGATGAATTAACAGAACACTCAGCACTTTCTCAGAAATCTTCTTTCTAGATTTCATCCGAGGATATTTCCTTTTTCACCATAGCACTCTATGGGCTTACAAATATCACTTTGCAAATTCCAGAAGAACTGTCTTAGCGAAAGGCTTCTTGAGGGGAAAGCTGTAACTCTTTGAGATGATTTCACAGAACAGAAAGAAGTTTCTCGGAAAGCTTCTTTCTCTTTGTTATCGGAGGATATTTCCTCTGGCCCTATAGTCTTCAAAGGGATCTGAAATATCTGTTCTCAGATTCCACAGAAATAAGGCTAGCAAAGAGATCCACGAAATACAGATGTAACTCTGTGAGATGAATTAACAGAACACTCAGCAGTTCTCAGAAAGCTTCTTTCCAGATTTCATCTGAGGATATTTCCTTTTTCACCATAGCCCTCTATGGGCTTCCAAATATCACTTTGCCAATTCCACAAGAACTGTCTTAGCGAAAGGCTTCTTGAGGGAAAGCTGTAACTCTGTGAGATGATTTCACAGAACACAAAGAAGTTTCTCAGAAAGCTTCTTTCTCTTTGTTATCGGAGGATATTTCTTTTGGCCTTAGAGTCTTCAAAGTGATCCGAAATATCTGTTCTCAGATTCCACAGAAATAAGGCTAGCAAAGAGATCCACGAAATACAGATGTAACTCTGTGAGATGAATTAACAGAACACTACACAGTTTCTCAGAAAACTTCTTTCCAGATTTCATCTGAGGATATTTCCTTTTTCACCATAGCCCTCTATGGGCTTCCAAATATCACTTTGCCAATTCCACAAGAACTGTCCTAGCGAGAGGCTTCTTGAGGGGAAAGCTGTAACTCTGTGAGACGATTTCACGGAACACAAAGAAGTTTCTCAGAAAGCTTCTTTCTCTTTGTTATCGGAGGATATTTCCTTAGGCACTATAGTCTTCAAAGGGATCCGAAATATCTGCTCTCAGATTCCACAGAAATAAGGCTAGCAAAGAGATCCACGAAATACAGATGTAACTCTGTGAGATGAATTAACAGAAGACTAAGCAGTTTCTCAGAAAGCTTCTTTCCAGATTTCATCTGAGGATATTTCCTTTTTCACCATAGCCCTCTAAGGGCTTCCAAATATCACTTTGCCAATTCCACAAGAACTGTCTTAGCGAAAGGCTTCTTGAGGGGAAAGCTGAAACTCTGTGAGATGATTTCACAGAACACAAAGAAGTTTCTCAGAAAGCTTCTTTCTCTTTGTTATCGGAGGATATTTCTTTTGGCCCTCTAGTCTTCAAAGGGATCCGAAATATCTGTTCTCAGATTCCACAGAAATAAGGCTAGAAAGAGATCCACGAAATACAGATATAACTCTGTGAGATGAATTAAAAGAACACTCAGCAGTTTCTCAGAAAGCTTCTTTCTAGATTTCATCTGAGGATATTTCCTTTTTCACCATAGCACTCTATGGGCTTCCAAATATCACTTTGCAAATTCCAGAAGAACTGTCTTAGCGAAAGGCTTCTGGAAGGGAAAGCTGTAACTCTTTGAGATGATTTCACAGAACAGAAAGAAGTTTCTCGGAAAGCTTCTTTCTCTTTGTTATCAGAGGATATTTCCTCTGGCCCTATAGTCTTCAAAGGGATCTGAAATATCTGTTCTCAGATTCCACAGAAATAAGGCTAGCAAAGAGATCCACGAAATACAGATGTAACTCTGTGAGATGAATTAACAGAACACTCAGCAGTTTCTCAGAAAGCTTCTTTCCAGATTTCATCTGAGGATATTTCCTTTTTCACCATAGCCCTCTATGGGCTTCCAAATATCACTTTGCCAATTCCACAAGAACTGTCTTAGCGAGAGGCTTCTTGAGGGGAAATCTGTAACTCTGTGAGACGATTTCACAGACCACAAAGAAGTTTCTCAGAAAGCTACTTTCTCTTTGTTATCGGAGGATATTTCCTTTGGCCCTATATACCTCAAAGTGATCCGAAATATCTGTCATCAGATTCCACAGAAATAAGGCTAGCAAAGAGATCCATGAAATACAGATGTAACTCTGTGAGATGAATTAACAGAACACTCAGCAGTTTCTCAGAAATCTTCTTTCCAGATTTCATCTGAGGATATTTCCTTTTTCACCATATCCCTCTACGGGCTTCCAAATATCACTTTGACAATTCCACAAGAACTGTCTTAGCGAAAGGCTTTTTGAGGGGAAAGCTGTAACTCTGTGAGGTTATTTCACAGAACACAAAGAAGTTTCTCAGAAAGCTTCTTTCTCTTTGTTATCGGAGGATATTTCCTTTGGCCCTATAGTCTTCAAAGGGATCCGAAATATCTGTTCTCAGATTCCACAGAAATAAGGCTAGCAAAGAGATCCACGAAATACACATGTAACTCTGTGAGATGAATTAACAGACCTCTCAGGAGTTTCTCAGAAAGATTCTTTCCAGATTTCATTTGAGGATATTTCCTTTTTTACCATAGCTCTCTAAGGGCTCCCAAATATCACTTTGCCAATTCCACAAGAACTGTCCTAGCGAGAGGCTTCTTGAGGGGAAAGCTGTAACTCTGTGAGACGATTTCACGGAACACAAAGAAGTTTCTCAGAAAGCTTCTTTCTCTTTGTTATCGGAGGATATTTCCTTAGGCACTATAGTCTTCAAAGGGATCCGAAATATCTGTTCTCAGATTCCACAGAAATAAGGCTAGCAAAGAGATCCACGAAATACAGATGTAACTCTGTGAGATGAATTAACAGAACACTAAGCAGCTTCTCAGAAAGCTTCTTTCCAGATTTCATCTGAGGATATTTCCTTTTTCACCATAGCCTTCTACGGGCTTCCAAATATCACTTTGCCAATTCCACAAGAACTGTCTTAGTGAGAGTCTTCTTGAGGGGAAAGCTGTAACACTGTGAGACGATTTCACAGAACACAAAGAAGTTTCTCAGAAAGCTTCTTTCTCTTTGTTATCGGAGGATATTTCCTTTTGCCCTATAGTCTTCAAAGGGATCCGAAATATCTGTTCTCAGATTCCACAGAAATAACGCTAGCAAAGAGATCCACGAAATACAGATGCAACTCTGTGAGGTGAATTAACAGAACACTCAGCAGGTTCTCAGAAAGCTTCTTTCCAGATTTCATCTGCGGATATTTCCTTTTTCACCATAGCCCTCTATGGGCTTCCAAATATAACTTTGCCAATTCCACAAGAACTGTCTTAGCGAAAGGCTTCTTGAGGGGAAAGCTGTAACTCTGTGAGATGATTTCACAGTACACAAAGAAGTTTCTCAGAAAGCTTCTTTCTCTTTGTTATCGGAGGATATTTCCTTTGGCCCTATAGTCTTCAAAGGGATCCGAAATATCTGTTCTCAGATTCCACAGAAATAAGACTAGCAAAGAGATCCACGAAACACAGATGTAACTCTGTGAGATGAATTACCAGAACACTTAGCAGTTTCTCCGAAAGCTTCTTTCCAGATTTCCTCTGAGGATATTTCCTTTTTCACCATAGCCCTCTATGGGCTTCCAAATATCACTTTGCCAATTCCACAAGAACTGTCTTAGCGAAAGGCTTCTTGAGGGGAAAGCTGTAACTCTCTGAGATGAGTTCACAGAACACAAAGAAGTTTCTCAGAAAGCTTCTTTCTCTTTGTTTTCGGAGGATATTTCCTTAGTCACTATAGTCTTCAAATGGATCCGAACTATCTGTTCTCAGATTCCACAGAGACAAGGCTAGCAAAGAGATCAACGAAATACAGATGTAACTCTGTGAGATGAATTAACAGAACACTCAGCAGTTTCTCAGAAAGCTTCTTTCCAGATTTCATCTGAGGATATTTCCTTTTTCACCATAGCCCTCTATGGGCTTCCAAATATCACTTTGCCAATTCCACAAGAACTGTCTTAGCGAAAGGCTTCTTGAGGGGAAAGCTGTAACTCTCTGAGATGAGTTCACAGAACACAAAGAAGTTTCTCAGAAAGCTTCTTTCTCTTTGTTTTCGGAGGATATTTCCTTAGTCACTATAGTCTTCAAATGGATCCGAACTATCTGTTCTCAGATTCCACAGAGACAAGGCTAGCAAAGAGATCAACGAAATACAGATGTAACTCTGTGAGATGAATTAACAGAACACTCAGCAGTTTCTCAGAAAGCTTCTTTCCAGATTTCATCTGAGGATATTGCCTTTTTCACCATAGCCCTCTATGGGCTTCCAAATATCACTTTGCCAATTCCACAAGAACTGTGTTAGCGAAAGGCTTCCTGAGGGGAAAGCTGTAACTCTGAGATGATTTTAAAGAATACAGAGAAGTTTCTCAGAAAAATTCTTTCTCTTTGCTATCGGAGGATATTTCCTTTGGCCCTATAGTCTTCAAAGGGATCCGAAATATCTGTTCTCAGATTCCTCAGAAATAAGGCTAGCAAAGAGATCGACGAAATACAGATGTATCTCTGTGAGGTGAATTAACAGAACACTCAGCAGTGTCTCAGAAAGCTTCTTTCCATATTTCATCTGAGGATATTTCCTTTTTCACCATAGCCCTCTATGGGCTTCCAAATATCACTTTGCCAATTCCACAAGAACTGTCTTAGCGAAAGGCTTCTTGAGGGGAAAGCTGTAACTCTGTGAGATGATTTCACAGAACACAAAGAAGTTTCTCAGAAAGCTTCTTTCTCTTTGCTATCGGAGGATGTTTCCTTTGGCCCTATAGTCTTCAAATGGATCCGAAATATCTGTTCTCAGATTCCAAAGAAATAAGGCTAGCAAAGAGATCCACGAAATACAGATGTAACTCTGTGAGATGAATTAACAGAACACTCAACACTTTCTCAGAAAGCTTCTTTCCAGATTTCATCTGAGGATATTTCGTTTTTCACCATAGCCCTCTATGGGCTTCCAAATATCAGTTTGCCAATTCCACAAGAACTCTCTTAGTGAAAGGCTTCTTCAGGGGAAAGCTGTAACTCTGTGAGATGATTTTAAAAAATACAAAGAATGTTCTCAGAAAACTTCTTTCTCTTTGCTATCGGAGGATATTTCCTTTGGCCCTATAGTCTTCAAAGGGATCCGAAATATCTGTTCTCAGATTCCTCAGAAATAAGGCTAGCAAAGAGATCCACGAAATACAGATGTAACTCTCTGAAATGAATTAACAGAACACTCAGCAGTTTGTCAGAAAGCTTCTTTCTAAATTTCATCTGAGGATATTTCCTTTTTCACCATAGCCCTCTATGGGCTTCCAAATATCACTTTGCCAATTCCACAAGAACTGTCTTAGCGAAAGGCTTCTTGAGGGGAAAGCTGTAACTCTGTGAGATGATTTCACAGAACACAAAGAAGTTTCTCAGAAAGCTTCTTTCTCTTTGTAATCGGAGGATATTTCCTTTGGCCCTATACTCTTCAAAGGGATCCGAAATATCTGTTCTCAGATTCCACAGAAATAAGGCTAGCAAAGAGATCCACGAAATACAGATGTAACTCTGTGAGATGAATTAACAGAACACTCAGCAGTTTGTCAGAAAGCTTCTTTCTAAATTTCATCTGAGGATATTTCCTTTTTCACCATAGCCCTCTATGGGCTTCCAAATATCACTTTACCAATTCCACAAGAACTGTCCTAGCGAGAGGCTTCTTGAGGGGAAAGCTGTAACTCTGTGAGACGATTTCACGGAACACAAAGAAGTTTCTCAGAAAGCTTCTTTCTCTTTGTTATCGGAGGATATTTCCTTAGGCACCATAGTCTTCAAAGGGATCCGAAATATCTGCTCTCAGATTCCACAGAAATAAGGCTAGCAAAGAGATCCACGAAATACAGATGTAACTCTGTGAGATGAATTAACAGAACACTAAGCAGTTTCTCAGAAAGCTTCTTTCCAGATTTCATCTGAGGATATTTCCTTTTTCACCATAGCCCTCAAAGGGCTTCCAAATATCACTTTGCCAATTCCACAAGAACTGTCTCAGCGAAAGGCTTCTTGAGTGGAAAGCTGAAACTCTGTGAGATGATTTCACAGAACACAAAGAAGTTTCTCAGAAAGCTTCTTTCTCTTTGTTATCGGAGGATATTTCTTTTGGCCCTCTAGTCTTCAAAGGGATCCGAAATATCTGTTCTCAGATTCCAGAGAAATAAGGCTAGCAAAGAGATCCACGAAATACAGATGTAACTCTGTGAATGGAAGTCCCATATCACAGAGCAGTTTCTCAGAAAGCTTCCTTCCAGATTTCATCTGAGGATATTTCCTTCTTCACCATAGCCCTCTATGGGCTTCCAAATATCACTTTGCCAATTCCACAAGAACTGTCTTATCGAGAGGCTTCATGAAGGGAAAGCTGTAACTCTGTGAGATGATTTCACAGAACACAAAGAAGTTTCTCAGAAAGCTTTTTTCTCTTTGTTATCGGAGGATATTTCCTTTGGCCCTATAGTCTTCAAAGGGATCCGAAATATCTGTTCTCAGATTCCACAGAAATAAGGCTAGCAAAGAGATCCACGAAATACAGATGTAACTCTGTGAGATAAATTAACAGAACACTAGGCAGTTTCTCAGAAAGCTTCTTTCCAGATTTCATCTGAGAATATTTCCTTTTTCACCATAGCCCTCTAAGGGCTTCCAAATATCACTTTGCCAATTCCACAAGAAATGTCTTAGCGAAAGGCTTCTTCAGGGGAAAGCTGTAACTCTGTGAGATGATTTCACAGAACACAAAGATGTTTCTCAGAAAGCTTCTTTCTTTTTGCTATCGGAGGATATTTCCTTTGGCCCTATAGTCTTCAAAGTTATACGAAATTTCTGTTCTCAGATTCCACAGAAATAAGGCTAGCAAAGAGATCCACGAAATACAGATGTAACTCGGTGAGATGAATTAACATAACACTAAGCAGTTTCTCAGAAAGCTTCTTTCCAGATTTCATCTGAGGATATTTCCTTTTTCACCATAGCCCTCTATGGGCTTCCAAATATCACTTTGCCAATTCCACAAGAACTCTCTTAGCGAAAGACTTCTTGAGGGGAAAGCTGTAACTCTGTGAGATGATTTCACAGAACACAAAGAAGTTTCTCATAAAGGTTCTTTCTCTTTGTTATCGGAGGATATTTCTTTTGGCCCTATAGTCTTCAAAGGGATCCGAAATATCTGTCTCAGATTCCACAGAGACAAGGCTAGCAAAGAGATCCACGAAATACAGATGTAACTCTGTGAGTGGAAGTCACACATCACAGAGCAGTTTCTCAGAAGGCTTCTTTCCAGATTTCATCTGAGGATATTTCCTTTTTCACCATAGCCCTCTAAGGGCTTCCAAATATCACTTTGCCAATTCCACAAGAACTGTCTTAGCGAAAGGCTTCTTGAGGGGAAAGCTGTATCTCTGTGAGATGATTTCACAAAACACAAAGAAGTTTCTCAGAAAGCTTCTTTCTCTTTGTTATCGGAGGATATTTCCTTAGGCAATATAGTCTTCAAAGGGATCCGAAATATCTGTTCTCAGATTCCACAGAAATAAGGCTAGCAAAGAGATCCATGAAATACACATGTAACTCTGTGAGATGAATTAGCAGAACACTAAGCAGTTTCTCGGAAAGCTTTTTTCCCGTTTTCATGTGAGGATATTTCCTTTTTCACCATAGCCCTCTAAGGACTTCCAAATATCACTTTGCCAATTCCACAAGAACTGTCTTAGCGAAAGGCTTCTTGAGGGGAAAGCTGTAACTCGGTGAGATGATTTCACAGAACACAAAGAAGTTTCTCAGAACGTTTCTTTCTCTTTGTTATCGGAGGATATTTCCATTGGCCCCATAGTCGTCAAAGGGATACGAAATATCTGTTCTCAGATTCCACAGAAATAAGGCTAGCCAAGAGATCCACGAAACACAGATGTCACTCTGTGAATGGAAGTCACCTATAACAGAGCAGTTTCTCATAAAGCTTCTTTCCAGATTTCATCTGAGGATATTGCCTTTTTCACCATAGCCCTCTATGGACTTCCAAATATCACTTTGCCAATTCCACAAGAACTCTCTCAGCAAAAGGCTTCTTGAAGGGAAAGCTGTAACTCTGTGAGATGATTTTAAAGAATACAAAGAAGTTTCTCAGAAAACTTCTTTCTCTTTGCTATCATAGGATATTTCCTTTGGCCCTATAGTCTTCAATGGGATCCGAAATATCTGTTCTCAGCTTCCTCAGAAATAAGGCTAGCCAAGAGATCCACGAAATACAGATGTAACTCTGTGAGATGCGTTAACAGAACACTAAGCATTTTCTCAGAAAGCTTCTTTCCAGATTTCATCTGAGGATATTTCCTTTTTCACCATAGCCCTCTATGGGCTTCCAAATATCACTTAGCCAATTCCACAAGAACTGTCTTAGTGAAAGGCTTCTTGAGGGGAAAGCTGTAACTCTGTGAGATGATTTTAAAAAATACAAAGAATTTTCTCAGAAAACTTCTTTCTCTTTGCTATCGGAGGATATTTCTTTGGCCCTGTAGTCTTCAAAGGTTTCCGAAATATCTGTTCTCAGATTCCTCAGAAATAAGGCTAGCAAAGAGATCCACGAAATACAGATGTAACTCTGTGAGATGAATTAATAGAACACACAGCAGTTTCACAGAAAGCTTCTTTCTAGATTTCATCTGAGGGTATTTCCTTTTTCACCATAGCCCTCTATGGGCTTCCAAATATCACTTTGCCAATTCCACAAGAACTGTCTTATCGAGAGGCTTCTTGAGGGGAAAGCTGTAACTCTGTGAGATGATTTCACAGAACACAAAGAAGTTTCTCAGAAAGCTTCTTTCTCTTTGTTATCGGAGGATATTTCCTTTGGCCCTATGGTCTTCAAAGGGATCCGAAATACCATTTCTCAGATTCCACAGAAATAAGGCTAGCAAAGAGATCCACGAAATACAGATGTAACTCTGTGAGACGAATTAACAGAACACTAAGTAGTTTCTCAGAAAGATTCTTTCCAGATTTCATCTGAGGATATTTCCTTTTTCACAATAGCCCTCTATGGGCTTCCAAATATCACTTTGCCAATTCCACCAGAACTGTCTTATCGAGAGGCTTCTTGAGGGGAAAGCTGTAACTCTGTGAGATGATTTCACAGAACACAAAGAAGTTTCTCGGAAAGCTTCTTTCTATTTGTTATCGGAGGATATTTCCTTTGGCCCTATAGTCTTCAAAGGGATCCGAAATATCTGTTCTCAGATTCCACAGAAATAAGGCTAGCAAAGAGATCCACGAAATACAGATGTAACTCAGTGAGATGAATTAACAGAACACTAAGCAGTTTCTCAGAAAGCTTCTTTCCAGATTTCATCTGAGGATATTTCCTTTTTCACCATAGCCCTCTATGGGCTTCCAAATATCACTTTGCCAATTCCACAAGAACTCTCTTAGCAAAAGGATTCTTGAGGGGAAACTGTAACTCTGTGAGATTATTTTAAAAAATACAAAGAAGTTTCTCAGAAAACTTCTTTCTCTTTGCTATCGGAGGATATTTCCTTTGGCCCTATAGTCTTCAAAGGGATCCGAAATATCTGTTCTCAGATTCCTCAGAAATAAGGCTAGCAAAGAGATCCACGAAATACAGATGTAACTCTGTGAGATGAATTAACAGAACACTCAGCAGTTTTTCAGAAATCTTCTTTCTAGATTTCATCTGAGGATATTTCCTTTTTCACCATAGCCCTCTATGGGCTTCCAAATATCACTTTGCCAATTCCACAAGAACTGTCTTAGCGAAAGGCTTCTGGAGGGGAAAGCTGTAACTCTGTGAGATGATTTCACAGAACACAAAGAAGTTTCTCAGAAAGCTTCTTTCTCTTTGTTACCGGAGGATATTTCCTTTGGCCCTATAGTCTTCAAAGGGATCCGACATATCTGTTCTCAGCTTCCACAGAAATAAGGCTAGCAAAGAGATCCACGAAATACAGATGTAACTCTTGAGATGAATTAAAAGAACACTCAGCAGTTTCTCAGAAAACTTCTTTCCAGATTTCATCTGAGGATATTTCCCTTTTCCCCGTAGCCCTCTATGGGCTTCCAAATATCACTTTGCCAATTCCACAAGAACTGTCTTAGCGAAAGGCTTCTTGAGGGGAAAGCTGTAACTCGGTGAGATGATTTCACAGAACACACAGAAGTTTCTCAGAAAGTTTCTTTCTCTTTGTTATCGGAGGATATTTCCATTGGCCCTATAGTCGTCAAAGGGATACGAAATATCTGTTCTCAGATTCCAAAGAAATAAGGCTAGCCAAGAGATCCACGAAACACAGATGTAACTCTGTGAATGGAAGTCACCTATCACAGAGCAGTTTCTCAGAAAGCTTCTTTCCAGATTTCATCTGAGGATATTGCCTTTTTCACCATAGCCCTCTATGGACTTCCAAATATCACTTTGCCAATTCCACAAGAACTCTCTTAGCAAAAGGCTTCTTGAAGGGAAAGCTGTAACTCTGTGAGATGATTTTAAAGAATACAAAGAAGTTTCTCAGAAAACTTCTTTCTCTTTGCTATCATAGGATATTTCCTTTGGCCCTATAGTCTTCAAAGGGATCCGAAATATCTGTTCTCAGATTACTCAGAAATAAGGCTAGCAAAGAGATCCACGAAATACAGATGTAACTCTGTGAGATGAATTAATAGAACACTCAGCAGTTTCACAGAAAGCTTCTTTCTAGATTTCATCTGAGGATATTTCCTTTTTCAGCATAGCCCTCTATGGGCTTCCAAATATCACTTTGCCAATTCCACAAGAACTGTCTTAACGAAAGGCTTCTTGAGGGGAAAGCTGTAACTCTGTGAGATGATTTCACAGAACACAAAGAAGTTTCTCAGAAAGCTTCTTTCTCTTTGTTATCGGAGGATCTTTCTTTTGGCCCTATAGTCTTCAAAGGGATCCGAAATATCTGTTCTCAAAATCCTCAGAAATAAAGCTAGCAAAGAGATCCACGAAATACAGATGTAACTCTGTGAGATGAATTAATAGAACACACAGCAGTTTCACAGAAAGCTTCTTTCTAGATTTCATCTGAGGGTATTTCCTTTTTCACCATAGCCCTCTATGGGCTTCCAAATATCACTTTGCCAATTCCACAAGAACTGTCTTATCGAGAGGCTTCTTGAGGGGAAAGCTGTAACTCTGTGAGATGATTTCACAGAACACAAAGAAGTTTCTCAGAAAGCTTCTTTCTCTTTGTTATCGGAGGATATTTCCTTAGGCCCTATGGTCTTCAAAGGGATCCGAAATACCATTTCTCAGATTCCACAGAAATAAGGCTAGCAAAGAGATCCACGAAATACAGATGTAACTCTGTGAGATGAATTAACAGAACACTAAGTATTTTCTCAGAAAGCTTCTTTCCAGATTTCATCTGAGGATATATCCTTTTTCACCATAGCCCTCTATGGGCTTCCAAATATCACTTTGCCAATTCCACAAGAACTGTCTTATCGAGAGGCTTCTTGAGGGGAAAGCTGTAACTCTGTGAGATGATTTCACAGAACACAAAGAAGTTTCTCAGAAAGCTTCTTTCTCTTTGTTATCGGAGGATATTTCCTTTGGCCCTATAGTCTTCAAAGGGATCTGAAATATCTGTTCTCAGATTCCACAGAAATAAGGCTAGCAAAGAGATCCACGAAATACAGATGTAACTCTGTGAGATGAATTAACAGAACACTAAGCAGTTTCTCAGAAAGCTTCTTTCGAGATTTCATCTGAGGATATTTCCTTTTTCACCATAGCCCTCTATGGGCTTCCAAATATCACTTTGCCAATTCCACAAGAACTCTCTTAGCGAAAGGATTCTTGAGGGGAAACTGTAACTCTTTGAGATGATTTTAAAAAATATAAAGAAGTTTCTCAGAAAACTTCTTTCTCTTTGATATCGGAGGATATTTCCTTTGGCCCTATAGTCTTCAAAGGGATCCGAAATATCTGTTCTCAGATTCCTCAGAAATAAGGCTAGCAAAGAGATCCACGAAATACAGATGTAACTCTGTGAGATGAATTAACAGAACACTCAGCAGTTTCTCAGAAAGCTTCTTTCTAGATTTCATCTGAGGATATTTCCTTTTTCACCATAGCCCTCTATGGGCTTCCAAATATCACTTTGCCAATTCCACAAGAACTGTCTTAGCGAAGGGCTTCTTGAGGGGAAAGCTGTAACTCTGTGAGATGATTTCACAGAACACAAAGAAGTTTCTCAGAAAGCTTCTTTCTCTTTGTTATCGGAGGATATTTCCTTTGGCCCTATAGTCTTCAAAGGGATCCGAAATATCTGTTCTCAGATTCCACAGAAATAAGGCTGGCAAAGACATCCACGAAATACAGATGTAACTCTGTGAGATGAATTAACAGAACACTCAGCATTTTCTCAGAAAGCTTCTTTCCAGATTTCATCTGAGGATATTTCCTTTTTCACCATAGCCCTCAACGGGCTTCCAAATATCACTTTGCCAATTCCACAAGAACTGTCTTAGCGAAAGGCTTCTTGAGGGGAAAGCTGTAACCCTGTGAGATGATTTTAAAAAATACAAAGAAGTTTCTCAGAAAACTTCTTTCTCTTTGCTATCGGAGGATATTTCTTTGGCCCTATAGTCTTCAACGGGATCCGAATTATCTGTTTTCAGATTCCTCAGAAATAAGGCTAGCAAAGAGATCCACGAAATACAGATGTAACTCTGTGAGATGAATTAATAGAACACACAGCAGTTTCACAGAAAGCTTCTTTCTAGATTTCATCTGAGGGTATTTCCTTTTTCACCATAGCCCTCTATGGGCTTCCAAATATCACTTTGCCAATTCCACAAGAACTGTCTTATCGAGAGGCTTCTTGAGGGGAAAGCTGTAACTCTGTGAGATGATTTCACAGAACACAAAGAAGTTTCTCAGAAAGCTTCTTTCTCTTTGTTATCGGAGGATATTTCCTTTGGCCCTATGGTCTTCAAAGGGATCCGAAATACCATTTCTCAGATTCCACAGAAATAAGGCTAGCAAAGAGATCCACGAAATACAGATGTAACTCTGTGCGATGAATTAACAGAACACTAAGTAGTTTCTCAGAAAGCTTCTTTCCAGATTTCATCTGAGGATATTTCCTTTTTCACCATAGCCCTCTATGGGCTTCCAAATATCACTTTGCCAATTCCACAAGAACTGTCTTATCGAGAGGCTACTTGAGGGGAAAGCTGTAACTCTGTGAGATGATTTCACAGAACACAAAGAAGTTTCTCAGAAAGCTTCTTTCTCTTTGTTATCGGAGGATATTTCCTTTGGCCCTATAGTCTTCAAAGGGATCCGAAATATCTGTTCTCAGATTCCACAGAAATAAGGCTAGCAAAGAGATCCACGAAATACAGATGTAACTCTGTGAGATGAATTAACAGAACCCTAAGCAGTTTCTCAGAGAGCTTCTTTCCAGATTTCATCTGAGGATATTTCCTTTTTCACCATAGCCCTCTATGGGCTTCCAAATATCACTTTGCCAATTCCACAAGAACTCTCTTAGCGAAAGGATTCTTGAGGGGAAACTGTAACTCTGTGAGATGATTTTAAAAAATACAAAGAAGTTTCTCAGAAAACTTCTTTCTCTTTGCTATCGGAGGATATTTCCTTTGGCCCTATAGTCTTCAAAGGGATCCGAAATATCTGTTCTCAGATTCCTCAGAAATAAGGCTAGCAAAGAGATCCACGAAATACAGATGTAACTCTGTGAGATGAATTAACAGAACACTCAGCAGTTTCTCAGAAAGCTTCTTTCTAGATTTCATCTGAGGATATTTCCTTTTTCACCATAGCCCTCTATGGGCTTCCAAATATCACTTTGCCAATTCCACAAGAACTGTCTTAGCGAAAGGCTTCTTGAGGGGAAAGCTGTAACTCTGTGAGATGATTTCACAGAACACAAAGAAGTTTCTCAGAAAACTTCTTTCTCTTTGTTATCGGAGGATATTTCCTTTGGCCCTATAGTCTTCAAAGGGATCCGAAATATCTGTTCTCAGATTCCACAGAAATAAGGCTGGCAAAGACATCCACGAAATACAGATGTAACTCTGTGAGATGAATTAACAGAACACTAAGCATTTTCTCAGAAAGCTTCTTTCCAGATTTCATCTCAGGATATTTCCTTTTTCACCATAGCCCTCTATGGGCTTCCAAATATCACTTTGCCAATTCCACAAGAACTGTCTTAGCGAAAGGCTTCTTGAGGGGAAAGCTGTAACCCTGTGAGATGATTTTAAAAAATACAAAGAAGTTTCTCAGAAAACTTCTTTCTCTTTGCTATCGGAGGATATTTCTTTGGCCCTATAGTCTTCAAAGGGATCCGAAATATCTGTTCTCAGATTCCTCAGAAATAAGGCTAGCAAAGAGATCCACGAAATACAGATGTAACTCTGTGAGATGAATTAACAGAACACTCAGGAGTTTCTCAGAAAGCTTCTTTCTAGATTTCATCTGAGGATACTTCCTTTTTCACCATAGCCCTCTATGGGCTTCCAAATATCACTTTGCCAATTCCACAAGAACTGTCTTAGCGAAAGGCTTCTTGAGGGGAAAGCTGTAACTTCGTGAGATGATTTCACAGAACACAAAGAAGTTTCTCAGAAAGCTTCTTTCTCTTTGTTATCGGAGGATATTTCCTTAGGCCCTGTAGTCTCCAAAGGGATCCGAAATATCTGTTCACAGATTCCACAGAAATAAGGCTAGCAAAGAGTTCCACGAAATACAGATGTAACTCTGTGACATGAATAAACAGAACACTAAGCAGTTTCTCAGAAAGCTTCTTTCCAGATTTCATCTGAGGATATTTCCTTTTTCACCATAGCCCTCTATGGGATTCCAAATATCACTTTGCCAATTCCACAAGAACTGTCTTAGCGAAAGGCTTCTGGAGGGGAAAGCTGTAACTCTGTGAGATGATTTCACAGAACACAAAGAAGTTTCTCAGAAAGCTTCTTTCTCTTTGTTACCGGAGGATATTTCCTTTGGCCCTATAGTCTTCAAAGGGATCCGACATATCTGTTCTCAGCTTCCACAGAAATAAGGCTAGCAAAGAGATCCACGAAATACAGATGTAACTCTTGAGATGAATTAAAAGAACACTCAGCAGTTTCTCAGAAAGCTTCTTTCCAGATTTCATCTGAGGATATTTCCCTTTTCCCCGTAGCCCTCTATGGGCTTCCAAATATCACTTTGCCAATTCCACAAGAACTGTCTTAGCGAAAGGCTTCTTGAGGGGAAAGCTGTAACTCGGTGAGATGATTTCACAGAACACACAGAAGTTTCTCAGAAAGTTTCTTTCTCTTTGTTATCGGAGGATATTTCCATTGGCCCTATAGTCGTCAAAGGGATACGAAATATCTGTTCTCAGATTCCAAAGAAATAAGGCTAGCCAAGAGATCCACGAAACACAGATGTAACTCTGTGAATGGAAGTCACCTATCACAGAGCAGTTTCTCAGAAAGCTTCTTTCCAGATTTCATCTGAGGATATTGCCTTTTTCACCATAGCCCTCTATGGACTTCCAAATATCACTTTGCCAATTCCACAAGAACTCTCTTAGCAAAAGGCTTCTTGAAGGGAAAGCTGTAACTCTGTGAGATGATTTTAAAGAATACAAAGAAGTTTCTCAGAAAACTTCTTTCTCTTTGCTATCATAGGATATTTCCTTTGGCCCTATAGTCTTCAAAGGGATCCGAAATATCTGTTCTCAGATTACTCAGAAATAAGGCTAGCAAAGAGATCCACGAAATACAGATGTAACTCTGTGAGATGAATTAATAGAACACTCAGCAGTTTCACAGAAAGCTTCTTTCTAGATTTCATCTGAGGATATTTCCTTTTTCAGCATAGCCCTCTATGGGCTTCCAAATATCACTTTGCCAATTCCACAAGAACTGTCTTAACGAAAGGCTTCTTGAGGGGAAAGCTGTAACTCTGTGAGATGATTTCACAGAACACAAAGAAGTTTCTCAGAAAGCTTCTTTCTCTTTGTTATCGGAGGATCTTTCTTTTGGCCCTATAGTCTTCAAAGGGATCCGAAATATCTGTTCTCAAAATCCTCAGAAATAAAGCTAGCAAAGAGATCCACGAAATTACAGATGTAACTCTGTGAGATGAATTAATAGAACACACAGCAGTTTCACAGAAAGCTTCTTTCTAGATTTCATCTGAGGGTATTTTCTTTTTCACCATAGCCCTCTATGGGCTTCCAAATATCACTTTGCCAATTCCACAAGAACTGTCTTATCGAGAGGCTTCTTGAGGGGAAAGCTGTAACTCTGTGAGATGATTTCACAGAACACAAAGAAGTTTCTCAGAAAGCTTCTTTCTCTTTGTTATCGGAGGATATTTATTTAGGCCCTATGGTCTTCAAAGGGATCCGAAATACCATTTCTCAGATTCCACAGAAATAAGGCTAGCAAAGGGATCCACGAAATACAGATGTAACTCTGTGCGATGAATTAACAGAACACTAAGTATTTTCTCAGAAAGCTTCTTTCCAGATTTCATCTGAGGATATATCCTTTTTCACCATAGCCCTCTATGGGCTTCCAAATATCACTTTGCCAATTCCACAAGAACTGTCTTATCGAGAGGCTTCTTGAGGGGAAAGCTGTAACTCTGTGAGATGATTTCACAGAACACAAAGAAGTTTCTCAGAAAGCTTCTTTCTCTTTGTTATCGGAGGATATTTCCTTTGGCCCTATAGTCTTCAAAGGGATCTGAAATATCTGTTCTCAGATTCCACAGAAATAAGGCTAGCAAGGAGATCCACGAAATACAGATGTAACTCTGTGAGATGAATTAACAGAACACTAAGCAGTTTCTCAGAAAGCTTCTTTCGAGATTTCATCTGAGGATATTTCCTTTTTCACCATAGCCCTCTATGGGCTTCCAAATATCACTTTGCCAATTCCACAAGAACTCTCTTAGCGAAAGGATTCTTGAGGGGAAACTGTAACTCTTTGAGATGATTTTAAAAAATATAAAGAAGTTTCTCAGAAAACTTCTTTCTCTTTGATATCGGAGGATATTTCCTTTGGCCCTATAGTCTTCAAAGGGATCCGAAATATCTCTTCTCAGATTCCTCAGAAATAAGGCTAGCAAAGAGATCCACGAAATACAGATGTAACTCTGTGAGATGAATTAACAGAACACTCAGCAGTTTCTCAGAAAGCTTCTTTCTAGATTTCATCTGAGGATATTACCTTTTTCACCATAGCCCTCTATGGGCTTCCAAATATCACTTTGCCAATTCCACAAGAACTGTCTTAGCGAAGGGCTTCTTGAGGGGAAAGCTGTAACTCTGTGAGATGATTTCACAGAACACAAAGAAGTTTCTCAGAAAGCTTCTTTCTCTTTGTTATCGGAGGATATTTCCTTTGGCCCTATAGTCTTCAAAGGGATCCGAAATATCTGTTCTCAGATTCCACAGAAATAAGGCTGGCAAAGACATCCACGAAATACAGATGTAACTCTGTGAGATGAATTTACAGAACACTCAGCATTTTCTCAGAAAGCTTCTTTCCAGATTTCATCTGAGGATATTTCCTTTTTCACCATAGCCCTCTATGGGCTTCCAAATATCACTTTGCCAATTCCACAAGAACTGTCTTAGCGAAAGGCTTCTTGAGGGGAAAGCTGTAACCCTGTGAGATGATTTTAAAAAATACAAAGAAGTTTCTCAGAAAACTTCTTTCTCTTTGCTATCGGAGGATATTTCTTTGGCCCTATAGTCTTCAAAGGGATCCGAATTATCTGTTTTCAGATTCCTCAGAAATAAGGCTAGCAAAGAGATCCACGAAATACAGATGTAACTCTGTGAGATGAATTAATAGAACACACAGCAGTTTCACAGAAAGCTTCTTTCTAGATTTCATCTGAGGGTATTTCCTTTTTCACCATAGCCCTCTATGGGCTTCCAAATATCACTTTGCCAATTCCACAAGAACTGTCTTATCGAGAGGCTTCTTGAGGGGAAAGCTGTAACTCTGTGAGATGATTTCACAGAACACAAAGAAGTTTCTCAGAAAGCTTCTTTCTCTTTGTTATCGGAGGATATTTCCTTTGGCCCTATGGTCTTCAAAGGGATCCGAAATACCATTTCTCAGATTCCACAGAAATAAGGCTAGCAAAGAGATCCACGAAATACAGATGTAACTCTGTGCGATGAATTAACAGAACACTAAGTAGTTTCTCAGAAAGCTTCTTTCCAGATTTCATCTGAGGATATTTCCTTTTTCACCATAGCCCTCTATGGGCTTCCAAATATCACTTTGCCAATTCCACAAGAACTGTCTTATCGAGAGGCTACTTGAGGGGAAAGCTGTAACTCTGTGAGATGATTTCACAGAACACAAAGAAGTTTCTCAGAAAGCTTCTTTCTCTTTGTTATCGGAGGATATTTCCTTTGGCCCTATAGTCTTCAAAGGGATCCGAAATATCTGTTCTCAGATTCCACAGAAATAAGGCTAGCAAAGAGATCCACGAAATACAGATGTAACTCTGTGAGATGAATTAACAGAACCCTAAGCAGTTTCTCAGAGAGCTTCTTTCCAGATTTCATCTGAGGATATTTCCTTTTTCACCATAGCCCTCTATGGGCTTCCAAATATCACTTTGCCAATTCCACAAGAACTCTCTTAGCGAAAGGATTCTTGAGGGGAAACTGTAACTCTGTGAGATGATTTTAAAAAATACAAAGAAGTTTCTCAGAAAACTTCTTTCTCTTTGCTATCGGAGGATATTTCCTTTGGCCCTATAGTCTTCAAAGGGATCCGAAATATCTGTTCTCAGATTCCTCAGAAATAAGGCTAGCAAAGAGATCCACGAAATACAGATGTAACTCTGTGAGATGAATTAACAGAACACTCAGCAGTTTCTCAGAAAGCTTCTTTCTAGATTTCATCTGAGGATATTTCCTTTTTCACCATAGCCCTCTATGGGCTTCCAAATATCACTTTGCCAATTCCACAAGAACTGTCTTAGCGAAAGGCTTCTTGAGGGGAAAGCTGTAACTCTGTGAGATGATTTCACAGAACACAAAGAAGTTTCTCAGAAAACTTCTTTCTCTTTGTTATCGGAGGATATTTCCTTTGGCCCTATAGTCTTCAAAGGGATCCGAAATATCTGTTCTCAGATTCCACAGAAATAAGGCTGGCAAAGACATCCACGAAATACAGATGTAACTCTGTGAGATGAATTAACAGAACACTAAGCATTTTCTCAGAAAGCTTCTTTCCAGATTTCATCTGAGGATATTTCCTTTTTCACCATAGCCCTCTATGGGCTTCCAAATATCACTTTGCCAATTCCACAAGAACTGTCTTAGCGAAAGGCTTCTTGAGGGGAAAGCTGTAACCCTGTGAGATGATTTTAAAAAATACAAAGAAGTTTCTCAGAAAACTTCTTTCTCTTTGCTATCGGAGGATATTTCTTTGGCCCTATAGTCTTCAAAGGGATCCGAAATATCTGTTCTCAGATTCCTCAGAAATAAGGCTAGCAAAGAGATCCACGAAATACAGATGTAACTCTGTGAGATGAATTAACAGAACACTCAGGAGTTTCTCAGAAAGCTTCTTTCTAGATTTCATCTGAGGATACTTCCTTTTTCACCATAGCCCTCTATGGGCTTCCAAATATCACTTTGCCAATTCCACAAGAACTGTCTTAGCGAAAGGCTTCTTGAGGGGAAAGCTGTAACTTCGTGAGATGATTTCACAGAACACAAAGAAGTTTCTCAGAAAGCTTCTTTCTCTTTGTTATCGGAGGATATTTCCTTAGGCCCTGTAGTCTCCAAAGGGATCCGAAATATCTGTTCACAGATTCCACAGAAATAAGGCTAGCAAAGAGTTCCACGAAATACAGATGTAACTCTGTGACATGAATAAACAGAACACTAAGCAGTTTCTCAGAAAGCTTCTTTCCAGATTTCATCTGAGGATATTTCCTTTTTCACCATAGCCCTCTATGGGATTCCAAATATCACTTTGCCAATTCCACAAGAACTGTCTTAGCGAAAGGCTTCTGGAGGGGAAAGCTGTAACTCTGTGAGATGATTTCACAGAACACAAAGAAGTTTCTCAGAAAGCTTCTTTCTCTTTGTTACCGGAGGATATTTCCTTTGGCCCTATAGTCTTCAAAGGGATCCGACATATCTGTTCTCAGCTTCCACAGAAATAAGGCTAGCAAAGAGATCCACGAAATACAGATGTAACTCTTGAGATGAATTAAAAGAACACTCAGCAGTTTCTCAGAAAGCTTCTTTCCAGATTTCATCTGAGGATATTTCCCTTTTCCCCGTAGCCCTCTATGGGCTTCCAAATATCACTTTGCCAATTCCACAAGAACTGTCTTAGCGAAAGGCTTCTTGAGGGGAAAGCTGTAACTCGGTGAGATGATTTCACAGAACACACAGAAGTTTCTCAGAAAGTTTCTTTCTCTTTGTTATCGGAGGATATTTCCATTGGCCCTATAGTCGTCAAAGGGATACGAAATATCTGTTCTCAGATTCCAAAGAAATAAGGCTAGCCAAGAGATCCACGAAACACAGATGTAACTCTGTGAATGGAAGTCACCTATCACAGAGCAGTTTCTCAGAAAGCTTCTTTCCAGATTTCATCTGAGGATATTGCCTTTTTCACCATAGCCCTCTATGGACTTCCAAATATCACTTTGCCAATTCCACAAGAATTCTCTTAGCAAAAGACTTCTTGAAGGGAAAGCTGTAACTCTGTGAGATGATTTTAAAGAATACAAAGAAGTTTCTCAGAAAACTTCTTTCTCTTTGCTATCATAGGATATTTCCTTTGGCCCTATAGTCTTCAAAGGGATCCGAAATATCTGTTCTCAGATTACTCAGAAATAAGGCTAGCAAAGAGATCCACGAAATACAGATGTAACTCTGTGAGATGAATTAATAGAACACTCAGCAGTTTCACAGAAAGCTTCTTTCTAGATTTCATCTGAGGATAGTTCCTTTTTCAGCATAGCCCTCTATGGCTTCCAAATATCACTTTGCCAATTCCACAAGAACTGTCTTAACGAAAGGCTTCTTGAGGGGAAAGCTGTAACTCTGTGAGATGATTTCACAGAACACAAAGAAGTTTCTCAGAAAGCTTCTTTCTCTTTGTTATCGGAGGATCTTTCTTTTGGCCCTATAGTCTTCAAAGGGATCCGAAATATCTGTTCTCAAAATCCTCAGAAATAAAGCTAGCAAAGAGATCCACGAAATACAGATGTAACTCTGTGAGATGAATTAATAGAACACACAGCAGTTTCACAGAAAGCTTCTTTCTAGATTTCATCTGAGGGTATTTCCTTTTTCACCATAGCCCTCTATGGGCTTCCAAATATCACTTTGCCAATTCCACAAGAACTGTCTTATCGAGAGGCTTCTTGAGGGGAAAGCTGTAACTCTGTGAGATGATTTCACAGAACACAAAGAAGTTTCTCAGAAAGCTTCTTTCTCTTTGTTATCGGAGGATATTTCCTTAGGCCCTATGGTCTTCAAAGGGATCCGAAATACCATTTCTCAGATTCCACAGAAATAAGGCTAGCAAAGAGATCCACGAAATACAGATGTAACTCTGTGCGATGAATTAACAGAACACTAAGTATTTTCTCAGAAAGCTTCTTTCCAGATTTCATCTGAGGATATATCCTTTTTCACCATAGCCCTCTATGGGCTTCCAAATATCACTTTGCCAATTCCACAAGAACTGTGTTATCGAGAGGCTTCTTGAGGGGAAAGCTGTAACTCTGTGAGATGATTTCACAGAACACAAAGAAGTTTCTCAGAAAGCTTCTTTCTCTTTGTTATCGGAGGATATTTCCTTTGGCCCTATAGTCTTCAAAGGGATCTGAAATATCTGTTCTCAGATTCCACAGAAATAAGGCTAGCAAAGAGATCCACGAAATACAGATGTAACTCTGTGAGATGAATTAACAGAACACTAAGCAGTTTCTCAGAAAGCTTCTTTCGAGATTTCATCTGAGGATATTTCCTTTTTCACCATAGCCCTCTATGGGCTTCCAAATATCACTTTGCCAATTCCACAAGAACTCTCTTAGCTAAAGGATTCTTGAGGGGAAACTGTAACTCTTTGAGATGATTTTAAAAAATATAAAGAAGTTTCTCAGAAAACTTCTTTCTCTTTGATATCGGAAGATATTTCCTTTGGCCCTATAGTCTTCAAAGGGATCCGAAATATCTGTTCTCAGATTCCTCAGAAATAAGGCTAGCAAAGAGATCCACGAAATACAGATGTAACTCTGTGAGATGAATTAACAGAACACTCAGCAGTTTCTCAGAAAGCTTCTTTCTAGATTTCATCTGAGGATATTTCCTTTTTCACCATAGCCCTCTATGGGCTTCCAAATATCACTTTGCCAATTCCACAAGAACTGTCTTAGCGAAGGGCTTCTTGAGGGGAAAGCTGTAACTCTGTGAGATGATTTCACAGAACACAAAGAAGTTTCTCAGAAAGCTTCTTTCTCTTTGTTATCGGAGGATATTTCCTTTGGCCCTATAGTCTTCAAAGGGATCCGAAATATCTGTTCTCAGATTCCACAGAAATAAGGCTGGCAAAGACATCCACGAAATACAGATGTAACTCTGTGAGATGAATTAACAGAACACTCAGCATTTTCTCAGAAAGCTTCTTTCCAGATTTCATCTGAGGATATTTCCTTTTTCACCATAGCCCTCTATGGGCTTCCAAATATCACTTTGCCAATTCCACAAGAACTGTCTTAGCGAAAGGCTTCTTGAGGGGAAAGCTGTAACCCTGTGAGATGATTTTAAAAAATACAAAGAAGTTTCTCAGAAAACTTCTTTCTCTTTGCTATCGGAGGATATTTCTTTGGCCCTATAGTCTTCAAAGGGATCCGAATTATCTGTTTTCAGATTCCTCAGAAATAAGGCTAGCAAAGAGATCCACGAAATACAGATGTAACTCTGTGAGATGAATTAATAGAACACACAGCAGTTTCACAGAAAGCTTCTTTCTAGATTTCATCTGAGGGTATTTCCTTTTTCACCATAGCCCTCTATGGGCTTCCAAATATCACTTTGCCAATTCCACAAGAACTGTCTTATCGAGAGGCTTCTTGAGGGGAAAGCTGTAACTCTGTGAGATGATTTCACAGAACACAAAGAAGTTTCTCAGAAAGCTTCTTTCTCTTTGTTATCGGAGGATATTTCCTTTGGCCCTATGGTCTTCAAAGGGATCCGAAATACCATTTCTCAGATTCCACAGAAATAAGGCTAGCAAAGAGATCCACGAAATACAGATGTAACTCTGTGCGATGAATTAACAGAACACTAAGTAGTTTCTCAGAAAGCTTCTTTCCAGATTTCATCTGAGGATATTTCCTTTTTCACCATAGCCCTCTATGGGCTTCCAAATATCACTTTGCCAATTCCACAAGAACTGTCTTATCGAGAGGCTACTTGAGGGGAAAGCTGTAACTCTGTGAGATGATTTCACAGAACACAAAGAAGTTTCTCAGAAAGCTTCTTTCTCTTTGTTATCGGAGGATATTTCCTTTGGCCCTATAGTCTTCAAAGGGATCCGAAATATCTGTTCTCAGATTCCACAGAAATAAGGCTAGCAAAGAGATCCACGAAATACAGATGTAACTCTGTGAGATGAATTAACAGAACCCTAAGCAGTTTCTCAGAGAGCTTCTTTCCAGATTTCATCTGAGGATATTTCCTTTTTCACCATAGCCCTCTATGGGCTTCCAAATATCACTTTGCCAATTCCACAAGAACTCTCTTAGCGAAAGGATTCTTGAGGGGAAACTGTAACTCTGTGAGATGATTTTAAAAAATACAAAGAAGTTTCTCAGAAAACTTCTTTCTCTTTGCTATCGGAGGATATTTCCTTTGGCCCTATAGTCTTCAAAGGGATCCGAAATATCTGTTCTCAGATTCCTCAGAAATAAGGCTAGCAAAGAGATCCACGAAATACAGATGTAACTCTGTGAGATGAATTAACAGAACACTCAGCAGTTTCTCAGAAAGCTTCTTTCTAGATTTCATCTGAGGATATTTCCTTTTTCACCATAGCCCTCTATGGGCTTCCAAATATCACTTTGCCAATTCCACAAGAACTGTCTTAGCGAAAGGCTTCTTGAGGGGAAAGCTGTAACTCTGTGAGATGATTTCACAGAACACAAAGAAGTTTCTCAGAAAACTTCTTTCTCTTTGTTATCGGAGGATATTTCCTTTGGCCCTATAGTCTTCAAAGGGATCCGAAATATCTGTTCTCAGATTCCACAGAAATAAGGCTGGCAAAGACATCCACGAAATACAGATGTAACTCTGTGAGATGAATTAACAGAACACTAAGCATTTTCTCAGAAAGCTTCTTTCCAGATTTCATCTCAGGATATTTCCTTTTTCACCATAGCCCTCTATGGGCTTCCAAATATCACTTTGCCAATTCCACAAGAACTGTCTTAACGAAAGGCTTCTTCAGGGGAAAGCTGTAACCCTGTGAGATGATTTTAAAAAATACAAAGAAGTTTCTCAGAAAACTTCTTTCTCTTTGCTATCGGAGGATATTTCTTTGGCACTATAGTCTTCAAAGGGATCCGAAATATCTGTTCTCAGATTCCTCAGAAATAAGGCTAGCAAAGAGATCCACGAAATACAGATGTAACTCTGTGAGATGAATTAACAGAACACTCAGGAGTTTCTCAGAAAGCTTCTTTCTAGATTTCATCTGAGGATACTTCCTTTTTCACCATAGCCCTCTATGGGCTTCCAAATATCACTTTGCCAATTCCACAAGAACTGTCTTAGCGAAAGGCTTCTTGAGGGGAAAGCTGTAACTTCGTGAGATGATTTCACAGAACACAAAGAAGTTTCTCAGAAAGCTTCTTTCTCTTTGTTATCGGAGGATATTTCCTTAGGCCCTGTAGTCTCCAAAGGGATCCGAAATATCTGTTCACAGATTCCACAGAAATAAGGCTAGCAAAGAGTTCCACGAAATACAGATGTAACTCTGTGACATGAATAAACAGAACACTAAGCAGTTTCTCAGAAAGCTTCTTTCCAGATTTCATCTGAGGATATTTCCTTTTTCACCATAGCCCTCTATGGGATTCCAAATATCACTTTGCCAATTCCACAAGAACTGTCTTAGCGAAAGGCTTCTGGAGGGGAAAGCTGTAACTCTGTGAGATGATTTCACAGAACACAAAGAAGTTTCTCAGAAAGCTTCTTTCTCTTTGTTACCGGAGGATATTTCCTTTGGCCCTATAGTCTTCAAAGGGATCCGACATATCTGTTCTCAGCTTCCACAGAAATAAGGCTAGCAAAGAGATCCACGAAATACAGATGTAACTCTTGAGATGAATTAAAAGAACACTCAGCAGTTTCTCAGAAAGCTTCTTTCCAGATTTCATCTGAGGATATTTCCCTTTTCCCCGTAGCCCTCTATGGGCTTCCAAATATCACTTTGCCAATTCCACAAGAACTGTCTTAGCGAAAGGCTTCTTGAGGGGAAAGCTGTAACTCTGTGAGATGATTTCACAGAACACAAAGAAGTTTCTCAAAAAGCTTCTTTCTCTTTGTTTTCGGAGGATATTTCCTTTGGTCCTATATTCTCCAAAGGGTTCGGAAATATCTGTTCTCAGATTCCTCAGAAATAAGGCTAGCAAAGAGATCCACGAAATACAGATGTAACTCTGTGAGATGAATTAACAGAACACTAAGCAGTTTCTCAGAAAGACTCTTTCCAGATTTCATGTGAGGATATTACCTTTTTCACCATAGCCCTCTAAGGGCTTCCAGATATCACTTTGCCAATTCCACAAGAACTGTCTTAGTGAAAGGCTTCTTGAGGGGCAAGCTGTAACTCTGTGAGATGATTTTAAAGAATACAAAGAAGTTTCTCAGAAAACTTCTTTCTCTGTGCTATCGGAGGATATTTCCTTTGGCCCTATAGTCTTCAAAGGGATCCGAAATATCTGTTCTCAGATTCCTCAGAAATAAGGCTAGCAAAGAGATCCAGGAAATACAGATGTAACTCTGTGAGATGAATTAACAGAACACTCAGCAGTTTCTCAGAAAGCTTCTTTCTAGATTTCATCTGTGAATATTTCCTTTTTCACTATAGCCCTCTATGGGCTTCCAAATATCACTTTGACAATTCCACAAGAACTGTCTTAGCGAAAGGCTTCTGGAGGGGAAAGCTGTAGCTCTGTGAGATGATTTCACATAACACAAAGAAGTTTCTCAGAAGGCTTCTTACTCTTTGTTTTCGGAGGATATTACCTTAGACACTATAGTCTTCAAAGGGATCCGAACTATCTGTTCTCAGATTCCACAGAAATAAGACTAGCAAAGAGATCCATGAAATACAGATGTAACTCTGTGAGATGAATTAAGAGAACACTAAGCAGTTTCTCAGAAAGCTTCTTTCCAGATTTCATCTGCGGATATTTCCTTTTTCACCGTAAACCTCTATGGGCTTCCAAATATCACTTTGCCAATTCCACAAGTAATGTCTTAGCGAAAGGCTTCTTGAGGGGAAAGCTGTAACTCTGTGAGACGATTTCACAGAACACAACGAAGTTTCTCAGAAAACTTCTTTCTCTTTGATATCGGAGGATATTTCCTTTGGCCCTGTAGTCTTCAAAGGGATCCGAAATATCTGTTCTCAGATTCCACAGAAATAAGACTAGCAAAGAGATCCACGAAATACAGATGTAACTCTGTGAATGGAAGTCATATATCAGAGAGCAGTTTCTCAGAAAACTTCCTTCCAGATTTCATCTGAGGATATTTCCTTTTTCACCATAGCCCTCTATGGGCTTCCAAATATAACTTTGCCAATTCCACAAGAACTGTCTTATCGAGAGGCTTCATGAAGGGAAAGCTGTAACTCTGTGAGATGATTTCACAGAACACAAAGAAGTTTCTCAGAAAGCTTTTTTCTCTTTGTTATCGGAGGATATTTCCTTTGGCCCTATAGTCTTCAAAGGGATCTGAAATATCTGTTCTCAGTTTCCACAGAATTAATTCTAGCAAAGAGATCCACGAAATACAGATGTAACTCTGTGAGATGAATTAACAGAACACTAAGGAGTTTCTCAGAAAGCTTCTTTCCAGATTTCATCTGAGGATATTTCCTTTTTCACCATAGCCCTCTATGGTCTTCCAAATATCACTTTGCCAATTCCACAAGAACCGTCTTAGCGAAAGACTTCTTGAGGGGAAAGCTGTAACTCTGTGAGATGATTTCACAGAACACAAAGAAGTTTCTCATAAAGGTTCTTTCTCTTTGTTATCGGAGGATATTTCTTTTGGACCTATAGTCTTCAAAGGGATCCGAAATATCTGTCTCAGATTCCACAGAGACAAGGCTAGCAAAGAGATCCACGAAATACAGATGTAACTCTGTGAGATGAATTAACAGAACACTAAGCAGTTTCTCGGAAAGCTTCTTTCCAGATTTCATCTGAGGATATTGCCTTTTTCACCATAGCCCTCTAAGGGCTTCCAAATATCACTTTGCCAATTCCACAAGAACTGTCATAGCGAAAGGCTTCTTGAGGGGAAAACTCTAACTCTGTGAGATGATTTCAAAGAACACAAAGAAGTTTCTCAGAAAATTTATTTCTCTTTGTTATCGGAGGATATTTCCGTGGGCGTATAGTATTCAAAGTGATCCGAAATATCTGTTCTCAGTTTCCACAGAAATAAGGCTAGCAAAGAGATCCACGAAATACAGATGTAACTCTGTGAGTGGAAGTCACATATCACCGAGCAGTTTCTCGGAAATTTTCTTTCCAGATTTCATCTGAGGATATTTCCTTTTTCACCATAGCCCTCTATGGGCTTCCAAATATCACTTTGCCAATTCCACAAGAACTGTCTTAGCGAAAGGCTTCTTGAGGGGAAAGCTGTAACTCTGTGAGATGATTTCACAGAACACAAAGAAGTTTCCCAGAAAGCTTCTTTCTCTTTGTTATCGTAGGATATTTCCTTTGGCCCTATAGTCTTCCAAGGGATCCGAAATATCTGTTCTCAGATTCCACAGAAATAAGGCTAGCAAAGAGATCCACGAAATACAGATGTAACTCTGTGAGATGCATTAACAGAACACTAAGCAGTTTCTCAGAAAGCTTCCTTCCAGATTTAATCTGAGGATATTTCCTTTTTCACCATAGCCCTCTAAGGGCTTCCAAATATCACTTTGCCAATTCCACAAGAACTGTCTTAGCGAAACGCTTCTTGAGGGGAAAGCTGTAACTCTGTGAGATCATTTCACAGAACACAGGGAAGTTTCTCAGAAAGCTTCTTTCTCTTTGCTATCAGAGGATATTTCCTTTGGCCCTATAGTCTTCAAAGGGATACGAAATATCTGTTCTCAGATTCCACAGAAATAAGGCTAACAAAGAGATCCACGAAATACAGATGTAACTCTGTGAGATGAATTAACAGAACACTAAGCAGTTTCTCAGAAAGCTTCTTTCCAGATTTCATTTGAGGATATTTCCTTTTTCACCATAGCCCTCTATTGTCTTCCAAATATCACTTTGCCAATTCCACATGAACTGTCTTACGAAAGGCTTCCTGAGGGGAAAGCTGTAACTCTGTGAGATGATTTCACAGAACACAAAGAAGTTTCTCATAAAGGTTCTTTCTCTTTGTTATCGGAGGATATTTCCTTTGGCCCTATAGTCTTCAAAGGGATCCGAAATATCTGTGCTCAGATTCCTCAGAAATAAGGCTAGCAAAGAGATCCACGAAATACAGATGTAACTCTGTGAGTGGAAGTCACACATCACAGAGCAGTTTCTCAGAAGGCTTCTTTCCAGATTTCATCTGAGGATATTTCCTTTTTCACCATAGCCCTCTATGCGCTTCCAAATATCACTTTGCCAATTCCACAAGAACTGTCTTAGCGAAAGGCTTCTTGAGGGGAAAGCTGTAACTCTTTGAGATGATTTCACAGAACACAAAAAAGTTTCTTAGAAAACTTCTTTCTTTTGTTATCGGAGGATATTTCCTTTGGCCCTATAGTCTTCAAAGGGATCCGAAATATCTGTTCTCAGATTCCTCAGAAATGAGGCTAGCAAAGAGATCCACGAAATACAGATGTAACTCTGTGAGATGAATTAATAGAACACTCAGCAGTTTCACAGAAAGCTTCTTTCTAGATTTCATCTGAGGATATTTCCTTTTTCACCATAGCCCTCTATGGGCTTCCAAATATCACTTTGCTAATTACACAAGAACTGTCTTAACGAAAGGCTTCTTGAGGGGAAAGCTGTAACTCTGTGAGATGATTTCACAGAACACAAAGAAGTTTCTCAGAAAGCTTCTTTCTCTTTGTTATCGGAGGATATTTCCTTTGGCCCTATAGTCTTCAAAGGGATCCGAAATATCTGTTCCCAGATTCCACAGAAATAAGGCTAGCAAAGAGATCCACGAAATACAGATGTAACTCTGTGAGATGAATTAACAGAACACTATGCAGTTTCTCAGAAAGCTTCTTTCCAGATTTCATCTGAGGATACTTCCTTTTTCACCATAGCCCTCTATGGGCTTCCAAATATCACTTTGCCAATTCCACAAGAACTCTCTTAGCGAACGGCTTCTTGAGGGGAAAGCTGTAACTCTGTGAGATGATTTTAAAGAATACAAAGAAGTTTCTGAGAAAACTTCTTTCTCTTTGCTATCGGAGGATATTTCCTTTGGCCCTATAGTCTTCAAAGGGATCCGAAATATCTGTTCTCAGATTCCTCAGAAATAAGGCTAGCAAGCAGATCCACGAAATACAGATGTAACTCTGTGAGATGAATTAATAGAACACTCAGCAGTTTCACAGAAAGCTTCTTTCTAGATTTCATCTGAGGGTATTTCCATTTTCACCATAGGCCTCTATCGGCTTCCAAATATCACTTTGCCAATTCCACAAGAACTGTCTTAACGAAAGGCTTCTTGAGGGGAAAGCTGTAACTCTATGAGATGATTTCACAGAACACAAAGAAGTTTCTCAGAAAGCTTCTTTCTCTTTGTTATCGGAGGATATTTCCTTAGGCCCTATAGTCTTCAATGGGATCCGAAATATCTGTTCTCAGATTCCACAGAAATAAGGCTAGCAAAGAGAACCACGAAATACAGATGTAACTCTGTGAGATGAATTTTCAGAACACTCAGCAGTTTCTAAGAAAGCTTCTTTCCAGATTTCATCTGAGGATATTTCCTTTTTCACCATAGCCCTCTATGGGCTTCCAAATATCACTTTGCCAATTCCAAAAGAACTGTCCTAGCGAGAGGCTTCTGGAGGGGAAAGCTGTAACTCTGTGAGATGATTTCACAGGACACAAAGAAGTTTCTCAGAAAGCTTCTTTCTCTTTGTTATCGAAGGATATTTCCTTAGGCAATATAGTCTTTAAAGGGATCCGAAATATCTGTTGTCAGATTCCACAGAAATAAGGCTAGTAAAGAGATCCATGAAATACACATGTAACTCTGTGAGATGAATTAGCAGAACACTAAGCAGTTTCTCGGAAAGCTTCTTTCCAGTTTTCATGTGAGGATATTTCCTTTTTCACGATAGCCCTCTATGGGGTTCCAAATATCACTTTGCCAATTCCACAAGAACTGTCTTAACAAAAGGCTTCTTGAGGGGAAAGCTGTAACTCTGTGAGATGATTTCACAGAACTCAAAGAAGTTTCTCAGAAAGCTTATTTCTCTTTGTTATCGGAGGATATTTCCTTTGGCCCTATAGTCTTCAAAGGGATCCGAAATATCTGTTCTCAGATTCCACAGAAATAAGGCTAGCAAAGAGATCCATGAAATAAAGATGTAACTCTGTGAGATGAATTAACAGAACACTAAGCAGTTTCTCAGAAAGCTTCTTTCCAGATTTCATCTGAGGATATTTCCTTTTTAACCTTAGCCCTCTATGGGCTTCCAAATATCACTTTGCCAATTCCACAAGAACTCTCTTAGCGAAAGGCTTCTTGAGGGGAAAGCTGTAACTCTGTGAGATGATTTTAAAGAATACAAAGAAGTTTCTGAGAAAACTTCTTTCTCTTTGCTATCGGAGGATATTTCCTTTGGCCCTATAGTCTTCAAAGGGATCCGAAATATCTGTTCTCAGATTTCTCAGAAATAAGGCTAGCAAAGAGATACACGAAATACAGATGTAACTCTGTGAGATGAATTAACAGAACACTCAGCAGTTTCTCAGAAAGCTTCTTTCTAGATTTCATCTGAGGACATTTCCTTTTTCACCATAGCCCTCTAAAGGCTTCCAAATATCACTTTGCCAATTCCACCAGAACTGTTTTAGCGAAAGGCTTTTTGAGTGGAAAGCTGTAACTCTCTGAGATGATTTCACAGAACACAAAGAAGTTTCTCAGAAAGCTTCTTTCTCTTTGTTATCGGAGGATATTTCCTTAGGCAATATAGTCTTTAAAGGGATCCGAAATATCTGTTCTCAGATTCCACAGAAATAAGGCTAGCAAAGAGATCCATGAAATACACATGTAACTCTGTGAGATGAATTAGCAGAACACTAAGCAGTTTCTCGGAAAGCTTCTTTCCAGTTTTCATGTGAGGATATTTCCTTTTTCACCATAGCCCTCTTTGGACTTCCATATATCACTTTGCCAATTCCACAAGAACTTTCTTAGCGAAAGGTTTCTGGAGGAGAAAGCTGTAACTCTGTGAGATGATTTCACAGAACACAAAGAAGTTTCTTAAAAAGCTTCTTTCTCTTTGTTATCGGAGTATAATTCCTTTGGCCCTATAGTCTCCAAAGGGATACGAAATATCTGTTCTCAGATTCCACAGAAATAAGGTTAGAAAGAGATCCAGGAAATACAGATGTAACTCTGAGAGATGAATTAACAGAACACACAGCAGTTTATCAGAAAGCTTCTTTCCAGATTTCATCTGAGGATATTTCCTTATTTACAATAGCCCTCTATGGGATTAAAAATATCACTTTGCCAATTCCACAAGAACTGTCTTACCGAAAGGCTTCTTGAGAGAAAAGCTGTAACTCTCTGAGATGATTTCACAGAACACAAAGGAGTTTCTCAGAAAGCTTCTTTCTCTTTGTTATCGGAGGGTATTTCCTCTGGCCCTATAGTCTCCAAAGGGAACCGAAATATATGTTCTCAGATTCCACAGAAATAAGGCTAGCAAAGAGATCCACGAAATAGTGATGTAACTCTGTGAGTGGAAGTCACACATCACAGAGCAGTTTCTCAAAAAGCTTCTTTCCAGATTTCATCTGAGGATATTTCCTTTTTAAACACAGCCCTCTACGGGCTTCCAAATATCACTTTGCCAATTCCACAAGAACTGTCTTAGCGAAAGCTTCTTGAGGGGAAAGCTGTAACTCTGTGAGATGATTTCACAGAACACAAAGAAGTTTCTCAGAAAGCTTCTTTCTCTTTGTTATAAGAGGATATTTCCTTTGGCCCTGTAGTCTTCAAAGGGATCCGAAATACTGTTCTCAGATTCCACAGAAATAAGGCTAGAAAGAGATCCACGAAATACAGATGTAATTCTGTGAGATGAATTAACAGAAAACTCAGCAGTTTCTCAGAAAGCTTCTTTCCAGATTTCATCTGAGGATATTTCCTTTTTCACCATAGCCCTCTATGGGCTTCCAAATATCACTTTGCCAATTCCACAAGAACTGTCTTACCGAAAGGCTTCTTGAGGGGAAAGCTGTAACTCTGTGAGATGATTTCACAGAACACAAAGAAGTTTCTCAGAAAGCTTCTTTCTCTTTGTTTTCGGAGGATATTTCCTTTGGCCCTATAGTCTTCAAAGGGATCCGAAATATCTGTTCTCAGATTCCACAGAAATAAGGCTAGCAAAGAGATCCACGAAATACAGATGTAACTCTTTGAGTGGATGTCGCACATCACAGAGCAGTTTCTCAGAAACCTTCTTTCCAGATTTCATCTGAGGATATTTCCTTTTTCACCATATCCCTCTACGGGCTTCCAAATATCACTTTGCCAATTCCACAAGAACTGTCTTAGCGAGAGGCTTCTTGAGGGGAAAGCTGTAAATCTCTGAGACGATTTCACAGAACACAAAGGAGTTTCTGAGAAAGCTTCTTTCTCTTTGTTATCGGAGGATATTTCCTTTGGCCCTATAGTCTTCCAAGGGATCCGAAATATCTGTTCTCAGATTCCACAGAAATGAGGCTAGCAAAGATATCCACGAAATATAGATGTAACTGAGTGAGATGAATTGAGAGAACACTAAGCAGTTTCTCAGAAAGCTTCTTTCCAGATTTCATCTGAGAATATTTCCTTTTTCACCATAGCCCTCTATGGGCTTCCAAATATCACTTTGCCAATTCCACAAGAACTGTCTTAGCGAAAGGCTTCTTGAGGGGAAAGGTGTAACTCTGTGAGATGATTTCACAGAACACAAAGAAGTTTCTCAAAAAGCTTCTTTCTCTTTGTTATCGGAGGATATTTCCTTTGGCCCTATAGTCCCCAAAGGGATCCGAAATATCTGTTCTCAGATTCCACAGAAATAAGGCTAGCAAAGAGATCCACGAAATACAGATGTAACTCTTTGAGTGGATGTCGCACATCACAGAGCAGTTTCTCAGAAAGCTTCTTTCCAGATTTCATCTCAGGATATTTCCTTTTTCAACATAGCCCTCTATGGGCTTCCAAATATCACTTTGCCAATTCCACAAGAACTGTCTTAGCGAAAGGCATGTTGAGGGGAAAGCTGTAACTCTGTGAGATGATTTCACAGAACACAAAGAAGTTTCTCAGAAAGCTTCTTTCTCTTTGTTATCGGAGGAATAATTCTTTTGGCCCTATAGTCTTCAAAGGGATCCGAAATATCTGTTCTCAGATTCCACAGAAATAAGGCTAGAAAGAGATCCACCAAATACAGATGTAACTCTGTGAAATGAATTAACAGAACACTCAGCAGTTTCTCAGAAAACTTTTTTCTAGATTTCATCTGAGGATATTTCCTTTTTCACCATAGCCCTCTATGGGCTTACAAATATCACTTTGCCAATTCCAGAAGAACTGTCGTAGCGAAAGGCTTCTTAAGGGGAATGCTGTAACTCTGTGGATGATTTCACAGAACACAAAGAAGTTTCTCGGAAAGCTTCTTTCTCTTTGTTATCGGAGGATATTTCCTTAGGCACTTTAGTCTTCAAAGGGATCCGAAATATCTGTTCTCAGATTCCTCAGAAATAAGGCTAGCAAATAGATCCACGAAATACAGATGTATCTCTGTGAGATGAATTAACAGAACACTCAGCAGTTTCTCAGAAAGCTTCTTTCCAGATTTCATCTGAGGATATTTACTTTTTCACAATAGCCCTCTATGGGCTTCCAAATATCACTTTGCCAATTCCACAAGAACTCTTAGCGAAAGGCTTCTTGAGGGGAAAACTGTAACTCTGTGAGATGATTTCACAGAACAAAAAGAAGTTTCTCAGAAAGCTTCTTTCTCTTTGTTATCGGAGGATATTTCTTTTGGCCCTATAGTCTTCAAAGGGATCTGAAATATCTGTTCTCAGATTCCACAGAAATAAGGCTAGAAAGTGATCCATGAAATACAGATGTAACTCTGTGAGATGAATTAACAGAACACTCAGCAGATTCTCAGAAAGCTTCTTTCCAGATTTCATCTGAGGATATTTCCTTTTTCACCATAGCCCTCTACGGGCTTCCAAATATCACTTTGCCAATTCCAAAAGAACTGTCTTAGCGACAGGCTTCTTGAGGGGAAAGCTGAAACTGTGTGAGATGATTTCACAGAACACAAAGAAGTTTCTCAGAAAGCTTCTTTCTCTTTGTTATCGGAGGATATTTGTTTTGGCCCTACAGTCTTCAACTGAGCCGAAATATCTGTTCTCAGATTCCACAGAAATAAGGCTAGCAAAGAGATCCACGAAATACAGATGCACTGTGAGTTGATTTAAGAGAACACTCAGGAGTTTCTCAGAAAGCTTCTTTCCAGATTTCATCTGAGGATATTTCCTTTTTCACCATAGCCCTCTATGGGCTAACAAATATCACTTTGCCAACTCCACAAGAACTGTCTTACCGAAAGGCTTCTTGAGGGGAAAGCTGTAACTCTGTGAGATGATTTCACAAAACACAAAGAAGTTTCTCAGAAAGCTTCTTTCTCTTTGTTATCGGAGGATATTTCCTTTGGCCCTATAGTCTTCAAAGGGATACGAAATATCTGTTCTCAGATTCCACAGAAATAAGGCAAGAAAGAGATCCACGAAATACAGATGTAACTCTGTGAAATGCATTAACAGAACACTCAGCAGGTTCTCAGAAAGCTTCTTTCTAGATTTCATCTGAGGATATTTACTTTTTCACCATAGCCCTCTATGGGGTTCCAAATATCACTTTGCCAATTCCAGAAGAACTGTCTTAGCGAAAGGCTTCTTAAGGGGAAAGCTGTAACTCTGTGAGATGATTTCACAGAACACAAAGAAGTTTCTCGGAAAGCTTCTTTCTCTTTGTTATCTGAGGATATTTCCTTAGGCCCTTTAGTCTTCAAAGGGATCCGAAATATCTGTTATCTGATTCCTCAGAAATAAGGCTAGCAAATAGATCCTCGAAATACAGATGTATCTCTGTGAGATGAATTAACAGAACACTCAGCAGTTTCTCAGAAAGCTTCTTTCCAGATTTCATCTGAGGATATTTACTTTTTCACCATAGCCCTCTATGGGCTTCCAAATATCACTTTGCCAATTCCACAAGAACTGTCTTAGCGAAAGGCATCTTGAGGGGAAAGCTGTAACTCTGTGAGATGATTTCACAGAACACAAAGAAGTTTCTCAGAAAGCTTCTTTCTCTTTGTTATCGGAGGATATTTGTTTTGGCCCAATAGTCTACAAACGGAGCAGAATATCTGTTCTCAGATTCCACAGAAATAAGGCTAGAAAGAGATCCACGAAATACCGATGTAACTCTGTGAGATGAATTAACAGAACACTCAACAGTTTCTCAGAAAGCTGCTTTCCAGATTTCATCTGAGGATATTTCCTTTTTCACCATAGCCCTCAACGGGCTTCCAAATATCACTTTGCCAATTCCACAAGAACTGTCTTAACGAAAGGCTTCTTGAGGGGAAAGCTGTAACTCTCTGAGATGATTTCACAGAACACAAAGAAGTTTCTCGGAAAGCTTCTTTCTCTTTGTTATCGGAGGAAATTTCCTTAGGCACTTTAGTCTTCAAAGGGATCTGAAATATCTGTTCTCAGATTCCTCAGAAATAATTCTAGCAAATAGATCCACGAAATACAGATGTATTTCTGTGAGATGAATTAACAGAACACTCAGCAGTTTTTCAGAAAGCTTCTTTCCAGATTTCATCTGAGGATATTTACTTTTTCACCATAGCCCCCTATGGTCTTCCAAATATCACTTTGCCAATTACACAATAACTGTCTTAGCGAAAGGCTTCTTGAGGGGAAAGCTGTAACTCTGTGAGATGATTTCACAGAACACAAAGAAGTTTCTCAGAAAGCATCTTCCTCTTTGTTTTCGTAGGATATTTCTTTTGGCCCTATAGTCTTCAAAGGGATCCGAAATATCTGTTCTCAGATTCCACAGAAAAAAGGCTAGAAAGTGATCCATGAAATACAGATGTAACTCTGTGAGATGAATTAACAGAACACTCAGCAGTTTCTCAGAAAGCTTCTTTCCAGATTTCATCTGAGGATATTTCCTTTTTCACCATAGCCCTCTACGGGCTTCCAAATATCACTTTGCCAATTCCACAAGAACTGTCTTAGCGAAAGGCTTCTTGAGGGGAAAGCTGTAACTCTGTGAGATGATTTCACAGAACACAAAGAAGTTTCTCAGTAAGCTTCTTTCTCTTGATTTTCGGAGGATATTTCCTTTGGCCCTATAGTCTTCAAAGGGATCCGAAATATCTGTTCTCAGATTCCACAGAAATAAGGCTAGCAAAGAGATCCACGAAATACAGATGTAACTCTTTGAGTGGATGTCGCACATCACAGAGCAGTTTCTCAGAAAGCTTCTTTCCAGATTTCATGGGAGGATATTTCCTTTTTCAACACAGCCCTCTATGGGCTTCCAAATATCACTTTGCCAACTCCACAAGAACTGTCTTAGCGAAAGGCTTCTTGAGGGGAAAGCTGTAACTCTCTGAGATGATTTCACAGAACACAAAGAAGTTTCTCGGAAAGCTTCTTTCTCTTTGTTATCGGAGGAAATTTCCTTAGGCACTTTAGTCTTCAAAGGGATCTGAAATATCTGTTCTCAGATTCCTCAGAAATAAGGCTAGCAAATAGATCCACGAAATACAGATGTATCTCTGTGAGAAGAATTAACAGAACTCTCAGCAGTTTCTCAGAAAGCTTCTTTCCAGATTTCATCTGAGGATATTTACTTTTTCACCATAGCCCTCTATGGTCTTCCAAATATCACTTTGCCAATTCCACAAGAACTGTCTTAGCGAAAGGCTTCTTGAGGGGAAAGCTGTAACTCTGTGAGATGATTTCATAGAACACAAAGAAGTTTCTCAGAAAGCTTCTTTCTCTTTGTTTTCGTAGGATATTTCTTTTGCCCCTATAGTCTTCAAAGGGATCCAAAATATCTGTTCTCAGATTCCACAGAAAAAAGGCTAGAAAGTGATCCATGAAATACAGATGTAACTCTGTGAGATGAATTAACAGAACACTCAGCAGTTTCTCAGAAAGCTTCTTTCCAGATTTCATCTGAGGATATTTCCTTTTTCACCATAGCCCTCTACGGGCTTCCAAATATCACTTTGCCAATTCCACAAGAACTGTCTTACCGAAAGGCTTCTTGAGGGGAAAGCTGTAACTCTTTGAGATGATTACACAGAACACAAAGGAGTTTCTCGGAAAGCTTCCTTCTCTTTGTTATCGGAGGATATTTCCTCTGGCCCTATAGTCTTCAAAGGGATCTGAAATATCTGTTCTCAGATTCCACAGAAATAAGGCTAACAAAGAGATCCACGAAATAGAGATGTAACTCTGTGAGATGAATTAACAGAACACTCAGCAGTTTCTCAGAAAGCTTCTTTCCAGATTTCATCTGAGGATATTTCCTTTTTCACCATAGCCCTCTAAGGGCTTCCAAATATCACTTTGCCAATTCCACAAGAACTGTCTTAGCGAGAGTCTTCTTGAGGTGAAAGCTGTAACTCTGTCAGACGATTTCACAGAACACAAAGAAGTTTCTCAGAAAGCTTCTTTCTCTTTCTTATCGGAGGATATTTCCTTTGGCCCTATAGTCTTCCAAGGGATCCGAAATATCTGTTCTCAGATTCCACAGAAATGAGGCTAGCAAAGATATCCACGAAATATAGATGTAACTGAGTGAGATGAATTGAGAGAACACTAAGCAGTTTCTCAGAAAGCTTCTTTCCAGATTTCATCTGAGGATATTTCCTTTTTCACCATAGCGCTCTATGGGCTTCCAAATATCACTTTGCCAATTCCACAAGAACTGTCTTAGCGAAAGGCTTCTTGATGGGAAAGGTGTAACTCTGTGAGATGATTTCACAGAACACAAAGAGTTTCTCAAAAAGCTTCTTTCTCTTTGTTATTGGAGGATATTTCCTTTGGCCCTATAGTCTCCAAAGGGATCCGAAATATCTGTTCTCAGATTCCACAGAAACAAGGCTAGCAAAGAGATCCACGAAATACAGATGTAACACTGTGAGATGAATTAAGAGAACACTCAGCAGTTTCTCATAAAGCTTCTTTCCAGATTTCATCTGAGGATATTTCCTTTTTAACCATAGCTGTCAAAGGGCTTCCAAATATCACTTTGCCAATTCCACAAGAACTGTCTTAGCGAAAGGCTTCTTGAGGGGAAAGCTGTAACTCTGTGAGATGATTTTACAGAACACAAAGAAGATTCTCAGAAATCTATTTCTATTTGTTATCGGAAGATATTTCCTTTGGCACTATAGTCTTCAAAGTGATCCGAAATATCTGTTCTCAGATTCCACCGAAATAAGGCTAGCAAAGAGATCCACGAAATACAGATGTAACACTGTGAGATGCATTAAGAGAAGACTAAGCAGTTTCTCAGAAACCTTCTTTCCAGATTTCATCTGAGGATATTTCCTTTTTCACCATAGCCCTCTACGGGCTTCCAAAGAACACTTTGCCAATTCCACAAGAAATGTCTTAGCGAAAGGCTTCTTGAGGGGAAAGCTGCAACTCTGTGAGATGTTTTCACAGAACACAAAGAAGTTTCTCAGAAAGCTTCTTTCTCTTTGTTATCGGAGTATATTTCCTTTGGCGCTATGGTCTTCAAAGGGATCCGAAATATCTGTTCTCAGATTCCACAGAAATAAGGCTAGCAAAGTGATCCACGAAATACAGATGTAACTCTGTGAGTGGAAGTCACACATCACAGAGCAGTTTCTCAGAAAGCTTCTTTCCAGATTTCATCTGAGGATATTTCGTTTTTCAACACAGCCCTCTATGGGCTTCCAAATATCACCTTGCCAATTCCACAAGAACTGTCTAAACGAAAGGCTTCTTGAGGGGAAAGCTGTAACTCTGTGAGATGATTTCACAGAACACAAAGAAGTTTCTCAGAAAGCTTCTTTCTCTTTCTTATCAGAGGATATTTCTTTTGGCCCTATAGTCTTCAAAGGGATCCGAAATATCGGTTCTCAGATTCCACAGAAATAAGGCTAGAAAGAGACCCACGAAATACAGATGTAACTCTGTGAAATGAATTAACAGAACACTCAGCAGTTTCTCAGAAAGCTTCTTTCAAGATTTCATCCGAGGATATTTCCTTTTTCACCATAGCCCTCTATGGCCTTCCAAATATCACTTTGCCAATTCCAGAAGAACTGTCTTAGCGAAACGCTTCTTAAGGGGAAAGCTGTAACTCTGTGAGATGATTTTAAAGGATACAAAGAAGTTTCTCAGAAAGCTTCTCTCTCTTTGTTATAGGAGGATATTTCCTTTGGCCCTATAGTCTTCAAAGGGATCCAAAATATCTGTTCTCAGATTCCTCAGAAATAAGGCTAGCAAAGAGATCCACGAAATGCAGATGTAACTCTGTGAGATGAATTAACGGAACACTAAGCATTTTCTCAGAAAGCTTCTTTCCAGATTTCATCTGAGGATATTTCCTTTTACACCATAGCCCTCTATGGGCTTCCAAATATCACTTTGCCAATTCCACCAGAACTGTCTGAGAGAAAGGCTTCCTGAGTGGAAAGCTGTAACTCTGTGAGATGATTTCACAGAACACAAAGAAGTTTCTCAGAAAGCTTCTTTCTCTTTGTTTTCGGAGGATATTTCCTTAGTCACTATAGTCTTCAAAGGGATCCCAACTATCGGTTCTCAGATTCCACAGAAATAAGGCTAGCAAAGAGATCCACGAAATACAGATGTAACTCTGTGAGATGAATTAACAGAACACTCAGCAGTTTCTCAGAAAGCTTCTTTCCAGATTTCATCTGAGGATATTTCCTTTTTCACCATAGCCGTCTACGGGCTTCCAAATAACACTTTGCCAATTCCACAAGAACTGTCTTAGCGAAAGGGTTCTTGACGGAAAAGCTGTAACTCTGTGAGATGATTTCACAGAACACAAAGAAGTTTCTCAGAAAGCTTCTTTCTCTTTGTTTTCGGAGGATATTTCCTTAGTCACCATAGTCTTCAAAGGGATCCGAACTATCTGTTCTCAGATTCCACAGAAATAAGGCTAACAAAGAGATCCACGAAATACAGATGTAACTCTGTGAGATGAATTAACAGAACACTCAGCAGTTTCTCAGAAAGCTTCTTTCCAGATTTCATCTGAGGATATTTCCTTTTTCACCATAGCCCTCTATGGGCTTCCAAATATCACTTTGCCAATTCCACAAGAACTGTCTTAGCGAAAGGCTTCTTGAGAGGAAAGCTGCAACTCTGTGAGATGATTTCACAGAACACAAAGAAGTTTCTCAGAAAGCTTCTTTCTCTTTGTTATCGGAGTATATTTCCTTTGGCGCTATGGTCTTCAAAGGGATCCGAAATATCTGTTCTCAGATTCCACAGAAATAAGGCTAGCAAAGTGATCCACGAAATACAGATGTAACACTGTGAGTGGAAGTCACACATCACAGAGCAGTTTCTCAGAAAGCTTCTTTCCAGATTTCATCTGAGGATTTTTCCTTTTTCAACACAGCCCTCTATGGGCTTCCAAATATCACCTTGCCAATTCCACAAGAACTGTCTTAACGAAAGGCTTCTTGAGGGGAAAGCTGTAACTCTGTGAGATGATTTCATAGAAGACAAAGAAGTTTCTCAGAAAGCTTCTTTCTCTTCCTTATCAGAGGATATTTCTTTTGGCCCTATAGTCTTCAAAGGGATCCGAAATATCGGTTCTCAGATTCCACAGAAATAAGGCTAGAAAGAGACCCACGAAATACAGATGTAACTCTGTGAAATGAATTAACAGAACACTCAGCAGTTTCTCAGAAAGCTTCTTTCAAGATTTCATCGGAGGATATTTCCTTTTTCACCATAGCCCTCTATGGCCTTCCAAATATCACTTTGCCAATTCCAGAAGAACTGTCTTAGCGAAAGGCTTCTTAAGGGGAATGCTGTAACTCTGTGAGATGATTTTAAAAGATACAAAGAAGTTTCTCAGAAAACTTCTTTCTCTTTACTATCAGAGGATATTTCCTTTGGCCCTATAGTCTTCAAAGGGATCCAAAATATCTGTTCTCAGATTTCTCAGAAATAAGGCTAGCAAAGAGATCCACGAAATGCAGATGTAACTCTGTGAGATGAATTAACGGAACACTAAGCATTTTCTCAGAAAGCTTCTTTCCAGATTTCATCTGAGGATATTTCCTTTTACACCATAGCCCTCTATGGGCTTCCAAATATCACTTTGCCATTTCCACCAGAACTGTCTGAGAGAAAGGCTTCCTGAGTGGAAAGCTGTAATTCTGTGAGATGACTTCACAGAACGCAAAGAAGTTTCTCAAAAAGCTTCTTTCTCTTTATTATCGGAGGATATTTCCTTTGGCCCTATAGTCTCCAAATGGATCCGAAATATCTGTTCTCAGATTCCACAGAAATAAGGCTAGCAAAGAGATCCATGAAATAAAGATGTAACTCTGTGAGATGAATTAACAGAACACTAAGCATTTTCTCAGAAAGCTTCTTTCCAGATTTCATCTGAGGATATTTCCTTTTTCACCATAGCCCTCTAAGGGCTTCCGAATATCACTTTGCCAATTCCACAAGAACTGTCTTAGCAAAAGGTTTCTTGAGGGGCAAGCTGTAACTCTTTGAGATGATTTCACAGAACACAAAGAAGTTTCTCAGAAAGCTTCTTTCTCTTTGTTATCGGAGGATATTTCCTTTGGCCCTATGGTCTTCAAAGGGATCCGAAATATCTGTTCTCAGATTCCACAGAAATAAGGCTAGCAAAGAGTTCCACGAAATACAGATGTAACTCTGTGAGATGAATTTACAGAACACTCAGCAGTTTCTCAGAAAGCCTCTTTCTAGATTTCATCTGAGGACATTTCCTTTTTCACCATAGCCCTCTATGGGCTTCCAAATATCACTTTGCCTATTCCACAAGAACTGTCTTAGCGAAACGCTTCTGGAGGGGAAAGCTGTAACTCTGTGAGATGATTTCACAGAACACAAAGAAGTTTCTCAGAAAGCTTCTTTCTCTTTGTTATCGGAGGATATTTCCTTTGGCCCTATAGTCTTCAAAGGGATCCGAAATATCTGTCCTCAGATTCCACAGAAATAAGGCTACCAAAGAGATCCACGAAATACAGATGTAACTCTGTGAGGTGAATTAACAGAACACTAAGCTGTTTCTCAGAAAGCTTCTTTCCAGATTTCATCTGAGGATATTTCCTTTTTCACCATAGCCCTCTATGGGCTTCCAAATATCACTTTGCCAATTCCACAAGAACTGTCTTAGCGAAAGGCTTCTTGAGGGGCAAGCCGTAACTCTGTGAGATGATTTTAAAGAATAAAAAGAAGTTTCTCAGAAAACTTCTTTCTCTGTGCTATCGGAGGATATTTCCTATGGCCCTATAGTCTTCAAAGGGATCCGAAATATCTGTTCTCAGATTCCTCAGAAATAAGGCTAGCAAAGAGATCCACGAAATACAGATGTAACTCCGTGAGATGAATTAAGAGAACACTCAGCAGTTTCTCAGAAAGCTTCTTTCTAGATTTCATCTGTGGATATTTCCTTTTTCACCATAGAACTCTATGGGCTTCCAAATATCACTTTGACAATTCCACAAGAACTGTCTTAGCGAAAGGCTTCCTGAGTGGAAAGCTGTAACTCTGTGAGATGATTTCACAGAACACAAAGAAGTTTCTCAGAAAGCTTCTTTCTCTTTGTTTTCGGAGGATATTTCCTTAGTCACTATAGTCTTCAAAGGGACCGGACTATCTGTTCTCAGATTCCACAGAAATAAGGCTAGCAAAGAGATCCACGAAATACAGATGTAACTCTGTGAGATGAATTAACAGAACACTCAGTAGTTTCTCAGAAAGCTTCTTTCCAGATTTCATCTGAGGATATTTCCTTTTTCACCATAGCCGTCTACGGGCTTCCAAATAACACTTTGCCAATTCCACAAGAACTGTCTTAGCGAAAGGCTTCTTGAGGGAAAAGCTGTAACTCTGTGAGATGATTTCACAGAACACAAAGAAGTTTCTCAGAAAGCTTCTTTCTCTTTGTTTTCGGAGGATATTTCCTTAGTCACTATAGTCTTCAAAGGGATCCGAACTATCTGTTCTCAGATTCCACAGAAATAAGGCTAACAAAGAGATCCACGAAATACAGATGTAACTCTGTGAGATGAATTAACAGAACACTCAGCAGTTTCTCAGAAAGCTTCTTTCCAGATTTCATCTGAGGATATTTCCTTTTTCACCATAGCCCTCTATGGGCTTCCAAATATTACTTTGCCAATTCCACAAGAACTGTCTTAGCGAAAGGCTTCTTGAGGGGCAAGCCGTAACTCTGTGAGATGATTTTAAAGAATAAAAAGAAGTTTCTGAGAAAACTTCTTTCTCTGTGCTATCGGAGGATATTTCCTTTGGCCCTATAGTCTTCAAAGGGATCCGAAATATCTGTTCTCAGATTCCTCAGAAATAAGGCTAGCAAAGAGATCCACGAAATACAGATGTAACTCCGTGAGATGAATTAAGAGAACACTCAGCAGTTTCTCAGAAAGCTTCTTTCTAGATTTCATCTGTGGATATTTCCTTTTTCACCATAGCCCTCTATGGGATTCCAAATATCACTTTGACAATTCCACAAGAACTGTCTTAGCGAAAGGCTTCCTGAGTGGAAAGCTGTAACTCTGTGAGATGATTTCACAGAACACAAAGAAGTTTCTCAGAAAGCTTCTTTCTCTTTGTTTTCGGAGGATATTTCCTTAGTCACTATAGTCTTCAAAGGGATCCGAACTATCTGTTCTCAGATTCCACAGAAATAAGGCTAGCAAAGAGATCCACTAAATACAGATGTAACTCTGTGAGATGAATTAACAGAACACTCAGCAGTTTCTCAGAAAGCTTCTTTCCAGATTTCATCTGAGGATAATTCCTTTTTCACCATAGCCGTATACGGGCTTCCAAATAACACTTTGCCAATTCCACAAGAACTGTCTTAGCGAAAGGCTTCTTGAGGGAAAAGCTGTAACTCTGTGAGATGATTTCACAGAACACAAAGAAGTTTCTCAGAAAGCTTCTTTCTCTTTGTTTTCGGAGGATATTTCCTTAGTCACTATAGTCTTCAAAGGGACCGGACTATCTGTTCTCAGATTCCACAGAAATAAGGCTAACAAAGAGATCCACGAAATACAGATGTAACTCTGTGAGATGAATTAACAGAACACTCAGCAGTTTCTCAGAAAGCTTCTTTCCAGATTTCATCTGAGGATATTTCCTTTTTCACCATAGCCCTCTATGGGCTTCCAAATATCACTTTGCCAATTCCACAAGAACTGTCTTAGCGAAAGGCTTCTTGAGAGGAAAGCTGCAACTCTGTGAGATGATTTCACAGAACACAAAGAAGTTTCTCAGAAAGCTTCTTTCTCTTTGTTATCGGAGTATATTTCCTTTGGCGCTATGGTCTTCAAAGGGATCCGAAATATCTGTTCTCAGATTCCACAGAAATAAGGCTAGCAAAGTGATCCACGAAATACAGATGTAACTCTGTGAGTGGAAGTCACACATCACAGAGCAGTTTCTCAGAAAGCTTCTTTCCAGATTTCATCTGAGGATATTTCCTTTTTCAACACAGCCCTCTATTGGCTTCCAAATATCACCTTGCCAATTCCACAAGAACTGTCTTAACGAAAGGCTTCTTGAGGGGAAAGCTGTAACTCTGTGAGATGATTTCACAGAAGACAAAGAAGTTTCTCAGAAAGCTTCTTTCTCTTTCTTATCAGAGGATATTTCTTTTGGCCCTATAGTCTTCAAAGGGATCCGAAATATCGGTTCTCAGATTCCACAGAAATAAGGCTAGAAAGAGACACACGAAATACAGATGTAACTCTGTGAAATGAATGAACAGAACACTCAGCAGTTTCTCAGAAAGCTTCTTTCAAGATTTCATCGGAGGATATTTCCTTTTTCACCATAGCCCTCTATGGCCTTCCAAATATCACTTTGCCAATTCCAGAAGAACTGTCTTAGCGAAAGGCTTCTTAAGGGGAAAGCTGTAACTCTGTGAGATGATTTTAAAGGATACAAAGAAGTTTCTCAGAAAACTTCTTTCTCTTTACTATCAGAGGATATTTCCTTTGGCCCTATAGTCTTCAAAGGGATCCAAAATATCTGTTCTCAGAATCCTCAGAAATAAGGCTAGCAAAGAGATCCACGAAATGCAGATGTAACTCTGTGAGATGAATTAACGGAACACTAAGCATTTTCTCAGAAAGCTTCTTTCCAGATTTCATCTGAGGATATTTCCTTTTTCACCATAGCCCTCTATGGGCTTCCAAATATCACTTTGCCAATTCCACAAGAACTGTCTTAACGAAAGGCTTCTTGAGGGGAAAGCTGTAACTCTGTGAGATGATTTCACAGAACACAAAGAAGTTTCTCAGAAAGCTTCTTTCTCTTTCTTATCAGAGGATATTTCTTTTGGCCCTATAGTCTTCAAAGGGATCCGAAATATCGGTTCTCAGATTCCACAGAAATAATGCTAGAAAGAGACCCACGAAATACAGATGTAACTCTGTGAAATGAATTAACAGAACACTCAGCAGTTTCTCAGAAAGCTTCTTTCAAGACTTCATCCGAGGATATTTCCTTTTTCACCATAGCCCTCTATGGCCTTCCAAATATCTCTTTGCCAATTCCAGAAGAACTGTCTTAGCGAAAGGCTTCTTAAGGGGAATGCTGTAACTCTGTGAGATGATTTTAAAGGATACAAAGAAGTTTCTCAGAAAACTTCTTTCTCTTTACTATCAGAGGATATTTCCTTTGGCCCTATAGTCTTCAAAGGGATCCGAAATATCTGTTCTCAGATTCCTCAGAAATAAGGCTAGCAAAGAGATCCACGAAATGCAGATGTAACTCTGTGAGATGAATTAACGGAACACTAAGCATTTTCTCAGAAATCTTCTTTCCAGATTTCATCTGAGGATATTTCCTTTTACACCATAGCGCTCTATGGGCTTCCAAATATCACTTTGCCAATTCCACCAGAACTGTCTGAGAGAAAGGCTTCCTGAGTGGAAAGCTGTAATTCTGTGAGATGACTTCACAGAACGCAAAGAAGTTTCTCAAAAAGCTTCTTTCTCTTTATTATCGGAGGATATTTCCTTTGGCCCTATAGTCTCCAAATGGATCCGAAATATCTGTTCTCAGATTCCACAGAAATAAGGCTAGCAAAGAGATCCATGAAATAAAGATGTAACTCTGTGAGATGAATTAACAGAACACTAAGCATTTTCTCAGAAAGCTTCTTTCCAGATTTCATCTGAGGATATTTCCATTTTCACCATAGACCTCTAAGGGCTTCCGAATATCACTTTGCCAATTCCACAAGAACTGTCTTAGCGAAAGGTTTCTTGAGGGGCAAGCTGTAACTCTTTGAGATGATTTCACAGAACACAAAGAAGTTTCTCAGAAAGCTTCTTTCTCTTTGTTATCGGAGGATATTTCCTTTGGCCCTATGGTCTTCAAAGGGATCCGAAATATCTGTTCTCAGATTCCACAGAAATAAGGCTAGCAAAAAGATCCACGAAATACAGATGTAACTCTGTGAGATGAATTTACAGAACACTCAGCAGTTTCTCAGAAAGCCTCTTTCTAGATTTCATCTGAGGACATTTCCTTTTTCACCATAGCCCTCTATGGGCTTCCAAATATCACTTTGCCTATTCCACAAGAACTGTCTTAGCGAAAGGCTTCTGGAGGGGAAAGCTGTAACTCTGTGAGATGATTTCACAGAACACAAAGAAGTTTCTCAGAAAGCTTCTTTCTCTTTGTTATCGGAGGATATTTTGTTGGCCCTATAGTCTTCAAAGGGATCCGAAATATCTGTTCTCAGATTCCACAGAAATAAGGCTACCAAAGAGATCCACGAAATACAGATGTAACTCTGTGAGGTGAATTAACAGAACACTAAGCTGTTTCTCAGAAAGCTTCTTTCCAGATTTCATCTGAGGATATTTCCTTTTTCACCATAGCCCTCTATGGGCTTCCAAATATCACTTTGCCAATTCCACAAGAACTGTCTTAGCGAAAGGCTTCTTGAGGGGCAAGCCGTAACTCTGTGAGATGATTTTAAAGAATAAAAAGAAGTTTCTCAGAAAACTTCTTTCTCTGTGCTATCGGAGGATATTTCCTTTGGCCCTATAGTCTTCAAAGGGATCCGAAATATCTGTTCTCAGATTCCTCAGAAATAAGGCTAGCAAAGAGATCCACGAAATACAGATGTAACTCTGTGAGATGAATTAAGAGAACACTCAGCAGTTTCTCAGAAAGCTTCTTTCTTGATTTCATCTGTGGATATTTCCTTTTTCACCAAAGCCCTCTATGGGCTTCCAAATATCACTTTGACAATTCCACAAGAACTGTCTTAGCGAAAGGCTTCCTGAGTGGAAAGCTGTAACTCTGTGAGATGATTTCACAGAACACAAAGAAGTTTCTCAGAAAGCTTCTTTCTCTTTGTTTTCGGAGGATATTTCCTTAGTCACTATAGTCTTCAAAGGGATCCGAAATATCTGTTGTCAGATTCCACAGAAATAAGGCTAGTAAAGAGATCCACGAAATACAGATGTATCTCTGTGAGTGGAAGTCACACATCACAGAGCAGTTTCTCAGAAAGCTTCTTTCCAGATTTCATCTGAGGATATTTCATTTTTCAACACAGCCCTCTATGGGCTTCCAAATATCACCTTGCCAATTCCACAAGAACTGTCTTAACGAAAGGCTTCTTGAGGGGAAAGCTGTAACTCTGTGAAATGATTTCACAGAACACAAAGAAGTTTCTCATAAAGCTTCTTTCTCTTTCTTATCAGACGATATTTCTTTTGGCCCTATAGTCTTCAAAGGGATCCGAAATATCGGTTCTCAGATTCCACAGAAATAAGGCTAGAAAGAGACCCACGAAATACACATGTAACTCTGTGAAATGAATTAACAGAACACTCAGCAGTTTCTCAGAAAGCTTCTTTGAAGATTTCATCCGAGGATATTTCCTTTTTCACCATAGCCCTCTATGGCCTTCCAAATATCCCTTTGCCAATTCCAGAAGAACTGTCTTAGCGAAAGGCTTCTTAAGGGGAAAGCTGTAACTCTGTGAGATGATTTCACAAAACACAAAGAAGTTTCTCGGAAAGCTTCTTTCTCTTTGTTATCGGAGGATATTTCCTTAGGCACTATAGTCTTCAAAGGGATCCGAAATATCTGTTCTCAGATTCCTCAGAAATAAGGCTAGCAAAGAGATCCAAGAAATACAGATGTATCTCTGTGAGATGAATTAACAGAACACTCAGCAGTTTCTCAGAAAGCTTCTTTCCAGATTTCATCTGAGGATATTTCCTTTTTCACGATAGCACTCTATGGGCTTTCAAATATCACTTTGCCAATTCCACAAGAACTGTCTTATCGAAAGGTTTCTTGAGGGGCAAGCTGTAACTCTTTGAGATGATTTCACAGAACACAAAGAAGTTTCTCAGAAAGCTTCTTTCTCTTTGTTATCGGAGGATATTTCCTTTGGCCCTATTGTCTTCAAAGGGATCCGAAATATCTGTTCTCAGATTCCACTAAATAAGGCTAGCAAAGAGGTCCACGAAATACAGATGTAACTCTGTGAGATGAATTAACAGAACACTCAGCAGTTTCTCAGAAAGCTTCTGTCCAGATTTCATCTGAGGATATTACCTTTTTCACCATAGCGCTCTACGGGCTTCCAAATATCACTTTGCCAATTCCACAAGAACTGTCTTAACCAAAGGCTTCTGGAGCGGAAAGCTGTAACTCTGTGAGATGATTTCACAGAACACAAAGAAGTTTCTCAGAAAGCTTCTTTCTCTTTGTTTTAGGAGGATATTTCCTTAGACACTATAGTCTTCAAGGGATCCGAAATATCTGTTCTCAGATTCCACAGCAATAAGGCTAGCAAAGAGATCCACGAAATACAGATGTAACTCTGTGAGATGAATTAACAGAACACTAAGCAGTTTCTCAGAAAGCTTATTTCCAGATTTCATCTGAGGATATTTCCTTTTTAACCATAGCTGTCAAAGGGCTTCCAAATATCACTTTGCCAATTCCACAAAAACTGTCTTAGCGAAAGGCTACTTGAGGGGAAAGCTGAAACTCTGTGAGATGATTTCACAGAACACAAAGAAGTTTCTCAGAAAGCTTTTTCTCTTTGTTATCGGAGGATATTTCCTTTGGCCCTATAGTCTTCAAAGTGATCCGAAATATCTGTTCTCAGATTCCACAGAAATAAGGCTAGAAAGAGATCCACGAAATAGAGATGTAACTCTGTGAGATGAATTAACAGAACACTAAGCAGTTTCTCAGAAAGCTTCTTTCCAGATTTCATCTGAGGATATTTCCTTTTTCACCATATCCCTCTACGGTCTTTCGAATATCACTTTGCCAATTCCACAAGAACTGTCTTAGCGAGAGGCTTCTTGAGAGGAAAGCTGTAACTCTGTGAGATGATTTCACAGAACACAAAGAAGTTTCTCAGAAAGCTTCTTTCTCTTTCTTATCGGAGGATATTTCCTTTGGCCCTATAGACTTCAAAGGGATCCGAAATATCTGTTCTCAGATTCCAAAGAAATAAGGCTAGCAAAGAGATCCAGGAAATACAGATGTAACTCTGTGAGATGAATTAACAGAACAATCAGCAGTTTCTCAGAAAGCTTCTTTCCAGATTTCATCTGAGGATATTTCCTTTTTCACCATACCCCTCTATGGGCTTCCAAATATCACTTTGCCAATTCCACAAGAACATTCTTAGCGAAAGGCTTCTTGAGTGGAAAGCTCTAACTCTGTGAGATGATTTCACAGAACACAAAGAAGTTTCTCAGAAAGCTTCTTTCTCTTTGTTATCGGAGGATATTTCGTTTGGCCCTATAGTCTTCAAAGGGATCCGAAATATCTGTTCTCAGATTCCACAGAAATAAGGCTAGCAAAGAGATCCACGAAATATAGATGTAACTGAGTGAGATGAATTGAGAGAACACTAAGCAGTTTCACAGAAAGCTTCTTTCCAGATTTCATCTCAGGATATTTCCTTTTTCACCATAGCCCTCTTTGGGCTTCCAAATATCACTTTGCCAATTCCACAAGAACTGTCTTAGCGAAAGGCTTCTTGAGGGGAAAGCTGCAACTCTGTGAGATGATTTCACAGAACACAAAGAAGTTTCTCAGAAAGCTTCTTTCTCTTTGTTATCGGAGGATATTTCCTTTGGCCCTATGGTCATCAAAGGGATCAGAAATATCTGTTCTCAGATTCCACAGAAATGGGGCTAGCAAAGAGATCCACGAAATACAGATGTAACTCTGTGAGTGGAAGTCACACATCACAGAACAGTTTCTCAGAAAGCTTCTTTCCAGATTTCATCTGAGGATATTTCCTTTTTCAACACAGCCCTCTATGGGCTTCCAAATATCACCTTGCCAATTCCACAAGAACTGTCTTAACGAAAGGCTTCTTGAGGGGAAAGCTGTAACTCTGTGAGATGATTTTACAGAACACAAAGAAGTTTCTCAGAAAGCTTCTTTCTCTTTCTTATCGGAGGATATTTCCTTTGGCCCTATAGACTTCAAAGGGATCCGAAATATCTGTTCTCAGATTCCAAAGAAATAAGGCTAGCAAAGAGATCCAGGAAATACAGATGTAACTCTGTGAGATGAATTAACAGAACACTCAGCAGTTTCTCAGAAAGCTTCTTTCCAGATTTCATCTGAGGATATTTCCTTTTTCACCATACCCCTCTATGGGCTTCCAAATATCACTTTGCCAATTCCACAAGAACATTCTTAGCGAAAGGTTTCTTGAGTGGAAAGCTCTAACTCTGTGAGATGATTTCACAGAACACAAAGAAGTTTCTCAGAAAGCTTCTTTCTCTTTGTTATCGGAGGATATTTCCTTTGGCCCTATAGTCTTCAAAGGGATCCGAAATATCTGTTCTCAGATTCCACAGAAATGTGGCTAGCAAATAGATCCACGAAATATAGATGTAACTGAGTGAGATGAATTGAGAGAACACTAAGCAGTTTCACAGAAAGCTTCTTTCCAGATTTCATCTCAGAATATTTCCTTTTTCACCATAGCCCTCTTTGGGCTTCCAAATATCACTTTGCCAATTCCACAAGAACTGTCTTAGCGAAAGGCTTCTTGAGGGGAAAGCTGCAACTCTGTGAGATGATTTCACAGAACACAAAGAAGTTTCTCAGAAAGCTTCTTTCTCTTTGTTATCGGAGGATATTTCCTTTGGCCCTTTGGTCTTCAAAGGGATCAGAAATATCTGTTCTCAGATTCCACAGAAATGAGGCTAGCAAAGAGATCCACGAAATACAGATGTAACTCTGTGAGTGGAAGTCACACATCACAGAGCAGTTTCTCAGAAAGCTTCTTTCCAGATTTCATCTGAGGATATTTCCTTTTTCACCATAGCCCTCTATGGGCTTCCAAATATCACCTTGCCAATTCCACAAGAACTGTCTTAACGAAAGGCTTCTTGAGGGGAAAGCTGTAACTCTGTGAGATGATTTCACAGAACACAAAGAAGTTTCTCAGAAAGCTTCTTTCTCTTTCTTATCAGAGGATATTTTTTTTGTCCCTATAGTCTTCAAAGGGATCCGAAATATCGGTTCTCAGATTCCACAAAAATAAGGCTAGAAAGAGACAGACGAAATACAGATGTAACTCTGTGAAATGAATTAACAGAACACTCAGCAGTTTCTCAGAAAGCTTCTTTCCAGATTTCATCTGAGGATATTTCCTTTTTCACCATAGCCCTCTATGGCCTTCCAAATATCACTTTGCCAATTCCAGAAGAACTGTCTTAGCGAAAGGCTTCTTAAGGGTAAAGCTGTAACTCTGTGAGATGATTTTAAAGGATACAAAGAAGTTTCTCAGAAAACTTCTTTCTCTGTACTATCAGAGAATATTTCCTTTGGCCCTATAGTTTTCAAAGGGATCCGAAACATCTGTTCTCAGATTCCTCAGAAATATGGCTAGCAAAGAGATCCACGAAATACAGATGTAACACTGTGAGATGAATTAACGGAACACTAAGCTGTTTCTCAGAAAGCTTCTTTCCAGATTTCATCTGAGGATATTTCCTTTTACACCATAGCCCTCTATGGGCTTCCAAATATCACTTTGCCAATTCCACCAGAACTGTCTGAGAGAAAGGCTTACTGAGTGGAAAGCTGTAACTCTGTGAGATGACTTCACAGAACGCAAAGAAGTTTCTCAAAAAGCTTCTTTCCCATTATTATCGGAGGATATTTCCTTTGGCCCTATAGTCTCCAAATGGATCCGAAATATCTGTTCTCAGATTCCACAGAAATAAGGCTAGCAAAGAGATCCATGAAATAAAGATGTAACTCTGTGAGATGAATTAACAGAACACTAAGCATTTTCTCAGAAAGCTTCTTTCCAGATTTCATCTGAGGATATTTCCTTTTTCACCATAGCCCTCTATGGGCTTCCAAATATCACTTTGCCAATTCCACAAGAACTGTCTTAGCGAAAGGCTTCTTGAGGGGAAAGCTGTAACTCTGTGAGATGATTTTAAAGGATACAAAGAAGTTTCTCAGAAAACTTCTTTCTCTTTACTATCAGAGGATATTTCCTTTGGACCTGTAGTCTTCAAAGGGATCCGAAATATCTGTTCTCAGATTCCTCAGAAATAAGGCTAGCAAAGAGATCCACGAAATACAGATGTAACTCTGTGAGATGAATTTACAGAACACTCAGCAGTTTATCAGAAAGCCTCTTTCTAGATTTCATCTGAGGACATTTCCTTTTTCACCATAGCCCTCTATGGGCTTCCAAATATCACTTTGCCTATTCCACAAGAACTGTCTTAGCGAAAGGCTTCTGGAGGGGAAAGCTGTAACTCTGTGAGATGATTTCTCAGAACACAAAGAAGTTTCTCAGAAAGCTTCTTTCTCTTTGTTATCGGAGGATATTTCCTTTGGCCCTATAGTCTTCAAAGGGATCCGAAATATCTGTTCTCAGATTCCACAGAAATAAGGCTAGCAAAGAGATGCACGAAATACAGATGCAACTCTGTGAGATGAATTAACAGAACACTCAGCAGTTTCTCAGAAAGCGTCTTTCCAGATTTCATCTGAGGATATTTCTTTTTTCACCATAGCCCTCTAAGGGCATCCAAATATCACCTTGCCAATTCCACAAGAACTGTCTTAGCGAAAGGCTACTTGAGGGGAAAGCTGTAACTGTGTGAGATGATTTCACAGAACACAAAGAAGTTTCTCGAAAAGCTTCTTTCTCTTTGTTATCGCAGGATATTTCCTTTGGCCCTACAGTCTTCAGAGGGATCCGAAATATCTGTTCTCAGATTCCTCAGAAATAAGCCTAGCAAAGAGATCCACGAAATACAGATGTAACTCTGTGAGATGAATTAACAGAACTCTCAGCAGTTTCTCAGAAAATTTCTTTCCAGATTTCATCTGAGGATATTTCCTTTTCTACCATAGCCCTCTATGGTCTTCCAAATATCACTTTGCCAATTCCACAAGAACTGTCCTAGCGAGAGGCTTCTTGAGGGGAAAGCTGTAACTCTGTGAGACGATTTCACGGAACACAAAGAAGTTTCTCAGAAAGCTTCTTTCTCTTTGTTATCGGAGGATATTTCCTTAGGCACTATAGTCTTCAAAGGGATCCGAAATATCTCTTCTCAGATTCCACAGAAATAAGGCTAGCAAAGAGATCCACGAAAAACAGATGTTACTTCGCGAGATGAATTAACAGAACACTAAGCAGTTTCTTAGAAAGCTTCTTTCCAGATTTCATCTGAGGATATTTCCTTTTTCACCATAGCCCTCTATGGGCTTCCAAATATCACTTTTCCAGTTCCACAAGAACTGTCTTAGCGAAAGGCTTCTTGAGGGGAAAGCTGAAACTCTGTGAGATGATTTCACAGAACACAAAGAAGTTTCTCAGAAAGCTTCTTTCTCTTTGTTACCGGAGGATATTTCTTTTGGCCCTATAGTCTTCAAAGGGATCCGAAATATCTGTTCTCAGATTCCACAGAAATAAGGCTAGAAAGAGATCCACGAAATACACATGTAACTCTGTGAGATGAATTAACAGAACACTCAGCAGTTTCTCAGAAAACTTCTTTCCAGATTTCATCTGAGGATATTTCCTTTTTCACCATTGCCCTCTATGGGATTCCAAATATCACTTTGCCAATTCCACAAGAACTGTCTTAGCGAGAGGCTTCTTGAGGGGAAAGCTGTAACACTGTGAGACGATTTCACAGAACACAAAGAAGTTTCTCAGAAAGCTTCTTTCTCTTTGTTATCGGAGGATATTTCCTTTGGCCCTATAGTCTTCAAAGGGATCCGAAATATCTGTTCTCAGATTCCACAGAAATAAGGCTAGCAAAGAGATCCACGAAATACAGATGCAACTCTGTGAGATGAGTTAACAGAACACTCAGCAGTTTCTCAGAAAGCTTCTTTACAGATTTCATCTGAGGATATTTACTTTTTCACCATAGCCCTCTATGGGCTTCCAAATATCACTTTGCCAATTCCACAAGAACTGTCTTAGCGAAAGGCTTCTTGAGTGGAAAGCTCTAACTCTGTGAGATGATTTCACAGAACACAAAGAAGTTTCTCAGAAAGCTTCTTTCTCTTTGTTATCGGAGGATATTTCGTTTGGCCCTATAGTCTTCAAAGGGATCCGAAATATCTGTTCTCAGATTCCACAGAAATAAGGCTAGCAAAGAGATCCACGAAATATAGATGTAACTGAGTGAGATGAATTGAGAGAACACTAAGCAGTTTCACAGAAAGCTTCTTTCCAGATTTCATCTCAGGATATTTCCTTTTTCACCATAGCCCTCTTTGGGCTTCCAAATATCACTTTGCCAATTCCACAAGAACTGTCTTAGCGAAAGGCTTCTTGAGGGGAAAGCTGCAACTCTGTGAGATGATTTCACAGAACACAAAGAAGTTTCTCAGAAAGCTTCTTTCTCTTTGTTATCGGAGGATATTTCCTTTGGCCCTATGGTCATCAAAGGGATCAGAAATATCTGTTCTCAGATTCCACAGAAATGGGGCTAGCAAAGAGATCCACGAAATACAGATGTAACTCTGTGAGTGGAAGTCACACATCACAGAACAGTTTCTCAGAAAGCTTCTTTCCAGATTTCATCTGAGGATATTTCCTTTTTCAACACAGCCCTCTATGGGCTTCCAAATATCACCTTGCCAATTCCACAAGAACTGTCTTAACGAAAGGCTTCTTGAGGGGAAAGCTGTAACTCTGTGAGATGATTTTACAGAACACAAAGAAGTTTCTCAGAAAGCTTCTTTCTCTTTCTTATCGGAGGATATTTCCTTTGGCCCTATAGACTTCAAAGGGATCCGAAATATCTGTTCTCAGATTCCAAAGAAATAAGGCTAGCAAAGAGATCCAGGAAATACAGATGTAACTCTGTGAGATGAATTAACAGAACACTCAGCAGTTTCTCAGAAAGCTTCTTTCCAGATTTCATCTGAGGATATTTCCTTTTTCACCATACCCCTCTATGGGCTTCCAAATATCACTTTGCCAATTCCACAAGAACATTCTTAGCGAAAGGTTTCTTGAGTGGAAAGCTCTAACTCTGTGAGATGATTTCACAGAACACAAAGAAGTTTCTCAGAAAGCTTCTTTCTCTTTGTTATCGGAGGATATTTCCTTTGGCCCTATAGTCTTCAAAGGGATCCGAAATATCTGTTCTCAGATTCCACAGAAATGTGGCTAGCAAATAGATCCACGAAATATAGATGTAACTGAGTGAGATGAATTGAGAGAACACTAAGCAGTTTCACAGAAAGCTTCTTTCCAGATTTCATCTCAGAATATTTCCTTTTTCACCATAGCCCTCTTTGGGCTTCCAAATATCACTTTGCCAATTCCACAAGAACTGTCTTAGCGAAAGGCTTCTTGAGGGGAAAGCTGCAACTCTGTGAGATGATTTCACAGAACACAAAGAAGTTTCTCAGAAAGCTTCTTTCTCTTTGTTATCGGAGGATATTTCCTTTGGCCCTTTGGTCTTCAAAGGGATCAGAAATATCTGTTCTCAGATTCCACAGAAATGAGGCTAGCAAAGAGATCCACGAAATACAGATGTAACTCTGTGAGTGGAAGTCACACATCACAGAGCAGTTTCTCAGAAAGCTTCTTTCCAGATTTCATCTGAGGATATTTCCTTTTTCACCATAGCCCTCTATGGGCTTCCAAATATCACCTTGCCAATTCCACAAGAACTGTCTTAACGAAAGGCTTCTTGAGGGGAAAGCTGTAACTCTGTGAGATGATTTCACAGAACACAAAGAAGTTTCTCAGAAAGCTTCTTTCTCTTTCTTATCAGAGGATATTTTTTTTGTCCCTATAGTCTTCAAAGGGATCCGAAATATCGGTTCTCAGATTCCACAAAAATAAGGCTAGAAAGAGACAGACGAAATACAGATGTAACTCTGTGAAATGAATTAACAGAACACTCAGCAGTTTCTCAGAAAGCTTCTTTCCAGATTTCATCTGAGGATATTTCCTTTTTCACCGTAGCCCTCTATGGCCTTCCAAATATCACTTTGCCAATTCCAGAAGAACTGTCTTAGCGAAAGGCTTCTTAAGGGTAAAGCTGTAACTCTGTGAGATGATTTTAAAGGATACAAAGAAGTTTCTCAGAAAACTTCTTTCTCTGTACTATCAGAGAATATTTCCTTTGGCCCTATAGTTTTCAAAGGGATCCGAAACATCTGTTCTCAGATTCCTCAGAAATATGGCTAGCAAAGAGATCCACGAAATACAGATGTAACACTGTGAGATGAATTAACGGAACACTAAGCTGTTTCTCAGAAAGCTTCTTTCCAGATTTCATCTGAGGATATTTCCTTTTACACCATAGCCCTCTATGGGCTTCCAAATATCACTTTGCCAATTCCACCAGAACTGTCTGAGAGAAAGGCTTACTGAGTGGAAAGCTGTAACTCTGTGAGATGACTTCACAGAACGCAAAGAAGTTTCTCAAAAAGCTTCTTTCCCATTATTATCGGAGGATATTTCCTTTGGCCCTATAGTCTCCAAATGGATCCGAAATATCTGTTCTCAGATTCCACAGAAATAAGGCTAGCAAAGAGATCCATGAAATAAAGATGTAACTCTGTGAGATGAATTAACAGAACACTAAGCATTTTCTCAGAAAGCTTCTTTCCAGATTTCATCTGAGGATATTTCCTTTTTCACCATAGCCCTCTATGGGCTTCCAAATATCACTTTGCCAATTCCACAAGAACTGTCTTAGCGAAAGGCTTCTTGAGGGGAAAGCTGTAACTCTGTGAGATGATTTTAAAGGATACAAAGAAGTTTCTCAGAAAACTTCTTTCTCTTTACTATCAGAGGATATTTCCTTTGGACCTGTAGTCTTCAAAGGGATCCGAAATATCTGTTCTCAGATTCCTCAGAAATAAGGCTAGCAAAGAGATCCACGAAATACAGATGTAACTCTGTGAGATGAATTTACAGAACACTCAGCAGTTTATCAGAAAGCCTCTTTCTAGATTTCATCTGAGGACATTTCCTTTTTCACCATAGCCCTCTATGGGCTTCCAAATATCACTTTGCCTATTCCACAAGAACTGTCTTAGCGAAAGGCTTCTGGAGGGGAAAGCTGTAACTCTGTGAGATGATTTCTCAGAACACAAAGAAGTTTCTCAGAAAGCTTCTTTCTCTTTGTTATCGGAGGATATTTCCTTTGGCCCTATAGTCTTCAAAGGGATCCGAAATATCTGTTCTCAGATTCCACAGAAATAAGGCTAGCAAAGAGATCCACGAAATACAGATGCAACTCTGTGAGATGAATTAACAGAACACTCAGCAGTTTCTCAGAAAGCGTCTTTCCAGATTTCATCTGAGGATATTTCTTTTTTCACCATAGCCCTCTAAGGGCATCCAAATATCACCTTGCCAATTCCACAAGAACTGTCTTAGCGAAAGGCTACTTGAGGGGAAAGCTGTAACTGTGTGAGATGATTTCACAGAACACAAAGAAGTTTCTCGAAAAGCTTCTTTCTCTTTGTTATCGCAGGATATTTCCTTTGGCCCTACAGTCTTCAGAGGGATCCGAAATATCTGTTCTCAGATTCCTCAGAAATAAGCCTAGCAAAGAGATCCACGAAATACAGATGTAACTCTGTGAGATGAATTAACAGAACTCTCAGCAGTTTCTCAGAAAATTTCTTTCCAGATTTCATCTGAGGATATTTCCTTTTCTACCATAGCCCTCTATGGTCTTCCAAATATCACTTTGCCAATTCCACAAGAACTGTCCTAGCGAGAGGCTTCTTGAGGGGAAAGCTGTAACTCTGTGAGACGATTTCACGGAACACAAAGAAGTTTCTCAGAAAGCTTCTTTCTCTTTGTTATCGGAGGATATTTCCTTAGGCACTATAGTCTTCAAAGGGATCCGAAATATCTCTTCTCAGATTCCACAGAAATAAGGCTAGCAAAGAGATCCACGAAAAACAGATGTTACTTCGCGAGATGAATTAACAGAACACTAAGCAGTTTCTTAGAAAGCTTCTTTCCAGATTTCATCTGAGGATATTTCCTTTTTCACCATAGCCCTCTATGGGCTTCCAAATATCACTTTTCCAGTTCCACAAGAACTGTCTTAGCGAAAGGCTTCTTGAGGGGAAAGCTGAAACTCTGTGAGATGATTTCACAGAACACAAAGAAGTTTCTCAGAAAGCTTCTTTCTCTTTGTTACCGGAGGATATTTCTTTTGGCCCTATAGTCTTCAAAGGGATCCGAAATATCTGTTCTCAGATTCCACAGAAATAAGGCTAGAAAGAGATCCACGAAATACACATGTAACTCTGTGAGATGAATTAACAGAACACTCAGCAGTTTCTCAGAAAACTTCTTTCCAGATTTCATCTGAGGATATTTCCTTTTTCACCATTGCCCTCTATGGGATTCCAAATATCACTTTGCCAATTCCACAAGAACTGTCTTAGCGAGAGGCTTCTTGAGGGGAAAGCTGTAACACTGTGAGACGATTTCACAGAACACAAAGAAGTTTCTCAGAAAGCTTCTTTCTCTTTGTTATCGGAGGATATTTCCTTTGGCCCTATAGTCTTCAAAGGGATCCGAAATATCTGTTCTCAGATTCCACAGAAATAAGGCTAGCAAAGAGATCCACGAAATACAGATGCAACTCTGTGAGATGAGTTAACAGAACACTCAGCAGTTTCTCAGAAAGCTTCTTTACAGATTTCATCTGAGGATATTTACTTTTTCACCATAGCCCTCTATGGGCTTCCAAATATCACTTTGCCAATTCCACAAGAACTGTCTTAGCGAAAGGCTTCTTGAGGGGAAAGCTGTAACTCTGTGAGATGATTTCACAGAACACAAAGAAGTTTCTCAGAAAGCTTCTTTCTCTTTGTTATCGGAGGATATTTCCTTTGGACCTATAGTCTTCAAAGGGATCCGAAATATCTGTTCTCAGATTCCACAGAAATAAAGCTAGCAAATATATCCACGAAATACAGATGTAACTCTGTGAGACGAATTAACAGAACACTAAGCAGATTCTCAGAAACCGTCTTTCCAGATTTCATCTGAGGATATTTCCTTTTTCACCATAGCCCTCTAAGGGCTTCCAAATATCACCTTGCCAATTCCACAAGAACTGTCTTAGCGGAAGGCTTCTTGAGGGGAAAGCTGTAACTCTGTGATGTGATTTCACAGAACACAAAGAAGTTTCTCAGAAAGCTTCTTTCTCTTTGTTATCGGAGCATATTTCCTTTGGCCCTATAGTCTTCAAAGGGATCCGAAATATCTGTTCTCAGATTCCACAGACATAAGGCTAGCAAAGAGATCCACGATATACAGATGTAACTCTGTGAGATGAACTAACAGAACACTAAGCAGTTTCTCAGAAAGCTTCTTTCCAGATTTCATCTGAGGATATTTCCTTTTTCACAATAGCCCTCTATGGGCTTCCAAAAATCACTTTTCCAATTCCACAAGAACTGTCTTAGCGAAAGGCTTCTTGAGGGGAAAGCTGAAACTCTGTGAGATGATTTCACAGAACACAAAGAAGTTTCTCAGAAAGCTTCTTTCTCTTTGTTATCGGAGGATATTTCCTTTGGCCCTATAGTCTTCAAAGGGATCCGAAATATCTGTTCTCAGATTCCACAGAAATAAGGCTAGAAAGAGATCCACGAAATACAGATGCAACTCTGTGAGATGAATTAACAGAACACTCAGCAGTTTCTCAGAGCGTCTTTCCAGATTTCATCTGAGGATATTTCCTTTTTCACCATAGCCCTCTAAGGGCTTCCAAATATCACCTTGCCAATTCCACAAGAACTGTCTTAGCGAAAGGCTACTTGAGGGGAAAGCTGTAACTGTGTGAGATGATTTCACAGAACACAAAGAAGTTTCTCGGAAAGCTTCTTTCTCTTTGTTATCGCAGGATATTTCCTTTGGCCCTATAGTCTTCAGAGGGATCCGAAATATCTGTTCTCAGATTCCTCAGAAATAAGCCTAGCAAAGAGATCCACGAAATACAGATGTAACTCTGTGAGATGAATTAACAGAACTCTCAGCAGTTTCTCAGAAAACTTCTTTCCAGATTTCATCTGAGGATATTTCCTTTTCTACCATAGCCCTCTATGGTCTTCCAAATATCACTTTGCCAATTCCACAAGAACTGTCCTAGCGAGAGGCTTCTTGAGGGGAAAGCTGTAACTCTGTGAGCCGATTTCACGGAACACAAAGAAGTTTCTCAGAAAGCTTCTTTCTCTTTGTTATCGGAGGATATTTCCTTAGGCACTATAGTCTTCAAAGGGATCCGAAATATCTGTTCTCAGATTCCACAGAAATAAGGCTAGCAAAGAGATCCACGAAAAACAGATGTTACTCCGCGAGATGAATTAACAGAACACTAAGCAGTTTCTTAGAAAGCTTCTTTCCAGATTTCATCTGAGGATATTTCCTTTTTCACCATAGCCCTCTATGGGCTTCCAAATATCACTTTTCCAATTCCACAAGAACTGTCTTAGCGAAAGGCTTCTTGAGGGGAAAGCTGAAACTCTGTGAGATGATTTCACAGAACACAAAGAAGTTTCTCAGAAAGCTTCTTTCTCTTTGTTACCGGAGGATATTTCTTTTGGCCCTATAGTCTTCAAAGGGATCCGAAATATCTGTTCTCAGATTCCACAGAAATAAGGCTAGAAAGAGATCCACGAAATACACATGTAACTCTGTGAGATGAATTAACAGAACACTCAGCAGTTTCTCAGAAAACTTCTTTCCAGATTTCATCTGAGGATATTTCCTTTTTCACCATTGCCCTCTATGGGATTCCAAATATCACTTTGCCAATTCCACAAGAACTGTCTTAGCGAGAGGCTTCTTGAGGGGAAAGCTGTAACACTGTGAGACGATTTCACAGAACACAAAGAAGTTTCTCAGAAAGCTTCTTTCTCTTTGTTATCGGAGGATATTTCCTTTGGCCCTATAGTCTTCAAAGGGATCCGAAATATCTGTTCTCAGATTCCACAGAAATAAGGCTAGCAAAGAGATCCACGAAATACAGATGCAACTCTGTGTGATGAGTTAACAGAACACTCAGCTGTTTCTCAGAAAGCTTCTTTCCAGATTTCATCTGAGGATATTTACTTTTTCACCATAGCCCTCTATGGGCTTCCAAATATCACTTTGCCAATTCCACAAGAACTGTCTTACCGAAAGGCTTCTTGAGGGGAAAGCTGTAACTCTGTGAGATGATTTCACAGAACACAAAGAAATTTCTCAGAAAGCTTCTTTCTCTTTGTTATCGGAGGATATTTCCTTTGGACCTATAGTCTTCAAAGGGATCCGAAATATCTGTTCTCAGATTCCACAGAAATAAAGCTAGCAAATAGATCCAAGAAATACAGATGTAACTCTGTGAGACGAATTAACAGAACACTCAGCAGATTCTCAGAAACCGTCTTTCCAGATTTCATCTGAGGATATTTCCTTTTTCACCATAGCCCTCTAAGGGCGTCCAAATATCACCTTGCCAATTCCACAAGAACTGTCTTAGCGAAAGGCTACTTGAGGGGAAAGCTGTAACTGTGTGAGATGATTTCACAGAACACAAAGAAGTTTCTCGGAAAGCTTCTTTCTCTTTGTTATCGCAGGATATTTCCTTTGGCCCTATAGTCTTCAGAGGGATCCGAAATATCTGTTCTCAGATTCCTCAGAAATAAGCCTAGCAAAGAGATCCACGAAATACAGATGTAACTCTGTGAGATGATTTAACAGAACTCTCAGCAGTTTCTCAGAAAACTTCTTTCCAGATTTCATCTGAGGATATTTCCTTTTCTTCCATAGCCCTCTATGGTCTTCCAAATATCACTTTGCCAATTCCACAAGAACTGTCCTAGCGAGAGGCTTCTTGAGGGGAAAGCTGTAACTCTGTGAGCCGATTTCACGGAACACAAAGAAGTTTCTCAGAAAGCTTCTTTCTCTTTGTTATCGGAGGATATTTCCTTAGGCACTATAGTCTTCAAAGGGATCCGAAATATCTGTTCTCAGATTCCACAGAAATAAGGCTAGCAAAGAGATCCACGAAAAACAGATGTTACTCCGCGAGATGAATTAACAGAACACTAAGCAGTTTCTTAGAAAGCTTCTTTCCAGATTTCATCTGAGGATATTTCCTTTTTCACCATAGCCCTCTATGGGCTTCCAAATATCACTTTTCCAATTCCACAAGAACTGTCTTAGCGAAAGGCTTCTTGAGGGGAAAGCTGAAACTCTGTGAGATGATTTCACAGAACACAAAGAAGTTTCTCAGAAAGCTTCTTTCTCTTTGTTACCGGAGGATATTTCTTTTGGCCCTATAGTCTTCAAAGGGATCCGAAATATCTGTTCTCAGATTCCACAGAAATAAGGCTAGAAAGAGATCCACGAAATACACATGTAATTCTGTGAGATGAATTAACAGAACACTCAGCAGTTTCTCAGAAAACTTCTTTCCAGATTTCATCTGAGGATATTTCCTTTTTCACCATTGCCCTCTATGGGATTCCAAATATCACTTTGCCAATTCCACAAGAACTGTCTTAGCGAGAGGCCTCTTGAGGGGAAAGCTGTAACACTGTGAGACGATTTCACAGAACACAAAGAAGTTTCTCAGAAAGCTTCTTTCTCTTTGTTATCGGAGGATATTTCCTTTGGCCCTATAGTCTTCAAAGGGATCCGAAATATCTGTTCTCAGATTCCACAGAAATAAGGCTAGCAAAGAGATCCACGAAATACAGATGCAACTCTGTGTGATGAGTTAACAGAACACTCAGCTGTTTCTCAGAAAGCTTCTTTCCAGATTTCATCTGAGGATATTTACTTTTTCACCATAGCCCTCTATGGGCTTCCAAATATCACTTTGCCAATTCCACAAGAACTGTCTTACCGAAAGGCTTCTTGAGGGGAAAGCTGTAACTCTGTGAGATGATTTCACAGAACACAAAGAAATTTCTCAGAAAGCTTCTTTCTCTTTGTTATCGGAGGATATTTCCTTTGGACCTATAGTCTTCAAAGGGATCCGAAATATCTGTTCTCAGATTCCACAGAAATAAAGCTAGCAAATAGATCCAAGAAATACAGATGTAACTCTGTGAGACGAATTAACAGAACACTCAGCAGATTCTCAGAAACCGTCTTTCCAGATTTCATCTGAGGATATTTCCTTTTTCACCATAGCCCTCTAAGGGCTTCCAAATATCACCTTGCCAATTCCACAAGAACTGTCTTAGCGAAAGGCTACTTGAGGGGAAAGCTGTAACTGTGTGAGATGATTTCACAGAACACAAAGAAGTTTCTCGGAAAGCTTCTTTCTCTTTGTTATCGCAGGATATTTCCTTTGGCCCTATAGTCTTCAGAGGGATCCGAAATATCTGTTCTCAGATTCCTCAGAAATAAGCCTAGCAAAGAGATCCACGAAATACAGATGTAACTCTGTGAGATGATTTAACAGAACTCTCAGCAGTTTCTCAGAAAACTTCTTTCCAGATTTCATCTGAGGATATTTCCTTTTCTACCATAGCCCTCTATGGTCTTCCAAATATCACTTTGCCAATTCCACAAGAACTGTCCTAGCGAGAGGCTTCTTGAGGGGAAAGCTGTAACTCTGTGAGACGATTTCACGGAACACAAAGAAGTTTCTCAGAAAGCTTCTTTCTCTTTGTTATCGGAGGATATTTCCTTAGGCACTATAGTCTTCAAAGGGATCCGAAATATCTGTTCTCATATTCCACAGAAATAAGGCTAGCAAAGAGATCCACGAAAAACAGATGTAACTCCGCGAGATGAATTAACAGAACACTAAGCAGTTTCTTAGAAAGCTTCTTTCCAGATTTCATCTGAGGATATTTCCTTTTTCACCATAGCCCTCTATGGGCTTCCAAATATCACCTTGCCAATTCCACAAGAACTGTCTTAGCGAAAGGCTTCTTGAGGGGAAAGCTGAAACTCTGTGAGATGATTTCACAGAACACAAAGAAGTTTCTCAGAAAGCTTCTTTCTCTTTGTTTCCGGAGGATATTTCTTTTGGCCCTATAGTCTTCAAAGGGATCCGAAATATCTGTTCTCAGATTCCACAGAAATAAGGCTAGAAAGAGATCCACGAAATACACTGTAACTCTGTGAGATGAATTAACAGAACACTCAGCAGTTTCTCAGAAAACTTCTTTCCAGATTTCATCTGAGGGTATTTCCTTTTCCACCATTGCCCTCTATGGGATTCCAAATATCACTTTGCCAATTCCACAAGAACTGTCTTAGCGAGAGGCTTCTTGAGGGGAAAGCTGTAACACTGTGAGACGATTTCACAGAACACAAAGAAGTTTCTCAGAAAGCTTCTTTCTCTTTGTTATCGGAGGATATTTCCTTTGGCCCTATAGTCTTCAAAGGGATCCGAAATATCTGTTCTCAGATTCCACAGAAATAAGGCTAGCAAAGAGATCCACGAAATACAGATGCAACTCTGTGAGATGAGTTAACAGAACACTCAGCAGTTTCTCAGAAAGCTTCTTTACAGATTTCATCTGAGGATATTTACTTTTTCACCATAGCCCTCTATGGGCTTCCAAATATCACTTTGCCAATTCCACAAGAACTGTCTTAGCGAAAGGCTTCTTGAGGGGAAAGCTGTAACTCTGTGAGATGATTTCACAGAACACAAAGAAGTTTCTCAGAAAGCTTCTTTCTCTTTGTTATCGGAGGATATTTCCTTTGGACCTATAGTCTTCAAAGGAATCCGAAATATCTGTTCTCAGATTCCACAGAAATAAAGCTAGCAAATATATCCACGAAATACAGATGTAACTCTGTGAGATGAATTAACAGAACACTCAGCAGATTCTCAGAAACCGTCTTTCCAGATTTCATCTGAGGATATTTCCTTTTTCACCATAGCCCTCTAAGGGCTTCCAAATATCACCTTGCCAATTCCACAAGAACTGTCTTAGCGAAAGGCTACTTTAGGGGAAAGCTGTAACTGTGAGAGATGATTTCACAGAACACAAAGAAGTTTCTCGGAAAGCTTCCTTCTCTTTGTTATCGGAGGATATTTCCTTTGGCCCTATCGTCTTCAAAGGGATCCCAAATATCTGTTCTCAGATTCCACAGAAATAAGGCTAGCAACGAGATCCACGAAATACAGATGTAACTCTGTGAGATGAATTAACAGAACACTCAGCAGTTTCTCAGAAATCTTCTTTCCAGATTTCATCTGAGGATATTTCCTTTTTCACCACAGCCCACTATGGGCTTCCAAATATCACTTTGACAATTCCACAAGAACTGTCTTAGCGAAAGGCTTCTTGAGGGGAAAGCTGTAACTCTGTGATGTGATTTCACAGAACACAAAGAAGTTTCTCAGAAAGCTTCTTTCTCTTTGTTATCGGAGGATATTTCCTTTGGCCCTATAGTCTTCAAAGGGATCCGAAATATCTGTTCTCAGATTCCACAGAAATAAGGCTAGCAAAGAGATCCACGAAATACAGATGTAACTCTGTGAGATGAATTAACAGAACTCTCAGCAGTTTCTCAGAAAACTTCTTTCCAGATTTCATCTGAGGATATTTCCTTTTCAACCATAGCCCTCTATGGGCTTCCAAATATCACTTTGCCAATTCCACAAGAACTGTCCTAGCGAGAGGCTTCTTGAGGGGAAAGCTGTAACTCTGTGAGACGATTTCACGGAACACAAAGAAGTTTCTCAGAAAGCTTCTTTCTCTTTGTTATCGGAGGATATTTCCTTAGGCACTATAGTCTTCAAAGGGATCCGAAATATCTGTTCTCAGATTCCACAGAAATAAGGCTAGCAAAGAAATCCACGAAAAACAGATGTTACTCCGCGAGATGAATTAACAGAACACTAAGCAGTTTCTTAGAAAGCTTCTTTCCAGATTTCATCTGAGGATATTTCCTTTTTCACCATAGCCCTCTATGGGCTTCCAAATATCACTTTTCCAATTCCACAAGAACTGTCTTAGCGAAAGGCTTCTTGAGGGGAAAGCTGAAACTCTGTGAGATGATTTCACAGAACACAAAGAAGTTTCTCAGAAAGCTTCTTTCTCTTTGTTACCGGAGGATATTTCTTTTGGCCCTATAGTCTTCAAAGGGATCCGAAATATCTGTTCTCAGATTCCACAGAAATAAGGCTAGAAAGAGATCCACGAAATACACATGTAACTCTGTGAGATGAATTAACAGAACACTCAGCAGTTTCTCAGAAAACTTCTTTCCAGATTTCATCTGAGGATATTTCCTTTTTCACCGTTGCCCTCTATGGGATTCCAAATATCACTTTGCCAATTCCACAAGAACTGTCTTAGCGAGAGGCTTCTTGAGGGGAAAGCTGTAACACTGTGAGACGATTTCACAGAACACAAAGAAGTTTCTCAGAAAGCTTCTTTCTCTTTGTTATCGGAGGATATTTCCTTTGGCCCTATAGTCTTCAAAGGGATCCGAAATATCTGTTCTCATATTCCACAGAAATAAGGCTAGCAAAGAGATCCACGAAATACAGATGCAACTCTGTGAGATGAGTTAACAGAACACTCAGCAGTTTCTCAGAAAGCTTCTTTCCAGATTTCATCTGAGGATATTTACTTTTTCACCATAGCCCTCTATGGGCTTCCAAATATCACTTTGCCAATTCCACAAGAACTGTCTTACCGAAAGGCTTCTTGAGGGGAAAGCTGTAACTCTGTGAGATGATTTCACAGAACACAAAGAAGTTTCTCAGAAAGCTTCTTTCTCCTTGTTATCGGAGGATATTTCCTTTGGACCTATAGTCTTCAAAGGGATCCGAAATATCTGTTCTCAGATTCCACAGAAATAAAGCTAGCAAATATATCCACGAAATACAGATGTAACTCTGTGAGACGAATTAACAGAACACTCAGCAGATTCTCAGAAACCGTCTTTCCAGATTTCATCTGAGGATATTTCCTTTTTCACCATAGCCGTCTAAGGGCTTCCAAATATCACCTTGCCAATTCCACAAGAACTGTCTTAGCGAAAGGCTACTTTAGGGGAAAGCTGTAACTGTGTGAGATGATTTCACAGAACACAAAGAAGTTTCTCGGAAAGCTTCTTTCTCTTTGTTATCGGAGGATATTTCCTTTGGCCCTACCGTCTTCAAAGGGATCCGAAATATCTGTTCTCAGATTCCACAGAAATAAGGCTAGCAACGAGATCCACGAAATACAGATGTAACTCTGTGAGATGAAATAACAGAACACTCAGCAGTTTCTCAGAAATCTTCTTTCCAGATTTCATCTGAGGATATTTCCTTTTTCACCACAGCCCACTATGGGCTTCCAAATATCACTTTGACAATTCCACAAGAACTGTCTTAGCGAAAGGCTTCTTGAGGGGAAAGCTGTAACTCTGTGATGTGATTTCACAGAACACAAAGAAGTTTCTCAGAAAGCTTCTTTCTCTTTGTTATCGGAGGATATTTCCTTTGGCCCTATAGTCTTCAAAGGGATCCGAAATATCTGTTCTCAGATTCCACAGAAATAAGGCTAGCAAAGAGATCCACGAAATACAGATGCAACTCTGTGAGATGAGTTAACAGAACACTCAGCAGTTTCTCAGAAAGCTTCTTTACAGATTTCATCTGAGGATATTTACTTTTTCACCATAGCCCTCTATGGGCTTCCAAATATCACTTTGCCAATTCCACAAGAACTGTCTTAGCGAAAGGCTTCTTGAGGGGAAAGCTGTAACTCTGTGAGATGATTTCACAGAACACAAAGAAGTTTCTCAGAAAGCTTCTTTCTCTTTGTTATCGGAGGATATTTCCTTTGGACCTATAGTCTTCAAAGGGATCCGAAATATCTGTTCTCAGATTCCACAGAAATAAGGCTAGCAAAGAGATCCACGAAATACAGATGTAACTCTGTGAGATGAATTAACAGAACTCTCAGCAGTTTCTCAGAAAACTTCTTTCCAGATTTCATCTGAGGATATTTCCTTTTCAACCATAGCCCTCTATGGGCTTCCAAATATCACTTTGCCAATTCCACAAGAACTGTCCTAGCGAGAGGCTTCTTGAGGGGAAAGCTGTAACTCTGTGAGACGATTTCACGGAACACAAAGAAGTTTCTCAGAAAGCTTCTTTCTCTTTGTTATCGGAGGATATTTCCTTAGGCACTATAGTCTTCAAAGGGATCCGAAATATCTGTTCTCAGATTCCACAGAAATAAGGCTAGCAAAGAAATCCACGAAAAACAGATGTTACTCCGCGAGATGAATTAACAGAACACTAAGCAGTTTCTTAGAAAGCTTCTTTCCAGATTTCATCTGAGGATATTTCCTTTTTCACCATAGCCCTCTATGGGCTTCCAAATATCACTTTTCCAATTCCACAAGAACTGTCTTAGCGAAAGGCTTCTTGAGGGGAAAGCTGAAACTCTGTGAGATGATTTCACAGAACACAAAGAAGTTTCTCAGAAAGCTTCTTTCTCTTTGTTACCGGAGGATATTTCTTTTGGCCCTATAGTCTTCAAAGGGATCCGAAATATCTGTTCTCAGATTCCACAGAAATAAGGCTAGAAAGAGATCCACGAAATACACATGTAACTCTGTGAGATGAATTAACAGAACACTCAGCAGTTTCTCAGAAAACTTCTTTCCAGATTTCATCTGAGGATATTTCCTTTTTCACCGTTGCCCTCTATGGGATTCCAAATATCACTTTGCCAATTCCACAAGAACTGTCTTAGCGAGAGGCTTCTTGAGGGGAAAGCTGTAACACTGTGAGACGATTTCACAGAACACAAAGAAGTTTCTCAGAAAGCTTCTTTCTCTTTGTTATCGGAGGATATTTCCTTTTGCCCTATAGTCTTCAAAGGGATCCGAAATATCTGTTCTCATATTCCACAGAAATAAGGCTAGCAAAGAGATCCACGAAATACAGATGCAACTCTGTGAGATGAGTTAACAGAACACTCAGCAGTTTCTCAGAAAGCTTCTTTCCAGATTTCATCTGAGGATATTTACTTTTTCACCATAGCCCTCTATGGGCTTCCAAATATCACTTTGCCAATTCCACAAGAACTGTCTTACCGAAAGGCTTCTTGAGGGGAAAGCTGTAACTCTGTGAGATGATTTCACAGAACACAAAGAAGTTTCTCAGAAAGCTTCTTTCTCCTTGTTATCGGAGGATATTTCCTTTGGACCTATAGTCTTCAAAGGGATCCGAAATATCTGTTCTCAGATTCCACAGAAATAAAGCTAGCAAATATATCCACGAAATACAGATGTAACTCTGTGAGACGAATTAACAGAACACTCAGCAGATTCTCAGAAACCGTCTTTCCAGATTTCATCTGAGGATATTTCCTTTTTCACCATAGCCGTCTAAGGGCTTCCAAATATCACCTTGCCAATTCCACAAGAACTGTCTTAGCGAAAGGCTACTTTAGGGGAAAGCTGTAACTGTGTGAGATGATTTCACAGAACACAAAGAAGTTTCTCGGAAAGCTTCTTTCTCTTTGTTATCGGAGGATATTTCCTTTGGCCCTACCGTCTTCAAAGGGATCCGAAATATCTGTTCTCAGATTCCACAGAAATAAGGCTAGCAACGAGATCCACGAAATACAGATGTAACTCTGTGAGATGAAATAACAGAACACTCAGCAGTTTCTCAGAAATCTTCTTTCCAGATTTCATCTGAGGATATTTCCTTTTTCACCACAGCCCACTATGGGCTTCCAAATATCACTTTGACAATTCCACAAGAACTGTCTTAGCGAAAGGCTTCTTGAGGGGAAAGCTGTAACTCTGTGATGTGATTTCACAGAACACAAAGAAGTTTCTCAGAAAGCTTCTTTCTCTTTGTTATCGGAGGATATTTCCTTTGGCCCTATAGTCTTCAAAGGGATCCGAAATATCTGTTCTCAGATTCCACAGAAATAAGGCTAGCAAAGAGATCCACGAAATACAGATGCAACTCTGTGAGATGAGTTAACAGAACACTCAGCAGTTTCTCAGAAAGCTTCTTTACAGATTTCATCTGAGGATATTTACTTTTTCACCATAGCCCTCTATGGGCTTCCAAATATCACTTTGCCAATTCCACAAGAACTGTCTTAGCGAAAGGCTTCTTGAGGGGAAAGCTGTAACTCTGTGAGATGATTTCACAGAACACAAAGAAGTTTCTCAGAAAGCTTCTTTCTCTTTGTTATCGGAGGATATTTCCTTTGGACCTATAGTCTTCAAAGGAATCCGAAATATCTGTTCTCAGATTCCACAGAAATAAAGCTAGCAAATATATCCACGAAATACAGATGTAACTCTGTGAGATGAATTAACAGAACACTCAGCAGATTCTCAGAAACCGTCTTTCCAGATTTCATCTGAGGATATTTCCTTTTCTACCATAGCCCTCTATGGTCTTCCAAATATCACTTTGCCAATTCCACAAGAACTGTCCTAGCGAGAGGATTCTTGAGGGGAAAGCTGTAACTCTGTGAGACGATTTCACGGAACACAAAGAAGTTTCTCAGAAAGCTTCTTTCTCTTTGTTATCGGAGGATATTTCCTTAGGCACTATAGTCTTCAAAGGGATCCGAAATATCTGTTCCCAGATTCCACAGAAATAAGGCTAGCAAAGAGATCCACGAAAAACAGATGTAACTCCGCGAGATGAATTAACAGAACACTAAGCAGTTTCTTAGAAAGCTTCTTTCCAGATTTCATCTGAGGATATTTCCTTTTTCACCATAGCCCTCTATGGGCTTCCAAATATCACTTTTCCAATTCCACAAGAACTGTCTTAGCGAAAGGCTTCTTGAGGGGAAAGCTGAAACTCTGTGAGATGATTTCACAGAACACAAAGAAGTTTCTCAGAAAGCTTCTTTCTCTTTGTTTCCGGAGGATATTTCTTTTGGCCCTATAGTCTTCAAAGGGATCCGAAATATCTGTTCTCAGATTCCACAGAAATAAGGCTAGAAAGAGATCCACGAAATACACTGTAACTCTGTGAGATGAATTAACAGAACACTCAGCAGTTTCTCAGAAAACTTCTTTCCAGATTTCATCTGAGGATATTTCCTTTTCCACCATTGCCCTCTATGGGATTCCAAATATCACTTTGCCAATTCCACAAGAACTGTCTTAGCGAGAGGCTTCTTGAGGGGAAAGCTGTAACACTGTGAGACGATTTCACAGAACACAAAGAAGTTTCTCAGAAAGCTTCTTTCTCTTTGTTATCGGAGGATATTTCCTTTGGCCCTATAGTCTTCAAAGGGATCCGAAATATCTGTTCTCAGATTCCACAGAAATAAGGCTAGCAAAGAGATCCACGAAATACAGATGCAACTCTGTGAGATGAGTTAACAGAACACTCAGCAGTTTCTCAGAAAGCTTCTTTACAGATTTCATCTGAGGATATTTACTTTTTCACCATAGCCCTCTATGGGCTTCCAAATATCACTTTGCCAATTCCACAAGAACTGTCTTAGCGAAAGGCTTCTTGAGGGGAAAGCTGTAACTCTGTGAGATGATTTCACAGAACACAAAGAAGTTTCTCAGAAAGCTTCTTTCTCTTTGTTATCGGAGGATATTTCCTTTGGACCTATAGTCTTCAAAGGAATCCGAAATATCTGTTCTCAGATACCACAGAAATAAAGCTAGCAAATATATCCACGAAATACAGATGTAACTCTGTGAGATGAATTAACAGAACACTCAGCAGATTCTCAGAAACCGTCTTTCCAGATTTCATCTGAGGATATTTCCTTTTTCACCATAGCCCTCTAAGGGCTTCCAAATATCACCTTGCCAATTCCACAAGAACTGTCTTAGCGAAAGGCTACTTTAGGGGAAAGCTGTAACTGTGTGAGATGATTTCACAGAACACAAAGAAGTTTCTCGGAAAGCTTCTTTCTCTTTGTTATCGGAGGATATTTCCTTTGGCCCTATCGTCTTCAAAGGGATCCGAAATATCTGTTCTCAGATTCCACAGAAATAAGGCTAGCAACGAGATCCACGAAATACAGATGTAACTCTGTGAGATGAAATAACAGAACACTCAGCAGTTTCTCAGAAATCTTCTTTCCAGATTTCATCTGAGGATATTTCCTTTTTCACCACAGCCCACTATGGGCTTCCAAATATCACTTTGACAATTCCACAAGAACTGTCTTAGCGAAAGGCTTCTTGAGGGGAAAGCTGTAACTCTGTGATGTGATTTCACAGAACACAAAGAAGTTTCTCGGAAAGCTTCTTTCTCTTTGTTATCGGAGGATATTTCCTTTGGCCCTACCGTCTTCAAAGGGATCCGAAATATCTGTTCTCAGATTCCACAGAAATAAGGCTAGCAACGAGATCCACGAAATACAGATGTAACTCTGTGAGATGAAATAACAGAACACTCAGCAGTTTCTCAGAAATCTTCTTTCCAGATTTCATCTGAGGATATTTCCTTTTTCACCACAGCCCACTATGGGCTTCCAAATATCACTTTGACAATTCCACAAGAACTGTCTTAGCGAAAGGCTTCTTGAGGGGAAAGCTGTAACTCTGTGATGTGATTTCACAGAACACAAAGAAGTTTCTCAGAAAGCTTCTTTCTCTTTGTTATCGGAGGATATTTCCTTTGGCCCTATAGTCTTCAAAGGGATCCGAAATATCTGTTCTCAGATTCCACAGAAATAAGGCTAGCAAAGAGATCCACGAAATACAGATGCAACTCTGTGAGATGAGTTAACAGAACACTCAGCAGTTTCTCAGAAAGCTTCTTTACAGATTTCATCTGAGGATATTTACTTTTTCACCATAGCCCTCTATGGGCTTCCAAATATCACTTTGCCAATTCCACAAGAACTGTCTTAGCGAAAGGCTTCTTGAGGGGAAAGCTGTAACTCTGTGAGATGATTTCACAGAACACAAAGAAGTTTCTCAGAAAGCTTCTTTCTCTTTGTTATCGGAGGATATTTCCTTTGGACCTATAGTCTTCAAAGGGATCCGAAATATCTGTTCTCAGATTCCACAGAAATAAGGCTAGCAAAGAGATCCACGAAATACAGATGTAACTCTGTGAGATGAATTAACAGAACTCTCAGCAGTTTCTCAGAAAACTTCTTTCCAGATTTCATCTGAGGATATTTCCTTTTCAACCATAGCCCTCTATGGGCTTCCAAATATCACTTTGCCAATTCCACAAGAACTGTCCTAGCGAGAGGCTTCTTGAGGGGAAAGCTGTAACTCTGTGAGACGATTTCACGGAACACAAAGAAGTTTCTCAGAAAGCTTCTTTCTCTTTGTTATCGGAGGATATTTCCTTAGGCACTATAGTCTTCAAAGGGATCCGAAATATCTGTTCTCAGATTCCACAGAAATAAGGCTAGCAAAGAAATCCACGAAAAACAGATGTTACTCCGCGAGATGAATTAACAGAACACTAAGCAGTTTCTTAGAAAGCTTCTTTCCAGATTTCATCTGAGGATATTTCCTTTTTCACCATAGCCCTCTATGGGCTTCCAAATATCACTTTTCCAATTCCACAAGAACTGTCTTAGCGAAAGGCTTCTTGAGGGGAAAGCTGAAACTCTGTGAGATGATTTCACAGAACACAAAGAAGTTTCTCAGAAAGCTTCTTTCTCTTTGTTACCGGAGGATATTTCTTTTGGCCCTATAGTCTTCAAAGGGATCCGAAATATCTGTTCTCAGATTCCACAGAAATAAGGCTATAAAGAGATCCACGAAATACACATGTAACTCTGTGAGATGAATTAACAGAACACTCAGCAGTTTCTCAGAAAACTTCTTTCCAGATTTCATCTGAGGATATTTCCTTTTTCACCGTTGCCCTCTATGGGATTCCAAATATCACTTTGCCAATTCCACAAGAACTGTCTTAGCGAGAGGCTTCTTGAGGGGAAAGCTGTAACACTGTGAGACGATTTCACAGAACACAAAGAAGTTTCTCAGAAAGCTTCTTTCTCTTTGTTATCGGAGGATATTTCCTTTGGCCCTATAGTCTTCAAAGGGATCCGAAATATCTGTTCTCATATTCCACAGAAATAAGGCTAGCAAAGAGATCCACGAAATACAGATGCAACTCTGTGAGATGAGTTAACAGAACACTCAGCAGTTTCTCAGAAAGCTTCTTTCCAGATTTCATCTGAGGATATTTACTTTTTCACCATAGCCCTCTATGGGCTTCCAAATATCACTTTGCCAATTCCACAAGAACTGTCTTACCGAAAGGCTTCTTGAGGGGAAAGCTGTAACTCTGTGAGATGATTTCACAGAACACAAAGAAGTTTCTCAGAAAGCTTCTTTCTCCTTGTTATCGGAGGATATTTCCTTTGGACCTATAGTCTCCAAAGGGATCCGAAATATCTGTTCTCAGATTCCACAGAAATAAAGCTAGCAAATATATCCACGAAATACAGATGTAACTCTGTGAGACGAATTAACAGAACACTCAGCAGATTCTCAGAAACCGTCTTTCCAGATTTCATCTGAGGATATTTCCTTTTTCACCATAGCCGTCTAAGGGCTTCCAAATATCACCTTGCCAATTCCACAAGAACTGTCTTAGCGAAAGGCTACTTTAGGGGAAAGCTGTAACTGTGTGAGATGATTTCACAGAACACAAAGAAGTTTCTCGGAAAGCTTCTTTCTCTTTGTTATCGGAGGATATTTCCTTTGGCCCTACCGTCTTCAAAGGGATCCGAAATATCTGTTCTCAGATTCCACAGAAATAAGGCTAGCAACGAGATCCACGAAATACAGATGTAACTCTGTGAGATGAAATAACAGAACACTCAGCAGTTTCTCAGAAATCTTCTTTCCAGATTTCATCTGAGGATATTTCCTTTTTCACCACAGCCCACTATGGGCTTCCAAATATCACTTTGACAATTCCACAAGAACTGTCTTAGCGAAAGGCTTCTTGAGGGGAAAGCTGTAACTCTGTGATGTGATTTCACAGAACACAAAGAAGTTTCTCAGAAAGCTTCTTTCTCTTTGTTATCGGAGGATATTTCCTTTGGCCCTATAGTCTTCAAAGGGATCCGAAATATCTGTTCTCAGATTCCACAGAAATAAGGCTAGCAAAGAGATCCACGAAATACAGATGCAACTCTGTGAGATGAGTTAACAGAACACTCAGCAGTTTCTCAGAAAGCTTCTTTACAGATTTCATCTGAGGATATTTACTTTTTCACCATAGCCCTCTATGGGCTTCCAAATATCACTTTGCCAATTCCACAAGAACTGTCTTAGCGAAAGGCTTCTTGAGGGGAAAGCTGTAACTCTGTGAGATGATTTCACAGAACACAAAGAAGTTTCTCAGAAAGCTTCTTTCTCTTTGTTATCGGAGGATATTTCCTTAGGACCTATAGTCTTCAAAGGAATCCGAAATATCTGTTCTCAGATTCCACAGAAATAAAGCTAGCAAATATATCCACGAAATACAGATGTAACTCTGTGAGATGAATTAACAGAACACTCAGCAGATTCTCAGAAACCGTCTTTCCAGATTTCATCTGAGGATATTTCCTTTTCTACCATAGCCCTCTATGGTCTTCCAAATATCACTTTGCCAATTCCACAAGAACTGTCCTAGCGAGAGGATTCTTGAGGGGAAAGCTGTAACTCTGTGAGACGATTTCACGGAACACAAAGAAGTTTCTCAGAAAGCTTCTTTCTCTTTGTTATCGGAGGATATTTCCTTAGGCACTATAGTCTTCAAAGGGATCCGAAATATCTGTTCTCAGATTCCACAGAAATAAGGCTAGCAAAGAGATCCACGAAAAACAGATGTAACTCCGCGAGATGAATTAACAGAACACTAAGCAGTTTCTTAGAAAGCTTCTTTCCAGATTTCATCTGAGGATATTTCCTTTTTCACCATAGCCCTCTATGGGCTTCCAAATATCACTTTTCCAATTCCACAAGAACTGTCTTAGCGAAAGGCTTCTTGAGGGGAAAGCTGAAACTCTGTGAGATGATTTCACAGAACACAAAGAAGTTTCTCAGAAAGCTTCTTACTCTTTGTTTCCGGAGGATATTTCTTTTGGCCCTATAGTCTTCAAAGGGATCCGAAATATCTGTTCTCAGATTCCACAGAAATAAGGCTAGAAAGAGATCCACGAAATACACTGTAACTCTGTGAGATTAATTAACAGAACACTCAGCAGTTTCTCAGAAAACTTCCTTCCAGATTTCATCTGAGGATATTTCCTTTTCCACCATTGCCCTCTATGGGATTCCAAATATCACTTTGCCAATTCCACAAGAACTGTCTTAGCGAGAGGCTTCTTGAGGGGAAAGCTGTAACACTGTGAGACGATTTCACAGAACACAAAGAAGTTTCTCAGAAAGCTTCTTTCTCTTTGTTATCGGAGGATATTTCCTTTGGCCCTATAGTCTTCAAAGGGATCCGAAATATCTGTTCTCAGATTCCACAGAAATAAGGCTAGAAAGAGATCCACGAAATACAGATGCAACTCTGTGAGATGAGTTAACAGAACACTCAGCAGTTTCTCAGAAAGCTTCTTTACAGATTTCATCTGAGGATATTTACTTTTTCACCATAGCCCTCTATGGGCTTCCAAATATCACTTTGCCAATTCCACAAGAACTGTCTTAGCGAAAGGCTTCTTGAGGGGAAAGCTGTAACTCTGTGAGATGATTTCACAGAACACAAAGAAGTTTCTCAGAAAGCTTCTTTCTCTTTGTTATCGGAGGATATTTCCTTTGGACCTATAGTCTTCAAAGGAATCCGAAATATCTGTTCTCAGATTCCACAGAAATAAAGCTAGCAAATATATCCACGAAATACAGATGTAACTCTGTGAGATGAATTAACAGAACACTCAGCAGATTCTCAGAAACCGTCTTTCCAGATTTCATCTGAGGATATTTCCTTTTTCACCATAGCCCTCTAAGGGCTTCCAAATATCACCTTGCCAATTCCACAAGAACTGTCTTAGCGAAAGGCTACTTTAGGGGAAAGCTGTAACTGTGTGAGATGATTTCACAGAACACAAAGAAGTTTCTCGGAAAGCTTCTTTCTCTTTGTTATCGGAGGATATTTCCTTTGGCCCTATCGTCTTCAAAGGGATCCGAAATATCTGTTCTCAGATTCCACAGAAATAAGGCTAGCAACGAGATCCACGAAATACAGATGTAACTCTGTGAGATGAAATAACAGAACACTCAGCAGTTTCTCAGAAATCTTCTTTCCAGATTTCATCTGAGGATATTTCCTTTTTCACCACAGCCCACTATGGGCTTCCAAATATCACTTTGACAATTCCACAAGAACTGTCTTAGCGAAAGGCTTCTTGAGGGGAAAGCTGTAACTCTGTGATGTGATTTCACAGAACACAAAGAAGTTTCTCAGAAAGCTTCTTTCTCTTTGTTATCGGAGGATATTTCCTTTGGCCCTATAGTCTTCAAAGGGATCCGAAATATCTGTTCTCAGATTCCACAGAAATAAGGCTAGCAAAGAGATCCACGAAATACAGATGCAACTCTGTGAGATGAGTTAACAGAACACTCAGCAGTTTCTCAGAAAGCTTCTTTACAGATTTCATCTGAGGATATTTACTTTTTCACCATAGCCCTCTATGGGCTTCCAAATATCACTTTGCCAATTCCACAAGAACTGTCTTAGCGAAAGGCTTCTTGAGGGGAAAGCTGTAACTCTGTGAGACGATTTCACGGAACACAAAGAAGTTTCTCAGAAAGCTTCTTTCTCTTTGTTATCGGAGGATATTTCCTTAGGCACTATAGTCTTCAAAGGGATCCGAAATATCTGTTCTCAGATTCCACAGAAATAAGGCTAGCAAAGAGATCCACGAAAAACAGATGTAACTCCGCGAGATGAATTAACAGAACACTAAGCAGTTTCTTAGAAAGCTTCTTTCCAGATTTCATCTGAGGATATTTCCTTTTTCACCATAGCCCTCTATGGGCTTCCAAATATCACTTTTCCAATTCCACAAGAACTGTCTTAGCGAAAGGCTTCTTGAGGGGAAAGCTGAAACTCTGTGAGATGATTTCACAGAACACAAAGAAGTTTCTCAGAAAGCTTCTTTCTCTTTGTTTCCGGAGGATATTTCTTTTGGCCCTATAGTCTTCAAAGGGATCCGAAATATCTGTTCTCAGATTCCACAGAAATAAGGCTAGAAAGAGATCCACGAAATACACTGTAACTCTGTGAGATGAATTAACAGAACACTCAGCAGTTTCTCAGAAAACTTCTTTCCAGATTTCATCTGAGGATATTTCCTTTTCCACCATTGCCCTCTATGGGATTCCAAATATCACTTTGCCAATTCCACAAGAACTGTCTTAGCGAGAGGCTTCTTGAGGGGAAAGCTGTAACACTGTGAGACGATTTCACAGAACACAAAGAAGTTTCTCAGAAAGCTTCTTTCTCTTTGTTATCGGAGGATATTTCCTTTGGCCCTATAGTCTTCAAAGGGATCCGAAATATCTGTTCTCAGATTCCACAGAAATAAGGCTAGCAAAGAGATCCACGAAATACAGATGCAACTCTGTGAGATGAGTTAACAGAACACTCAGCAGTTTCTCAGAAAGCTTCTTTACAGATTTCATCTGAGGATATTTACTTTTTCACCATAGCCCTCTATGGGCTTCCAAATATCACTTTGCCAATTCCACAAGAACTGTCTTAGCGAAAGGCTTCTTGAGGGGAAAGCTGTAACTCTGTGAGATGATTTAACAGAACACAAAGAAGTTTCTCAGAAAGCTTCTTTCTCTTTGTTATCGGAGGATATTTCCTTTGGACCTATAGTCTTCAAAGGAATCCGAAATATCTGTTCTCAGATTCCACAGAAATAAAGCTAGCAAATATATCCACGAAATACAGATGTAACTCTGTGAGATGAATTAACAGAACACTCAGCAGATTCTCAGAAACCGTCTTTCCAGATTTCATCTGAGGATATTTCCTTTTTCACCATAGCCCTCTAAGGGCTTCCAAATATCACCTTGCCAATTCCACAAGAACTGTCTTAGCGAAAGGCTACTTTAGGGGAAAGCTGTAACTGTGTGAGTTGATTTCACAGAACACAAAGAAGTTTCTCGGAAAGCTTCTTTCTCTTTGTTATCGGAGGATATTTCCTTTGGCCCTATCGTCTTCAAAGGGATCCGAAATATCTGTTCTCAGATTCCACAGAAATAAGGCTAGCAACGAGATCCACGAAATACAGATGTAACTCTGTGAGATGAATTAACAGAACACTCAGCAGTTTCTCAGAAATCTTCTTTCCAGATTTCATCTGAGGATATTTCCTTTTTCACCACAGCCCACTATGGGCTTCCAAATATCACTTTGACAATTCCACAAGAACTGTCTTAGCGAAAGGCTACTTGAGGGGAAAGCTGTAACTGTGTGAGATGATTTCACAGAACACAAAGAAGTTTCTCGGAAAGCTTCTTTCTCTTTGTTATCGCAGGATATTTCCTTTGGCCCTATAGTCTTCAGAGGGATCCGAAATATCTGTTCTCAGATTCCTCAGAAATAATCCTAGCAAAGAGATCCACGAAATACAGATGTAACTCTGTGAGATGAATTAACAGAACTCTCAGCAGTTTCTCAGAAAACTTCTTTCCAGATTTCATCTGAGGATATTTCCTTTTCTACCATAGCCCTCTATGGGCTTCCAAATATCACTTTGCCAATTCCACAAGAACTGTCCTAGCGAGAGGCTTCTTGAGGGGAAAGCTGTAACTCTGTGAGACGATTTCACGGAACACAAAGAAGTTTCTCAGAAAGCTTCTTTCTCTTTGTTATCGGAGGATATTTCCTTAGGCACTATAGTCTTCAAAGGGATCCGAAATATCTGTTCTCAGATTCCACAGAAATAAGGCTAGCAAAGAGATCCACGAAAAACAGATGTTACTCCGCGAGATGAATTAACAGAACACTAAGCAGTTTCTTAGAAAGCTTCTTTCCAGATTTCATCTGAGGATATTTCCTTTTTCACCATAGCCCTCTATGGGCTTCCAAATATCACTTTTCCAATTCCACAAGAACTGTCTTAGCGAAAGGCTTCTTGAGGGGAAAGCTGAAACTCTGTGAGATGATTTCACAGAACACAAAGAAGTTTCTCAGAAAGCTTCTTTCTCTTTGTTACCGGAGGATATTTCTTTTGGCCCTATAGTCTTCAAAGGGATCCGAAATATCTGTTCTCAGATTCCACAGAAATAAGGCTAGAAAGAGATCCACGAAATACACATGTAACTCTGTGAGATGAATTAACAGAACACTCAGCAGTTTCTCAGAAAACTTCTTTCCAGATTTCATCTGAGGATATTTCCTTTTTCACCATTGCCCTCTATGGGATTCCAAATATCACTTTGCCAATTCCACAAGAACTGTCTTAGCGAGAGGCTTCTTGAGGGGAAAGCTGTAACACTGTGAGACGATTTCACAGAACACAAAGAAGTTTCTCAGAAAGCTTCTTTCTCTTTGTTATCGGAGGATATTTCCTTTGGCCCTATAGTCTTCAAAGGGATCCGAAATATCTGTTCTCAGATTCCACAGAAATAAGGCTAGCAAAGAGATCCACGAAATACAGATGCAACTCTGTGAGATGAGTTAACAGAACACTCAGCAGTTTCTCAGAAAGCTTCTTTCCAGATTTCATCTGAGGATATTTACTTTTTCACCATAGCCCTCTATGGGCTTCCAAATATCACTTTGCCAATTCCACAAGAACTGTCTTACCAAAAGGCTTCTTGAGGGGAAAGCTGTAACTCTGTGAGATGATTTCACAGAACACAAAGAAGTTTCTCAGAAAGCTTCTTTCTCTTTGTTATCGGAGGATATTTCCTTTGGCCCTATAGTCTTCAAAGGGATCCGAAATATCTGTTCTCAGATTCCACAGAAATAAAGCTAGCAAATATATCCACGAAATACAGATGTAACTCTGTGAGACGAATTAACAGAACACTCAGCAGATTCTCAGAAACCGTCTTTCCAGATTTCATCTGAGGATATTTCCTTTTTCACCATAGCCCTCTAAGGGCTTCCAAATATCACCTTGCCAATTCCACAAGAACTGTCTTAGCGAAAGGCTACTTTAGGGGAAAGCTGTAACTGTGAGAGATGATTTCACAGAACACAAAGAAGTTTCTCGGAAAGCTTCTTTCTCTTTGTTATCGGAGGATATTTCCTTTGGCCCTATCGTCTTCAAAGGGATCCGAAATATCTGTTCTCAGATTCCACAGAAATAAGGCTAGCAACGAGATCCACGAAATACAGATGTAACTCTGTGAGATGAAATAACAGAACACTCAGCAGTTTCTCAGAAATCTTCTTTCCAGATTTCATCTGAGGATATTTCCTTTTTCACCACAGCCCACTATGGGCTTCCAAATATCACTTTGACAATTCCACAAGAACTGTCTTAGCGAAAGGCTTCTTGAGGGGAAAGCTGTAACTCTGTGATGAGATTTCACAGAATACAAAGAAGTTTCTCAGAAAGCTTCTTTCTCTTTGTTATCGGAGGATATTTCCTTTGGCCCTATAGTCTTCAAAGGGATCCGAAATATCTGTTCTCAGATTCCACAGAAATAAGGCTAGCAAAGAGATCCACGAAATACAGATGCAACTCTGTGAGATGAGTTAACAGAACACTCAGCAGTTTCTCAGAAAGCTTCTTTACAGATTTCATCTGAGGATATTTACTTTTTCACCATAGCCCTCTATGGGCTTCCAAATATCACTTTGCCAATTCCACAAGAACTGTCTTAGCGAAAGGCTTCTTGAGGGGAAAGCTGTAACTCTGTGAGATGATTTCACAGAACACAAAGAAGTTTCTCAGAAAGCTTCTTTCTCTTTGTTATCGGAGGATATTTCCTTTGGACCTCTAGTCTTCAAAGGAATCCGAAATATCTGTTCTCAGATTCCACAGAAATAAAGCTAGCAAATATATCCACGAAATACAGATGTAACTCTGTGAGATGAATTAACAGAACACTCAGCAGATTCTCAGAAACCGTCTTTCCAGATTTCATCTGAGGATATTTCCTTTTTCACCATAGCCCTCTAAGGGCTTCCAAATATCACCTTGCCAATTCCACAAGAACTGTCTTAGCGAAAGGCTACTTTAGGGGAAAGCTGTAACTGTGTGAGATGATTTCACAGAACACAAAGAAGTTTCTCGGAAAGCTTCTTTCTCTTTGTTATCGGAGAATATTTCCTTTGGCCCTATCGTCTTCAAAGGGATCCGAAATATCTGTTCTCAGATTCCACAGAAATAAGGCTAGCAACGAGATCCACGAAATACAGATGTAACTCTGTGAGATGAATTAACAGAACACTCAGCAGTTTCTCAGAAATCTTCTTTCCAGATTTCATCTGAGGATATTTCCTTTTTCACCACAGCCCACTATGGGCTTCCAAATATCACTTTGACAATTCCACAAGAACTGTCTTAGCGAAAGGCTTCTTGAGGGGAAAGCTGTAACTCTGTGATGTGATTTCACAGAACACAAAGAAGTTTCTCAGAAAGCTTCTTTCTCTTTGTTATCGGAGGATATTTCCTTTGGCCCTATAGTCTTCAAAGGGATCCGAAATATCTGTTCTCAGGTTCCACAGAAATAAGGCTAGCAAAGAGATCCACGAAGTACAGATGTAACTCTGTGAGATGAACTAACAGAACACTAAACAATTTCTCAGAAAGCTTCTTTCCAGATTTCATCTGAGGATATTTCCTTTTTCACCATAGCCCTCTAAGGGCTTCCAAATATCACCTTGCCAATTCCACAAGAACTGTCTTAGCGAAAGGCTACTTGAGGGGAAAGCTGTAACTGTGTGAGATGATTTCACAGAACACAAAGAAGTTTCTCGGAAAGCTTCTTTCTCTTTGTTATCGCAGGATATTTCCTTTGGCCCTATAGTCTTCAGAGGGATCCGAAATATCTGTTCTCAGATTCCTCAGAAATAAGCCTAGCAAATATATCCACGAAATACAGATGTAACTCTGTGAGATGAATTAACAGAACTCTCAGCAGTTTCTCAGAAAACTTCTTTCCAGATTTCATCTGAGGATATTTCCTTTTCTACCATAGCCCTCTATGGGCTTCCAAATATCACTTTGCCAATTCCACAAGAACTGTCCTAGCGAGAGGCTTCTTGAGGGGAAAGCTGTAACTCTGTGAGACGATTTCACGGAACACAAAGAAGTTTCTCAGAAAGCTTCTTTCTCTTTGTTATCGGAGGATATTTCCTTAGGCACTATAGTCTTCAAAGGGATCCGAAATATCTGTTCTCAGATTCCACAGAAATAAGGCTAGCAAAGAGATCCACGAAAAACAGATGTTACTCCGCGAGATGAATTAACAGAACACTAAGCAGTTTCTTAGAAAGCTTCTTTCCAGATTTCATCTGAGGATATTTCCTTTTTCACCATAGCCCTCTATGGGCTTCCAAATATCACTTTTCCAATTCCACATGAACTGTCTTAGCGAAAGGCTTCTTGAGGGGAAAGCTGAAACTCTGTGAGATGATTTCACAGAACACAAAGAAGTTTCTCAGAAAGCTTCTTTCTCTTTGTTACCGGAGGATATTTCTTTTGGCCCTATAGTCTTCAAAGGGATCCGAAATATCTGTTCTCAGATTCCACAGAAATAAGGCTAGAAAGAGATCCACGAAATACACATGTAACTCTGTGAGATGAATTAACAGAACACTCAGCAGTTTCTCAGAAAACTTCTTTCCAGATTTCATCTGAGGATATTTCCTTTTTCACCATTGCCCTCTATGGGATTCCAAATATCACTTTGCCAATTCCTCAAGAACTGTCTTAGCGAGAGGCTTCTTGAGGGGAAAGCTGTAACACTGTGAGACGATTTCACAGAACACAAAGAAGTTTCTCAGAAAGCTTCTTTCTCTTTGTTATCGGAGGATATTTCCTTTGGCCCTATAGTCTTCAAAGGGATCCGAAATATCTGTTCTCATATTCCACAGAAATAAGGCTAGCAAAGAGATCCACAAAATACAGATGCAACTCTGTGAGATGAGTTAACAGAACACTCAGCAGTTTCTCAGAAAGCTTCTTTCCAGATTTCATCTGAGGATATTTACTTTTTCACCATAGCCCTCTATGGGCTTCCAAATATCACTTTGCCAATTCCACAAGAACTGTCTTACCGAAAGGCTTCTTGAGGGGAAAGCTGTAACTCTGTGAGATGATTTCACAGAACACAAAGAAGTTTCTCGGAAAGCTTCTTTCTCTTTGTTATCGGAGGATATTTCCTTTGGACCTATAGTCTTCAAAGGGATCCGAAATATCTGTTCTCAGATTCCACAGAAATAAAGCTAGCAAATATATCCACGAAATACAGATGTAACTCTGTGAGACGAATTAACAGAACACTCAGCAGATTCTCAGAAACCGTCTTTCCAGATTTCATCTGAGGATATTTCCTTTTTCACCATAGCCCTCAAAGGGCTTCCAAATATCACCTTGCCAATTCCACAAGAACTGTCTTAGCGAAAGGCTACTTTAGGGGAAAGCTGTAACTGTGTGAGATGATTTCACAGAACACAAAGAAGTTTCTCGGAAAGCTTCTATCTCTTTGTTATCGGAGGATATTTCCTTTGGCCCTATCGTCTTCAAAGGGATCCGAAATATCTGTTCTCAGATTCCACAGAAATAAGGCTAGCAACGAGATCCACGAAATACAGATGTAACTCTGTGAGATGAAATAACAGAACACTCAGCAGTTTCTCAGAAATCTTCTTTCCAGATTTCATCTGAGGATATTTCCTTTTTCACCACAGCCCACTATGGGCTTCCAAATATCACTTTGACAATTCCACAAGAACTGTCTTAGCGAAAGGCTTCTTGAGGGGAAAGCTGTAACTCTGTGATGTGATTTCACAGAACACAAAGAAGTTTCTCAGAAAGCTTCTTTCTCTTTGTTATCGGAGGATATTTCCTTTGGCCCTATAGTCTTCAAAGGGATCCGAAATATCTGTTCTCAGATTCCACAGAAATAAGGCTAGCAAAGAGATCCACGAAATACAGATGCAACTCTGTGAGATGAGTTAACAGAACACTCAGCAGTTTCTCAGAAAGCTTCTTTACAGATTTCATCTGAGGATATTTACTTTTTCACCATAGCCCTCTATGGGCTTCCAAATATCACTTTGCCAATTCCACAAGAACTGTCTTAGCGAAAGGCTTCTTGAGGGGAAAGCTGTAACTCTGTGAGATGATTTCACAGAACACAAAGAAGTTTCTCAGAAAGCTTCTTTCTCTTTGTTATCGGAGGATATTTCCTTTGGACCTATAGTCTTCAAAGGAATCCGAAATATCTGTTCTCAGATTCCACAGAAATAAAGCTAGCAAATATATCCACGAAATACAGATGTAACTCTGTGAGATGAATTAACAGAACACTCAGCAGATTCTCAGAAACCGTCTTTCCAGATTTCATCTGAGGATATTTCCTTTTCTACCATAGCCCTCTATGGTCTTCCAAATATCACTTTGCCAATTCCACAAGAACTGTCCTAGCGAGAGGCTTCTTGAGGGGAAAGCTGTAACTCTGTGAGACGATTTCACGGAACACAAAGAAGTTTCTCAGAAAGCTTCTTTCTCTTTGTTATCGGAGGATATTTCCTTAGGCACTATAGTCTTCAAAGGGATCCGAAATATCTGTTCTCAGATTCCACAGAAATAAGGCTAGCAAAGAGATCCACGAAAAACAGATGTAACTCCGCGAGATGAATTAACAGAACACTAAGCAGTTTCTTAGAAAGCTTCTTTCCAGATTTCATCTGAGGATATTTCCTTTTTCACCATAGCCCTCTATGGGCTTCCAAATATCACTTTTCCAATTCCACAAGAACTGTCTTAGCGAAAGGCTTCTTGAGGGGAAAGCTGAAACTCTGTGAGATGATTTCACAGAACACAAAGAAGTTTCTCAGAAAGCTTCTTTCTCTTTGTTTCCGGAGGATATTTCTTTTGGCCCTATAGTCTTCAAAGGGATCCGAAATATCTGTTCTCAGATTCCACAGAAATAAGGCTAGAAAGAGATCCACGAAATACACTGTAACTCTGTGAGATGAATTAACAGAACACTCAGCAGTTTCTCATAAAACTTCTTTCCAGATTTCATCTGAGGATATTTCCTTTTCCACCATTGCCCTCTATGGGATTCCAAATATCACTTTGCCAATTCCACAAGAACTGTCTTAGCGAGAGGCTTCTTGAGGGGAAAGCTGTAACACTGTGAGACGATTTCACAGAACACAAAGAAGTTTCTCAGAAAGCTTCTTTCTCTTTGTTATCGGAGGATATTTCCTTTGGCCCTATAGTCTTCAAAGGGATCCGAAATATCTGTTCTCAGATTCCACAGAAATAAGGCTAGCAAAGAGATCCACGAAATACAGATGCAACTCTGTGAGATGAGTTAACAGAACACTCAGCAGTTTCTCAGAAAGCTTCTTTACAGATTTCATCTGAGGATATTTACTTTTTCACCATAGCCCTCTATGGGCTTCCAAATATCACTTTGCCAATTCCACAAGAACTGTCTTAGCGAAAGGCTTCTTGAGGGGAAAGCTGTAACTCTGTGAGATGATTTCACAGAACACAAAGAAGTTTCTCAGAAAGCTTCTTTCTCTTTGTTATCGGAGGATATTTCCTTTGGACCTATAGTCTTCAAAGGAATCCGAAATATCTGTTCTCAGATTCCACAGAAATAAAGCTAGCAAATATATCCACGAAATACAGATGTAACTCTGTGAGATGAATTAACAGAACACTCAGCAGATTCTCAGAAACCGTCTTTCCAGATTTCATCTGAGGATATTTCCTTTTTCACCATAGCCCTCTAAGGGCTTCCAAATATCACCTTGCCAATTCCACAAGAACTGTCTTAGCGAAAGGCTATTTTAGGGGAAAGCTGTAACTGTGTGAGATGATTTCACAGAACACAAAGAAGTTTCTCGGAAAGCTTCTTTCTCTTTGTTATCGGAGGATATTTCCTTTGGCCCTATCGTCTTCAAAGGGATCCGAAATATCTGTTCTCAGATTCCACAGAAATAAGGCTAGCAACGAGATCCACGAAATACAGATGTAACTCTGTGAGATGAATTAACAGAACACTCAGCAGTTTCTCAGAAATCTTCTTTCCAGATTTCATCTGAGGATATTTCCTTTTTCACCACAGCCCACTATGGGCTTCCAAATATCACTTTGACAATTCCACAAGAACTGTCTTAGCGAAAGGCTTCTTGAGGGGAAAGCTGTAACTCTGTGATGTGATTTCACAGAACACAAAGAAGTTTCTCAGAAAGCTTCTTTCTCTTTGTTATCGGAGGATATTTCCTTTGGCCCTATAGTCTTCAAAGGGATCCGAAATATCTGTTCTCAGATTCCACAGAAATAAGGCTAGCAAAGAGATCCACGAAATACAGATGCAACTCTGTGAGATGAATTAACAGAACACTCAGCAGTTTCTCAGAAAGCGTCTTTCCAGATTTCATCTGAGGATATTTCCTTTTTCACCATAGCCCTCTAAGGGCTTCCAAATATCACCTTGCCAATTCCACAAGAACTGTCTTAGCGAAAGGCTACTTGAGGGGAAAGCTGTAACTGTGTGAGATGATTTCACAGAACACAAAGAAGTTTCTCGGAAAGCTTCTTTCTCTTTGTTATCGCAGGATATTTCCTTTGGCCCTATAGTCTTCAGAGGGATCCGAAATATCTGTTCTCAGATTCCTCAGAAATAAGCCTAGCAAAGAGATCCACGAAATACAGATGTAACTCTGTGAGATGAATTAACAGAACTCTCAGCAGTTTCTCAGAAAACTTCTTTCCAGATTTCATCTGAGGATATTTCCTTTTCTACCATAGCCCTCTATGGGCTTCCAAATATCACTTTGCCAATTCCACAAGAACTGTCTTAGCGAAAGGCTTCTTGAGGGGAAAGCTGTAACTCTGTGAGATGGTTTCACAGAACACAAAGAAGTTTCTCAGAAAGCTTCTTTCTCTTTGTTATCGGAGGATATTTCCTTTGGACCTATAGTCTTCAAAGGAATCCGAAATATCTGTTCTCAGATTCCACAGAAATAAAGCTAGCAAATATATCCACGAAATACAGATGTAACTCTGTGAGATGAATTAACAGAACACTCAGCAGATTCTCAGAAACCGTCTTTCCAGATTTCATCTGAGGATATTTCCTTTTTCACCATAGCCCTCTAAGGGCTTCCAAATATCACCTTGCCAATTCCACAAGAACTGTCTTAGCGAAAGGCTACTTTAGGGGAAAGCTGTAACTGTGTGAGATGATTTCACAGAACACAAAGAAGTTTCTCGGAAAGCTTCTTTCTCTTTGTTATCGGAGGATATTTCCTTTGGCCCTATCGTCTTCAAAGGGATCCGAAATATCTGTTCTCAGATTCCACAGAAATAAGGCTAGCAACGAGATCCACGAAATACAGATGTAACTCTGTGAGATGAATTAACAGAACACTCAGCAGTTTCTCAGAAATCTTCTTTCCAGATTTCATCTGAGGATATTTCCTTTTTCACCACAGCCCACTATGGGCTTCCAAATATCACTTTGACAATTCCACAAGAACTGTCTCAGCGAAAGGCTTCTTGAGGGGAAAGCTGTAACTCTGTGATGTGATTTCACAGAACACAAAGAAGTTTCTCAGAAAGCTTCTTTCTCTTTGTTATCGGAGGATATTTCCTTTGGCCCTATAGTCTTCAAAGGGATCCGAAATATCTGTTCTCAGATTCCACAGAAATAAGGCTAGCAAAGAGATCCACGAAATACAGATGCAACTCTGTGAGATGAATTAACAGAACACTCAGCAGTTTCTCAGAAAGCGTCTTTCCAGATTTCATCTGAGGATATTTCCTTTTTCACCATAGCCCTCTAAGGGCTTCCAAATATCACCTTGCCAATTCCACAAGAACTGTCTTAGCGAAAGGCTACTTGAGGGGAAAGCTGTAACTGTGTGAGATGATTTCACAGAACACAAAGAAGTTTCTCGGAAAGCTTCTTTCTCTTTGTTATCGCAGGATATTTCCTTTGGCCCTATAGTCTTCAGAGGGATCCGAAATATCTGTTCTCAGATTCCTCAGAAATAAGCCTAGCAAAGAGATCCACGAAATACAGATGTAACTCTGTGAGATGAATTAACAGAACTCTCAGCAGTTTCTCAGAAAACTTCTTTCCAGATTTCATCTGAGGATATTTCCTTTTCTACCATAGCCCTCTATGGGCTTCCAAATATCACTTTGCCAATTCCACAAGAACTGTCCTAGCGAGAGGCTTCTTGAGGGGAAAGCTGTAACTCTGTGAGACGATTTCACGGAACACAAAGAAGTTTCTCAGAAAGCTTCTTTCTCTTTGTTATCGGAGGATATTTCCTTAGGCACTATAGTCTTCAAAGGGATCCGAAATATCTGTTCTCAGATTCCACAGAAATAAGGCTAGCAAAGAGATCCACGAAAAACAGATGTTACTCCGCGAGATGAATTAACAGAACACTAAGCAGTTTCTTAGAAAGCTTCTTTCCAGATTTCATCTGAGGATATTTCCTTTTTCACCATAGCCCTCTATGGGCTTCCAAATATCACTTTTCCAATTCCACAAGAACTGTCTTAGCGAAAGGCTTCTTGAGGGGAAAGCTGAAACTCTGTGAGATGATTTCACAGAACACAAAGAAGTTTCTCAGAAAGCTTCTTTCTCTTTGTTACCGGAGGATATTTCTTTTGGCCCTATAGTCTTCAAAGGGATCCGAAATATCTGTTCTCAGATTCCACAGAAATAAGGCTAGAAAGAGATCCACGAAATACACATGTAACTCTGTGAGATGAATTAACAGAACACTCAGCAGTTTCTCAGAAAACTTCTTTCCAGATTTCATCTGAGGATATTTCCTTTTTCACCATTGCCCTCTATGGGATTCCAAATATCACTTTGCCAATTCCACAAGAACTGTCTTAGCGAGAGGCTTCTTGAGCGGAGAGCTGTAACACTGTGAGACGATTTCACAGAACACAAAGAAGTTTCTCAGAAAGCTTCTTTCTCTTTGTTATCGGAGGATATTTCCTTTGGCCCTATAGTCTTCAAAGGGATCCGAAATATCTGTTCTCAGATTCCACAGAAATAAGGCTAGCAAAGAGATCCACGAAATACAGATGCAACTCTGTGAGATGAGTTAACAGAACACTCAGCAGTTTCTCAGAAAGCTTCTTTCCAGATTTCATCTGAGGATATTTACTTTTTCACCATAGCCCTCTATGGGCTTCCAAATATCACTTTGCCAATTCCACAAGAACTGTCTTACCGAAAGGCTTCTTGAGGGGAAAGCTGTAACTCTGTGAGATGATTTCGCAGAACACAAAGAAGTTTCTCAGAAAGCTTCTTTCTCTTTGTTATCGGAGGATATTTCCTTTGGACCTATAGTCTTCAAAGGGATCCGAAATATCTGTTCTCAGATTCCACAGAAATAAAGCTAGCAAATATATCCACGAAATACAGATGTAACTCTGTGAGATGAATTAACAGAACACTCAGCAGATTCTCAGAAACCGTCTTTCCAGATTTCATCTGAGGATATTTCCTTTTTCACCATAGCCCTCTAAGGGCTTCCAAATATCACCTTGCCAATTCCACAAGAACTGTCTTAGCGAAAGGCTACTTTAGGGGAAAGCTGTAACTGTGTGAGATGATTTCACAGAACACAAAGAAGTTTCTCGGAAAGCTTCTTTCTCTTTGTTATCGGAGAATATTTCCTTTGGCCCTATCGTCTTCAAAGGGATCCGAAATATCTGTTCTCAGATTCCACAGAAATAAGGCTAGCAACGAGATCCACGAAATACAGATGTAACTCTGTGAGATGAATTAACAGAACACTCAGCAGTTTCTCAGAAATCTTCTTTCCAGATTTCATCTGAGGATATTTCCTTTTTCACCACAGCCCACTATGGGCTTCCAAATATCACTTTGACAATTCCACAAGAACTGACTTAGCGAAAGGCTTCTTGAGGGGAAAGCTGTAACTCTGTGATGTGATTTCACAGAACACAAAGAAGTTTCTCAGAAAGCTTCTTTCTCTTTGTTATCGGAGGATATTTCCTTTGGCCCTATAGTCTTCAAAGGGATCCGAAATATCTGTTCTCAGATTCCACAGAAATAAGGCTAGCAAAGAGATCCACGAAATACAGATGTAACTCTGTGAGATGAACTAACAGAACACTAAACAATTTCTCAGAAAGCTTCTTTCCAGATTTCATCTGAGGATATTTCCTTTTTCACCATAGCCCTCTATGGGCTTCCAAATATCACTTTGCCAATTCCACAAGAACTGTCTTAGCGAAAGGCTTCTTGAGGGGAAAGCTGAAACTCTGTGAGATGATTTCACAGAACACAAAGAAGTTTCTCAGAAAGCTTCTTTCTCTTTGTTATCGGAGGATATTTCCTTTGGCCCTATAGTCTTCAAAGGGATCCGAAATATCTGTTCTCAGATTCCACAGAAATAAGGCTAGCAAGGAGATCCACGAAATACAGATGCAACTCTGTGAGATGAATTAACAGAAAACTCAGCAGTTTCTCAGAAAGCGTCTTTTCAGATTTCATCTGAGGATATTTCGTTTTTCACCATAGCCCTCTAAGGGCTTCCAAATATCACCTTGCCAATTCCACAAGAACTGTCTTAGCGAAAGGCTACTTGAGGGGAAAGCTGTAACTGTGTGAGATGATTTCACAGAACACAAAGAAGTTTCTCGAAAAGCTTCTTTCTCTTTGTTATCGCAGGATATTTCCTTTGGCCCTATAGTCTTCAGAGGGATCCGAAATATCTGTTCTCAGATTCCTCAGAAATAAGCCTAGCAAAGAGATCCACGAAATACAGATGTAACTCTGTGAGATGATTTAACAGAACTCTCAGCAGTTTCTCAGAAAACTTCTTTCCAGATTTCATCTGAGGATATTTCCTTTTCTACCATAGCCCTCTATGGTCTTCCAAATATCACTTTGCCAATTCCACAAGAACTGTCCTAGCGAGAGGCTTCTTGAGGGGAAAGCTGTAACTCTGTGAGACGATTTCACGGAACACAAAGAAGTTTCTCAGAAAGCTTCTTTCTCTTTGTTATCGGAGGATATTTCCTTAGGCACTATAGTCTTCAAAGGGATCCGAAATATCTGTTCTCAGATTCCACAGAAATAAGGCTAGCAAAGAGATCCACGAAAAACAGATGTAACTCCGCGAGATGAATTAACAGAACACTAAGCAGTTTCTTAGAAAGCTTCTTTCCAGATTTCATCTGAGGATATTTCCTTTTTCACCATAGCCCTCTATGGGCTTCCAAATATCACTTTTCCAATTCCACAAGAACTGTCTTAGCGAAAGGCTTCTTGAGGGGAAAGCTGAAACTCTGTGAGATGATTTCACAGAACACAAAGAAGTTTCTCAGAAAGCTTCTTTCTCTTTGTTTCCGGAGGATATTTCTTTTGGCCCTATAGTCTTCAAAGGGATCCGAAATATCTGTTCTCAGATTCCACAGAAATAAGGCTAGAAAGAGATCCACGAAATACACTGTAACTCTGTGAGATGAATTAACAGAACACTCAGCAGTTTCTCATAAAACTTCTTTCCAGATTTCATCTGAGGATATTTCCTTTTCCACCATTGCCCTCTATGGGATTCCAAATATCACTTTGCCAATTCCACAAGAACTGTCTTAGCGAGAGGCTTCTTGAGGGGAAAGCTGTAACACTGTGAGACGATTTCACAGAACACAAAGAAGTTTCTCAGAAAGCTTCTTTCTCTTTGTTATCGGAGGATATTTCCTTTGGCCCTATAGTCTTCAAAGGGATCCGAAATATCTGTTCTCAGATTCCACAGAAATAAGGCTAGCAAAGAGATCCACGAAATACAGATGCAACTCTGTGAGATGAGTTAACAGAACACTCAGCAGTTTCTCAGAAAGCTTCTTTACAGATTTCATCTGAGGATATTTACTTTTTCACCATAGCCCTCTATGGGCTTCCAAATATCACTTTGCCAATTCCACAAGAACTGTCTTAGCGAAAGGCTTCTTGAGGGGAAAGCTGTAACTCTGTGAGATGATTTCACAGAACACAAAGAAGTTTCTCAGAAAGCTTCTTTCTCTTTGTTATCGGAGGATATTTCCTTTGGACCTATAGTCTTCAAAGGAATCCGAAATATCTGTTCTCAGATTCCACAGAAATAAAGCTAGCAAATATATCTACGAAATACAGATGTAACTCTGTGAGATGAATTAACAGAACACTCAGCAGATTCTCAGAAACCGTCTTTCCAGATTTCATCTGAGGATATTTCCTTTTTCACCATAGCCCTCTAAGGGCTTCCAAATATCACCTTGCCAATTCCACAAGAACTGTCTTAGCGAAAGGCTACTTTAGGGGAAAGCTGTAACTGTGTGAGATGATTTCACAGAACACAAAGAAGTTTCTCGGAAAGCTTCTTTCTCTTTGTTATCGGAGGATATTTCCTTTGGCCCTATCGTCTTCAAAGGGATCCGAAATATCTGTTCTCAGATTCCACAGAAATAAGGCTAGCAACGAGATCCACGAAATACAGATGTAACTCTGTGAGATGAATTAACAGAACACTCAGCAGTTTCTCAGAAATCTTCTTTCCAGATTTCATCTGAGGATATTTCCTTTTTCACCACAGCCCACTATGGGCTTCCAAATATCACTTTGACAATTCCACAAGAACTGTCTTAGCGAAAGGCTTCTTGAGGGGAAAGCTGTAACTCTGTGATGTGATTTCACAGAACACAAAGAAGTTTCTCAGAAAGCTTCTTTCTCTTTGTTATCGGAGGATATTTCCTTTGGCCCTATAGTCTTCAAAGGGATCCGAAATATCTGCTCTCAGATTCCACAGAAATAAGGCTAGCAAAGAGATCCACGAAATACAGATGTAACTCTGTGAGATGAACTAACAGAACACTAAACAATTTCTCAGAAAGCTTCTTTCCAGATTTCATCTGAGGATATTTCCTTTTTCACCATAGCCCACTATGGGCTTCCAAATATCACTTTGCCAATTCCACAAGAACTGTCTTAGCGAAAGGCTTCTTGAGGGGAAAGCTGAAACTCTGTGAGATGATTTCACAGAACACAAAGAAGTTTCTCAGAAAGCTTCTTTCTCTTTGTTATCGGAGGATATTTCCTTTGGCCCTATAGTCTTCAAAGGGATCCGAAATATCTGTTCTCAGATTCCACAGAAATAAGGCTAGCAAGGAGATCCACGAAATACAGATGCAACTCTGTGAGATGAATTAACAGAAAACTCAGCAGTTTCTCAGAAAGCGTCTTTCCAGATTTCATCTGAGGATATTTCGTTTTTCACCATAGCCCTCTAAGGGCTTCCAAATATCACCTTGCCAATTCCACAAGAACTGTCTTAGCGAAAGGCTACTTGAGGGGAAAGCTGTAACTGTGTGAGATGATTTCACAGAACACAAAGAAGTTTCTCGAAAAGCTTCTTTCTCTTTGTTATCGCTGGATATTTCCTTTGGCCCTATAGTCTTCAGAGGGATCCGAAATATCTGTTCTCAGATTCCTCAGAAATAAGCCTAGCAAAGAGATCCACGAAATACAGATGTAACTCTGTGAGATGAATTAACAGAACTCTCAGCAGTTTCTCAGAAAACTTCTTTCCAGATTTCATCTGAGGATATTTCCTTTTCTACCATAGCCCTCTATGGTCTTCCAAATATCACTTTGCCAATTCCACAAGAACTGTCCTAGCGAGAGGCTTCTTGAGGGGAAAGCTGTAACTCTGTGAGACGATTTCACGGAACACAAAGAAGTTTCTCAGAAAGCTTCTTTCTCTTTGTTATCGGAGGATATTTCCTTAGGCACTATAGTCTTCAAAGGGATCCGAAATATCTGTTCTCAGATTCCACAGAAATAAGGCTAGCAAAGAGATCCACGAAAAACAGATGTAACTCCGCGAGATGAATTAACAGAACACTAAGCAGTTTCTTAGAAAGCTTCTTTCCAGATTTCATCTGAGGATATTTCCTTTTTCACCATAGCCCTCTATGGGCTTTCAAATATCACTTTTCCAATTCCACAAGAACTGTCTTAGCGAAAGGCTTCTTGAGGGGAAAGCTGAAAGTCTTTGAGATGATTTCACAGAACACAAAGAAGTTTCTCAGAAAGCTTCTTTCTCTTTGTTACCGGAGAATATTTCTTTTGGCCATATTGTCTTCAAAGGGATCCGAAATATCTGTTCTCAGATTCCACAGAAATAAGGCTAGAAAGAGATCCACGAAATACACATGTCACTCTGTGAGATGAATTAACAGAACACTCAGCAGTTTCTCAGAAAACTTCTTTCCAGATTTCATCTGAGGATATTTCCTTTTTCACCATTGCCCTCTATGGGATTCCAAATATCACTTTGCCAATTCCACAAGAACTGTCTTAGCGAGAGGCTTCTTGAGGGGAAAGCTGTAACACTGTGAGACGATTTCACAGAACACAAAGAAGTTTCTCAGAAAGCTTCTTTCTCTTTGTTATCGGAGGATATTTCCTTTGGCCCTATAGTCTTCAAAGGGATCCGAAATATCTGTTCTCAGATTCCACAGAAATAAGGCTAGCAAAGAGATCCACGAAATACAGATGCAACTCTGTGAGATGAGTTAACAGAACACTCAGCAGTTTCTCAGAAAGCTTCTTTACAGATTTCATCTGAGGATATTTCCTTTTTCACCATTGCCCTCTATGGGCTTCCAAATATCACTTTGCCAATTCCACAAGAACTGTCTTAGCGAAAGGCTTCTTGAGGGGAAAGCTGTAACTCTGTGAGATGATTTCACAGAACACAAAGAAGTTTCTCAGAAAGCTTCTTTCTCTTTGTTATCGGAGGATATTTCCTTTGGACCTATAGTCTTCAAAGGGATCCGAAATATCTGTTCTCAGATTCCACAGAAATAAAGCTAGCAAATATATCCACGAAATACAGATGTAACTCTGTGAGATGAATTAACAGAACACTCAGCAGATTCTCAGAAACCGTCTTTCCAGATTTCATCTGAGGATATTTCCTTTTTCACCATAGCCCTCTAAGGGCTTCCAAATATCACCTTGCCAATTCCACAAGAACTGTCTTAGCGAAAGGCTACTTTAGGGGAAAGCTGTAACTGTGTGAGATGATTTCACAGAACACAAAGAAGTTTCTCGGAAAGCTTCTTTCTCTTTGTTATCGGAGGATATTTCCTTTGGCCCTATCGTCTTCAAAGGGATCCGAAATATCTGTTCTCAGATTCCACAGAAACAAGGCTAGCAACGAGATCCACGAAATACAGATGTAACTCTGTGAGATGAATTAACAGAACACTCAGCAGTTTCTCAGAAATCTTCTTTCCAGATTTCATCTGAGGATATTTCCTTTTTCACCACAGCCCACTATGGGCTTCCAAATATCACTTTGACAATTCCACAAGAACTGTCTTAGCGAAAGGCTTCTTGAGGGGAAAGCTGTAACTCTGTGATGTGATTTCACAGAACACAAAGAAGTTTCTCAGAAAGCTTCTTTCTCTTTGTTATCGGAGGATATTTCCTTTGGCCCTATAGTCTTCAAAGGGATCCGAAATATCTGTTCTCAGATTCCACAGAAATAACGCTAGCAAAGAGATCCACGAAATACAGATGTAACTCTGTGAGATGAACTAACAGAACACTAAACAGTTTCTCAGAAAGCTTCTTTCCAGATTTCATCTGAGGATATTTCCTTTTTCACCATAGCCCTCTATGGGCTTCCAAATATCACTTTGCCAATTCCACAAGAACTGTCTTAGCGAAAGGCTTCTTGAGGGGAAAGCTGAAACTCTGTGAGATGATTTCACAGAACACAAAGAAGTTTCTCAGAAAGCTTCTTTCTCTTTGTTATCGGAGGATATTTCCTTTGGCCCTATAGTCTTCAAAGAGATCCGAAATATCTGTTCTCAGATTCCACAGAAATAAGGCTAGCAAAGAGATCCACGAAATACAGATGCAACTCTGTGAGATGAATTAACAGAACACTCAGCAGATTCTCAGAAAGCTTCTTTCCAGATTTCATCTGCGGATATTTCCTTTTTCACCATAGCCCTCTATGGGCTTCCAAATATCACTTTGCCAATTCCACAAGAACTGTCTTAGCGAAAGGCTTCTTGAGGGGAAAGCTGTAACTCTGTGAGATGATTTCACAGAACACAAAGAAGTTTCTCAGAAAGCTTCTTTCTCTTTGTTATAGGAGGATATTTCCTTTGGCCCTATAGTCTTCAAAGGGATCCGAAATATCTGTTCTCAGATTCCACAGAAATAAGGCTAGCAAATATATCCACGAAATTCAGATGTAACTCTGTGAGATGAATTAACAGAACACTCAGCAGTTTCTCAGAAAGCGTCTTTCCAGATTTCATCTGAGGATATTTCCTTTTTCACCATAGCCCTTTAAGGGCTTCCAAACATCACCTTGCCAATTCCACAAGAACTGTCTTAGCGAAAGGCTACTTGAGGGGAAAGCTGTAACTGTGTGAGATGATTTCACAGAACACAAAGAAGTTTCTCGGAAAGCTTCTTTCTCTTTGTTATCAGAGGATATTTCCTTAGGCACTATAGTCTTGAAAGGGATCCGAAATATCTGTTCTCAGATTCCACAGAAATAAGGCTAGCAAAGAGATCCACGAAATACAGATATAACTCTGTGAGATGAATTAACAGAATACTCAGCAGTTTCTCAGAAAGCTTCTTTCCAGATTTCATCTGAGGATATTTCCTTTTTCACCATAGCCCTCTATGGGCTTCCAAATATCACTTTGCCAATTCCACAAGAACTGTCTTAGCGAGAGGCTTCTTGAGGGGAAAGCTGTAACTCTGTGAGACGATTTCACAGAACACAAACAAGTTTCTCAGAAAGCTTCTTTCTCTTTGTTATCGGAGGATATTTCCTTTGGCCCTATAGTCTTCAAAGTAATCCGAAATATCTGTCATCAGATTCCACAGAAATAAGGCTAGCAAAGAGATCCATGAAATACAGATGTAACTCTGTGGGATGAATTAACACAACACTCAGCAGTTTCTCAGAAATCTTCTTTCCAGATTTCATCTGAGGGTATTTCCTTTTTCACCATAGTCCTCTATGGGCTTCCAAATATCACTTTGACAATTCCACAAGAACTGTCTTAGCGAAAGGCTTCTTTAGGGGAAAGCTGTAACTCTGTGAGGTGATTTCACAGAACACAAAGAAGTTTCTCAGAAAGCTTCTTTCTCTTTGTTATAGGAGGATGTTTCCTTTGGCCCTTTAGTCTTCAAGGGGTTCCGAAATATCTGTTCTCAGATTCCACAGAAATAAGGCTAGCAAATATATCCACGAAATTCAGATGTAACTCTGTGAGATGAATTAACAGAACACTCAGCAGTTTCTCAGAAAGCGTCTTTCCAGATTTCATCTGAGGATATTTCCTTTTTCACCATAGCCCTCTATGGGCTTCCAAATATCACTTTGCCAATTCCACAAGAACTGTCTTAGCGAGAGGCTTCTTGAGGGGAAAGCTGTAACTCTGTGAGACGATTTCACAGAACACAAAGAAGTTTCTCAGAAAGCTTCTTTCTCTTTGTGATCAGAGGATATTTCCGTTGGCCCTGTAGTCTTCAAAGGGATCTGAAATATCTGTTCTCAGATTCCACAGAAATAAGGCTAGCAAAGAGATCAACGAAATACAGATGCAACTCTGTGAGATGAATTAACAGAACACTTAGCAGTTTCTCAGAAAGCTTCTTTCCAGATTTCATCTGAGGATATTTCCTTTTTCACCATAGCCCTCTATGGGCTTCCAAATATCACTTTGCCAATTCCACAAGAACTGTCTTAGCGAAAGGCTTCTTGAGGGGAAAGCTGAAACTCTGTGAGATGATTTCACAGAACACAAAGAAGTTTCTCAGAAAGTTTCTGTCTCTTTTTTATCGGAGGATATTTCTTTTGGCCCTATAGTCTTCAAAGGGATCCGAAATATCTGTTCTCAGATTCCACAGAAATAAGGCTAGAAAGAGATCCACGAAATACAGATGTTACTCTGTGAGATGAATTAACAGAACACTCAGCAGTTTCTCAGAAAGCTTCCTTCCAGATTTCATCTGAGGATATTTCCTTTTTCACCATAGCCCTCTAAGGGCTTCCAAATATCACGTTGCCAATTCCAAAAGAACTGTCTTAGCGAGAGGCTTCTTGAGGGGAAAGCTGTAACACTGTGAGACGATTTCACAGAACACAAAGAAGTTTCTCAGAAAGCTTCTTTCTCTTTGTTATCGGAGGATATTTCCTTTGGCCCTATAGTCTTCAACGGGATCCGAAATATCTGTTCTCAGATTCCACAGAAATAAGGCTAGCAAAGAGATAAACGAAATACAGATGCAACTCTGTGAGATGAATTAACAGAACACTCAGCAGTTTCTCAGAAAGCTTCTTTCCAGATTTCATCTGAGGATATTTCCTTTTTCACCATAGGCCTCTATGGGCTTCCAAATATCACTTTGCCAAATCCACAAGAACTGTCTTAGCGAAAGGCTTCTTGAGGGGTAAGCTGTAACTCTGTGAGATGATTTTAAAGAATACAAAGAAGTTTCTCAGAAAACTTCTTTCTCTTTGCTATCGGAGGATATTTCCTTTGGCCCTATAGTCTTCAAAGGGATCCGAAATATCTGTTCTCAGATTCCTCAGAAATAAGGCTAGCAAAGAGATCCACGAAATACAGATGTAACTCTGTGAGATGAATTAACAGAACACTCAGCAGTTTCTCAGAAAGCTTCTTTCTAGATTTCATCTGAGGATATTTCCTTTTTCACCATAGCACTCTATGGGCTTCCAAATATCACTTTGCAAATTCCAGAAGAACTGTCTTAGCGAAAGGCTTCTTGAGGGGAAAGCTGTAACTCTTTGAGATGATTTCACAGAACAGAAAGAAGTTTCTCGGAAAGCTTCTTTCTCTTTGTTATCAGAGGATATTTCCTCTGGCCCTATAGTCTTCAAAGGGATCTGAAATATCTGTTCTCAGATTCCACAGAAATAAGGCTAGCAAAAAGATCCACGAAATACAGATGTAACTCTGTGAGATGAATTAACAGAACACTCAGCAGTTTCTCAGAAAGCTTCTTTCCAGATTTCATCTGAGGATATTTCCTTTTTCACCATACCCCTCTATGGGCTTCGAAATATCACTTTGCCAATTCCACAAGAACTGTCTTAGCGAGAGGCTTCTTGAGGGGAAAGCTGTAACTCTGTGAGACGATTTCACAGAACACAAAGAAGTTTCTCAGAAAGCTTCTTTCTCTTTGTTATCGGAGGATATTTCCTTTGGCCCTATATACCTCAAAGTGATCCGAAATATCTGTCATCAGATTCCACAGAAATAAGGCTAGCAAAGAGATCCATGAAATACAGATGTAACACTGTGAGATGAATTAACAGAACACTCAGCAGTTTCTCAGAAATCTTCTTTCCAGATTTCATCTGAGGATATTTCCTTTTTCAACATAGTCCTCTATTGGCTTCCAAATATCACTTTGACAATTCCACAAGATCTGTCTTAGCGAAAGGCTTCATGAGGGGAAAGCTGTAACTATATGAGGTGATTTCACAGAACACAAAGAAGTTTCTCAGAAAGCTTCTTTCTCTTTGTTATCGGAGGATATTTCCTTTGGCCCTATAGTCTTCAAAGGGATCCGAAATATCTGTTCTCAAATTCCACAGAAATAAGGCTAGCAAAGAGATCCACGAAATATAGATGTAACTCTGTGAGATGAATTAACAGACCTCTCAGGAGTTTCTCAGAAAGCTTCTTTCCTGATTTCATTTGAGGATATTTCCCTTTTTACCATAGCCCTCTAAGGGCTTCCAAATATCACTTTCCCAATTCCACAAGAACTGTCCTAGCGAGAGGCGTCTTGAGGAGAAAGCTGTAACTCTGTGAGACGATTTCACGGAACACAAAGAAGTTTCTCAGAAAGCTTCTTTCTCTTTGTTATCGGAGGATATTTCCTTAGGCACTATAGTCTTCAAAGGGATACGAAATATCTGTTCTCAGATTCCACAGAAATAAGGCTAGCAAAGAGATCCACGAAATACAGATGTAACTCTGTGAGATGAATTAACAGAACACTAAGCTGCTTCTCAGAAAGCTTCTTTGCAGATTTCATCTGAGGATATTTCCTTTTTCACCATAGCCTTCTACGGGCTTCCAAATATCACTTTGTCAATTCCACAAGAACTGTCTTAGCGAAAGGCTTCTTGAGGGGAAAGCTGAAACTCTGTGAGATGATTTCACAGAACACAAAGAAGTTTCTCAGAAAGCTTCTTTCTCTTTGTTACCGGAGTATATTTCTTTTGGCCCTATAGTCTTAAAAGGGATCCGAAATATCTGTTCTCAGATTCCACAGAAATAAGGCTAGAAAGAGATCCACGAAATACACATGTAATCTGTGAGATGAATTAACAGAACACTCAGCAGTTTCTCAGAAAACTTCTTTCCAGATTTCATCTGAGGGTATTTCCTTTTTCACCATTGCCCTCTATGGGATTCCAAATATCACTTTGCCAATTCCACAAGAACTGTCTTAGCGAGAGGCTTCTTGAGGGGAAAGCTGTAACACTGTGAGACGATTTCACAGAACACAAAGAAGTTTCTCAGAAAGCTTCTTTCTCTTTGTTATCGGAGGATATTTCCTTTGGCCCTATAGTCTTCAAAGGGATCCGAAATATCTGTTCTCAGATTCCACAGAAATAAGGCTAGCAAAGAGATCCACGAAATACAGATGCAACTCTGTGACATGAATTAACAGAACACTCAGCAGTTTCTCAGAAAGCTTCTTTCCAGATTTCATCTGAGGATATTTCCTTTTTCACCATAGCCCTCTATGGGCTTCCAAATATCACTTTGCCAATTCCACAAGAACTGTCCTAGCGAGAGGCTTCTTGAGGGGAAAGCTGTAACTCTGTGAGACGATTTCACGGAACACAAAGAAGTTTCTCAGAAAGCTTCTTTCTCTTTGTTATCGGAGGATATTTCCTTAGGCACTATAGTCTTCCAAGGGATCCGAAATATCTGTTCTCAGATTCCACAGAAATAAGGCTAGCAAAGAGATCCACGAAATACAGATGTAACTCTGTGAGATGAATTAACAGAACACTAAGCAGCTTCTCAGAAAGCTTCTTTCCAGATTTCATCTGAGGATATTTCCTTTTTCACCATAGCCTTCTACGGGCTTCCAAATATCACTTTGCCAATTCCACAAGAACTGTCTTAGCGAAAGGCTTCTTGAGGGGAAAGCTGTAACACTGTGAGACGATTTCACAGAACACAAAGAAGTTTCTCAGAAAGCTTCTTTCTCTTTTTTATCGGAGGATATTTCCTTTGGCCCTATAGTCTTCAAAGGGATCCGAAATATCTGTTCTCAGATTCCACAGAAATAAGGCTAGCAAAGAGATCCACGAAATACAGATGTAACTCTGTGAGATGAATTAACAGAACACTAAGCAGTTTCTCAGAAAGCTTCTTTCCAGATTTCATCTGAGGATAATTCCTTTTTCACCATAGCCTTCTAAGGGCTTCCAAATATCACGTTGCCAATTCCACAAGAACTGTCTTAGCGAGAGGCTTCTTGAGGGGAAAGCTGTAACACTGTGAGACGATTTCACAGAACACAAAGAAGTTTCTCAGAAAGCTTCTTTCTCTTTGTTATCGGAGGATATTTCCTTTGGCCCTATAGTCTTCAACGGGATCCGAAATATCTGTTCTCAGATTCCACAGAAATAAGGCTAGCAAAGAGATAAACGAAATACAGATGCAACTCTGTGAGATGAATTAACAGAACACTCAGCAGTTTCTCAGAAAGCTTCTTTCCAGATTTCATCTGAGGATATTTCCTTTTTCACCATAGGCCTCTATGGGCTTCCAAATATCACTTTGCCAAATCCACAAGAACTGTCTTAGCGAAAGGCTTCTTGAGGGGTAAGCTGTAACTCTGTGAGATGATTTTAAAGAATACAAAGAAGTTTCTCAGAAAACTTCTTTCTCTTTGCTATCGGAGGATATTTCCTTTGGCCCTATAGTCTTCAAAGGGATCCGAAATATCTGTTCTCAGATTCCTCAGAAATAAGGCTAGCAAAGAGATCCACGAAATACAGATGTAACTCTGTGAGATGAATTAACAGAACACTCAGCAGTTTCTCAGAAAGCTTCTTTCTAGATTTCATCTGAGGATATTTCCTTTTTCACCATAGCACTCTATGGGCTTCCAAATATCACTTTGCAAATTCCAGAAGAACTGTCTTAGCGAAAGGCTTCTTGAGGGGAAAGCTGTAACTCTTTGAGATGATTTCACAGAACAGAAAGAAGTTTCTCGGAAAGCTTCTTTCTCTTTGTTATCAGAGGATATTTCCTCTGGCCCTATAGTCTTCAAAGGGATCTGAAATATCTGTTCTCAGATTCCACAGAAATAAGGCTAGCAAAAAGATCCACGAAATACAGATGTAACTCTGTGAGATGAATTAACAGAACACTCAGCAGTTTCTCAGAAAGCTTCTTTCCAGATTTCATCTGAGGATATTTCCTTTTTCACCATAGCCCTCTATGGGCTTCGAAATATCACTTTGCCAATTCCACAAGAACTGTCTTAGCGAGAGGCTTCTTGAGGGGAAAGCTGTAACTCTGTGAGACGATTTCACAGAACACAAAGAAGTTTCTCAGAAAGCTTCTTTCTCTTTGTTATCGGAGGATATTTCCTTTGGCTCTATATACCTCAAAGTGATCCGAAATATCTGTCATCAGATTCCACAGAAATAAGGCTAGCAAAGAGATCCATGAAATACAGATGTAACTCTGTGAGATGAATTAACAGAACACTCAGCAGTTTCTCAGAAATCTTCTTTCCAGATTTCATCTGAGGATATTTCCTTTTTCAACATAGTCCTCTATTGGCTTCCAAATATCACTTTGACAATTCCACAGGAACTGTCTTAGCGAAAGGCTTCATGAGGGGAAAGCTGTAACTATATGAGGTGATTTCACAGAACACAAAGAAGTTTCTCAGAAAGCTTCTTTCTCTTTGTTATCGGAGGATATTTCCTTTGGCCCTATAGTCTTCAAAGGGATCCGAAATATCTGTTCTCAAATTCCACAGAAATAAGGCTAGCAAAGAGATCCACGAAATATAGATGTAACTCTGTGAGATGAATTAACAGACCTCTCAGGAGTTTCTCAGAAAGCTTCTTTCCTGATTTCATTTGAGGATATTTCCCTTTTTACCATAGCCCTCTAAGGGCTTCCAAATATCACCTTGCCAATTCCACAAGAACTGTCTTAGCGAAAGGCTACTTGAGGGGAAAGCTGTAACTCTGTGAGATGATTTCACAGAACACAAAGAAGTTTCTCGGAAAGCTTCTTTCTCTTTGTTATCGGAGGATATTTCCTTTGGCGCTATAGTCTTCAAAGGGATCCGAAATATCTGTTCTCAGATTCCACAGAAATAAGGCTAGCAAAGAGATCCACGAAATACAGATGTAACTCTGTGAGATGAATTAACAGAACACTAAGCAGTTTCTCAGAAAGCTTCTTTCCAGATTTCATCTGAGGATATTTCCTTTTTCACCATAGCCCTCTATGGGCTTCCCAATATCACTTTTCCAATTCCACAAGAACTGTCTTAGCGAAAGGTTTCTTGAGGGGAAAGCTGTAACTCTGTGAGATGATTTCACAGAACACAAGTTTCTCAGAAAGCTTCTTTCTCTTTGTTATCGGAGGATATTTCTTTTGGCCTTAGAGTCTTCAAAGTGATCCGAAATATCTGTTCTCAGATTCCACAGAAATAAGGCTAGCAAAGAGATCCAAGAAATACAGATGTAACTCTGTGAGATGAATTAACAGAACACTAAACAGTTTCTCAGAAAACTTCTTTCCAGATTTCATCTGAGGATATTTCCTTTTTCACCATAGCCTTCTAAGGGCTTCCAAATATCACGTTGCCAATTCCACAAGAACTGTCTTAGCGAGAGGCTTCTTGAGGGTAAAGCTGTAACACTGTGAGACGATTTCACAGAACACAAAGAAGTTTCTCAGAAAGCTTCTTTCTCTTTTTTATCGGAGGATATTTCCTTTGGACCTATAGTCTTCCAAGGGATCCGAAATATCTGTTCTCAGATTCCACAGAAATAAGGCTAGCAAAGAGATAAACGAAATACAGATGCAACTCTGTGAGATGAATTAACAGAACACTCAGCAGTTTCTCAGAAAGCTTCTTTCCAGATTTCATCTGAGGATATTTCCTTTTTCACCATAGGCCTCTATGGGCTTCCAAATATCACTTTGCCAAATCCACAAGAACTGTCTTAGCGAAAGGCTTCTTGAGGGGTAAGCTGTAACTCTGTGAGATGATTTTAAAGAATACAAAGAAGTTTCTCAGAAAACTTCTTTCTCTTTGCTATCGGAGGATATTTCCTTTGGCCCTATAGTCTTCAAAGGGATCCGAAATATCTGTTCTCAGATTCCTCAGAAATAAGGCTAGCAAAGAGATCCACGAAATACAGATGTAACTATGTGAGATGAATTAACAGAACACTCAGCAGTTTCTCAGAAAGCTTCTTTCTAGATTTCATCTGAGGATATTTCCTTTTTCACCATAGCACTCTATGGGCTTCCAAATATCACTTTGCAAATTCCAGAAGAACTGTCTTAGCGAAAGGCTTCTTGAGGGGAAAGCTGTAACTCTTTGAGATGATTTCACAGAACAGAAAGAAGTTTCTCGGAAAGCTTCTTTCTCTTTGTTATCAGAGGATATTTCCTCTGGCCCTATAGTCTTCAAAGGGATCTGAAATATCTGTTCTCAGATTCCACAGAAATAAGGCTAGCAAAAAGATCCACGAAATACAGATGTAACTCTGTGAGATGAATTAACAGAACACTAAGCAGTTTCTCAGAAAGCTTCTTTCCAGATTTCATCTGAGGATATTTCCTTTTTCACCATACCCCTCTATGGGCTTCGAAATATCACTTTGCCAATTCCACAAGAACTGTCTTAGCGAGAGGCTTCTTGAGGGGAAAGCTGTAACTCTGTGAGACGATTTCACAGAACACAAAGAAGTTTCTCAGAAAGCTTCTTTCTCTTTGTTATCGGAGGATATTTCCTTTGGCCCTATATACCTCAAAGTGATCCGAAATATCTGTCATCAGATTCCACAGAAATAAGGCTAGCAAAGAGATCCATGAAATACAGATGTAACACTGTGAGATGAATTAACAGAACACTCAGCAGTTTCTCAGAAATCTTCTTTCCAGATTTCATCTGAGGATATTTCCTTTTTCAACATAGTCCTCTATTGGCTTCCAAATATCACTTTGACAATTCCACAAGATCTGTCTTAGCGAAAGGCTTCATGAGGGGAAAGCTGTAACTATATGAGGTGATTTCACAGAACACAAAGAAGTTTCTCAGAAAGCTTCTTTCTCTTTGTTATCGGAGGATATTTCCTTTGGCCCTATAGTCTTCAAAGGGATCCGAAATATCTGTTCTCAAATTCCACAGAAATAAGGCTAGCAAAGAGATCCACGAAATATAGATGTAACTCTGTGAGATGAATTAACAGACCTCTCAGGAGTTTCTCAGAAAGCTTCTTTCCTGATTTCATTTGAGGATATTTCCCTTTTTACCATAGCCCTCTAAGGGCTTCCAAATATCACTTTCCCAATTCCACAAGAACTGTCCTAGCGAGAGGCGTCTTGAGGAGAAAGCTGTAACTCTGTGAGACGATTTCACGGAACACAAAGAAGTTTCTCAGAAAGCTTCTTTCTCTTTGTTATCGGAGGATATTTCCTTAGGCACTATAGTCTTCAAAGGGATACGAAATATCTGTTCTCAGATTCCACAGAAATAAGGCTAGCAAAGAGATCCACGAAATACAGATGTAACTCTGTGAGATGAATTAACAGAACACTAAGCTGCTTCTCAGAAAGCTTCTTTGCAGATTTCATCTGAGGATATTTCCTTTTTCACCATAGCCTTCTACGGGCTTCCAAATATCACTTTGTCAATTCCACAAGAACTGTCTAAGCAAAAGGCTTCTTGAGGGGAAAGCTGAAACTCTGTGAGATGATTTCACAGAACACAAAGAAGTTTCTCAGAAAGCTTCTTTCTCTTTGTTACCGGAGTATATTTCTTTTGGCCCTATAGTCTTAAAAGGGATCCGAAATATCTGTTCTCAGATTCCACAGAAATAAGGCTAGAAAGAGATCCACGAAATACACATGTAATCTGTGAGATGAATTAACAGAACACTCAGCAGTTTCTCAGAAAACTTCTTTCCAGATTTCATCTGAGGGTATTTCCTTTTTCACCATTGCCCTCTATGGGATTCCAAATATCACTTTGCCAATTCCACAAGAACTGTCTTAGCGAGAGGCTTCTTGAGGGGAAAGCTGTAACACTGTGAGACGATTTCACAGAACACAAAGAAGTTTCTCAGAAAGCTTCTTTCTCTTTGTTATCGGAGGATATTTCCTTTGGCCCTATAGTCTTCAAAGGGATCCGAAATATCTGTTCTCAGATTCCACAGAAATAAGGCTAGCAAAGAGATCCACGAAATACAGATGCAACTCTGTGACATGAATTAACAGAACACTCAGCAGTTTCTCAGAAAGCTTCTTTCCAGATTTCATCTGAGGATATTTCCTTTTTCACCATAGCCCTCTATGGGCTTCCAAATATCACTTTGCCAATTCCACAAGAACTGTCCTAGCGAGAGGCTTCTTGAGGGGAAAGCTGTAACTCTGTGAGACGATTTCACGGAACACAAAGAAGTTTCTCAGAAAGCTTCTTTCTCTTTGTTATCGGAGGATATTTCCTTAGGCACTATAGTCTTCCAAGGGATCCGAAATATCTGTTCTCAGATTCCACAGAAATAAGGCTAGCAAAGAGATCCACGAAATACAGATGTAACTCTGTGAGATGAATTAACAGAACACTAAGCAGCTTCTCAGAAAGCTTCTTTCCAGATTTCATCTGAGGATATTTCCTTTTTCACCATAGCCTTCTACGGGCTTCCAAATATCACTTTGCCAATTCCACAAGAACAGTCTTAGCGAAAGGCTTCTTGAGGGGAAAGCTGTAACACTGTGAGACGATTTCACAGAACACAAAGAAGTTTCTCAGAAAGCTTCTTTCTCTTTTTTATCGGAGGATATTTCCTTTGGCCCTATAGTCTTCAAAGGGATCCGAAATATCTGTTCTCAGATTCCACAGAAATAAGGCTAGCAAAGAGATCCACGAAATACAGATGTAACTCTGTGAGATGAATTAACAGAACACTAAGCAGTTTCTCAGAAAGCTTCTTTCCAGATTTCATCTGAGGATAATTCCTTTTTCACCATAGCCTTCTAAGGGCTTCCAAATATCACGTTGCCAATTCCACAAGAACTGTCTTAGCGAGAGGCTTCTTGAGGGGAAAGCTGTAACACTGTGAGACGATTTCACAGAACACAAAGAAGTTTCTCAGAAAGCTTCTTTCTCTTTGTTATCGGAGGATATTTCCTTTGGCCCTATAGTCTTCAACGGGATCCGAAATATCTGTTCTCAGATTCCACAGAAATAAGGCTAGCAAAGAGATAAACGAAATACAGATGCAACTCTGTGAGATGAATTAACAGAACACTCAGCAGTTTCTCAGAAAGCTTCTTTCCAGATTTCATCTGAGGATATTTCCTTTTTCACCATAGGCCTCTATGGGCTTCCAAATATCACTTTGCCAAATCCACAAGAACTGTCTTAGCGAAAGGCTTCTTGAGGGGTAAGCTGTAACTCTGTGAGATGATTTTAAAGAATACAAAGAAGTTTCTCAGAAAACTTCTTTCTCTTTGCTATCGGAGGATATTTCCTTTGGCCCTATAGTCTTCAAAGGGATCCGAAATATCTGTTCTCAGATTCCTCAGAAATAAGGCTAGCAAAGAGATCCACGAAATACAGATGTAACTCTGTGAGATGAATTAACAGAACACTCAGCAGTTTCTCAGAAAGCTTCTTTCTAGATTTCATCTGAGGATATTTCCTTTTTCACCATAGCACTCTATGGGCTTCCAAATATCACTTTGCAAATTCCAGAAGAACTGTCTTAGCGAAAGGCTTCTTGAGGGGAAAGCTGTAACTCTTTGAGATGATTTCACAGAACAGAAAGAAGTTTCTCGGAAAGCTTCTTTCTCTTTGTTATCAGAGGATATTTCCTCTGGCCCTATAGTCTTCAAAGGGATCTGAAATATCTGTTCTCAGATTCCACAGAAATAAGGCTAGCAAAAAGATCCACGAAACACAGATGTAACTCTGTGAGATGAATTAACAGAACACTCAGCAGTTTCTCAGAAAGCTTCTTTCCAGATTTCATCTGAGGATATTTCCTTTTTCACCATAGCCCTCTATGGGCTTCGAAATATCACTTTGCCAATTCCACAAGAACTGTCTTAGCGAGAGGCTTCTTGAGGGGAAAGCTGTAACTCTGTGAGACGATTTCACAGAACACAAAGAAGTTTCTCAGAAAGCTTCTTTCTCTTTGTTATCGGAGGATATTTCCTTTGGCCCTATATACCTCAAAGTGATCCGAAATATCTGTCATCAGATTCCACAGAAATAAGGCTAGCAAAGAGATCCATGAAATACAGATGTAACTCTGTGAGATGAATTAACAGAACACTCAGCAGTTTCTCAGAAATCTTCTTTCCAGATTTCATCTGAGGATATTTCCTTTTTCAACATAGTCCTCTATTGGCTTCCAAATATCACTTTGACAATTCCACAGGAACTGTCTTAGCGAAAGGCTTCATGAGGGGAAAGCTGTAACTATATGAGGTGATTTCACAGAACACAAAGAAGTTTCTCAGAAAGCTTCTTTCTCTTTGTTATCGGAGGATATTTCCTTTGGCCCTATAGTCTTCAAAGGGATCCGAAATATCTGTTCTCAAATTCCACAGAAATAAGGCTAGCAAAGAGATCCACGAAATATAGATGTAACTCTGTGAGATGAATTAACAGACCTCTCAGGAGTTTCTCAGAAAGCTTCTTTCCTGATTTCATTTGAGGATATTTCCCTTTTTACCATAGCCCTCTAAGGGCTTCCAAATATCACCTTGCCAATTCCACAAGAACTGTCTTAGCGAAAGGCTACTTGAGGGGAAAGCTGTAACTCTGTGAGATGATTTCACAGAACACAAAGAAGTTTCTCGGAAAGCTTCTTTCTCTTTGTTATCGGAGGATATTTCCTTTGGCGCTATAGTCTTCAAAGGGATCCGAAATATCTGTTCTCAGATTCCACAGAAATAAGGCTAGCAAAGAGATCCACGAAATACAGATGTAACTCTGTGAGATGAATTAACAGAACACTAAGCAGTTTCTCAGAAAGCTTCTTTCCAGATTTCATCTGAGGATATTTCCTTTTTCACCATAGCCCTCTATGGGCTTCCCAATATCACTTTTCCAATTCCACAAGAACTGTCTTAGCGAAAGGTTTCTTGAGGGGAAAGCTGTAACTCTGTGAGATGATTTCACAGAACACAAGTTTCTCAGAAAGCTTCTTTCTCTTTGTTATCGGAGGATATTTCTTTTGGCCTTAGAGTCTTCAAAGTGATCCGAAATATCTGTTCTCAGATTCCACAGAAATAAGGCTAGCAAAGAGATCCAAGAAATACAGATGTAACTCTGTGAGATGAATTAACAGAACACTAAGCAGTTTCTCAGAAAGCTTCTTTCCAGATTTCATCTGAGGATAATTCCTTTTTCACCATAGCCTTCTAAGGGCTTCCAAATATCACGTTGCCAATTCCACAAGAACTGTCTTAGCGAGAGGCTTCTTGAGGGGAAAGCTGTAACACTGTGAGACGATTTCACAGAACACAAAGAAGTTTCTCAGAAAGCTTCTTTCTCTTTGTTATCGGAGGATATTTCCTTTGGCCCTATAGTCTTCAACGGGATCCGAAATATCTGTTCTCAGATTCCACAGAAATAAGGCTAGCAAAGAGATAAACGAAATACAGATGCAACTCTGTGAGATGAATTAACAGAACACTCAGCAGTTTCTCAGAAAGCTTCTTTCCAGATTTCATCTGAGGATATTTCCTTTTTCACCATAGGCCTCTATGGGCTTCCAAATATCACTTTGCCAAATCCACAAGAACTGTCTTAGCGAAAGGCTTCTTGAGGGGTAAGCTGTAACTCTGTGAGATGATTTTAAAGAATACAAAGAAGTTTCTCAGAAAACTTCTTTCTCTTTGCTATCGGAGGATATTTCCTTTGGCCCTATAGTCTTCAAAGGGATCCGAAATATCTGTTCTCAGATTCCTCAGAAATAAGGCTAGCAAAGAGATCCACGAAATACAGATGTAACTCTGTGAGATGAATTAACAGAACACTCAGCAGTTTCTCAGAAAGCTTCTTTCTAGATTTCATCTGAGGATATTTCCTTTTTCACCGTAGCACTCTATGGGCTTCCAAATATCACTTTGCAAATTCCAGAAGAACTGTCTTAGCGAAAGGCTTCTTGAGGGGAAAGCTGTAACTCTTTGAGATGATTTCACAGAACAGAAAGAAGTTTCTCGGAAAGCTTCTTTCTCTTTGTTATCAGAGGATATTTCCTCTGGCCCTATAGTCTTCAAAGGGATCTGAAATATCTGTTCTCAGATTCCACAGAAATAAGGCTAGCAAAAAGATCCACGAAACACAGATGTAACTCTGTGAGATGAATTAACAGAACACTCAGCAGTTTCTCAGAAAGCTTCTTTCCAGATTTCATCTGAGGATATTTCCTTTTTCACCATAGCCCTCTATGGGCTTCGAAATATCACTTTGCCAATTCCACAAGAACTGTCTTAGCGAGAGGCTTCTTGAGGGGAAAGCTGTAACTCTGTGAGACGATTTCACAGAACACAAAGAAGTTTCTCAGAAAGCTTCTTTCTCTTTGTTATCGGAGGATATTTCCTTTGGCCCTATATACCTCAAAGTGATCCGAAATATCTGTCATCAGATTCCACAGAAATAAGGCTAGCAAAGAGATCCATGAAATACAGATGTAACTCTGTGAGATGAATTAACAGAACACTCAGCAGTTTCTCAGAAATCTTCTTTCCAGATTTCATCTGAGGATATTTCCTTTTTCAACATAGTCCTCTATTGGCTTCCAAATATCACTTTGACAATTCCACAGGAACTGTCTTAGCGAAAGGCTTCATGAGGGGAAAGCTGTAACTATATGAGGTGATTTCACAGAACACAAAGAAGTTTCTCAGAAAGCTTCTTTCTCTTTGTTATCGGAGGATATTTCCTTTGGCCCTATAGTCTTCAAAGGGATCCGAAATATCTGTTCTCAAATTCCACAGAAATAAGGCTAGCAAAGAGATCCACGAAATATAGATGTAACTCTGTGAGATGAATTAACAGACCTCTCAGGAGTTTCTCAGAAAGCTTCTTTCCTGATTTCATTTGAGGATATTTCCCTTTTTACCATAGCCCTCTAAGGGCTTCCAAATATCACCTTGCCAATTCCACAAGAACTGTCTTAGCGAAAGGCTACTTGAGGGGAAAGCTGTAACTCTGTGAGATGATTTCACAGAACACAAAGAAGTTTCTCGGAAAGCTTCTTTCTCTTTGTTATCGGAGGATATTTCCTTTGGCGCTATAGTCTTCAAAGGGATCCGAAATATCTGTTCTCAGATTCCACAGAAATAAGGCTAGCAAAGAGATCCACGAAATACAGATGTAACTCTGTGAGATGAATTAACAGAACACTAAGCAGTTTCTCAGAAAGCTTCTTTCCAGATTTCATCTGAGGATATTTCCTTTTTCACCATAGCCCTCTATGGGCTTCCCAATATCACTTTTCCAATTCCACAAGAACTGTCTTAGCGAAAGGTTTCTTGAGGGGAAAGCTGTAACTCTGTGAGATGATTTCACAGAACACAAGTTTCTCAGAAAGCTTCTTTCTCTTTGTTATCGGAGGATATTTCTTTTGGCCTTAGAGTCTTCAAAGTGATCCGAAATATCTGTTCTCAGATTCCACAGAAATAAGGCTAGCAAAGAGATCCAAGAAATACAGATGTAACTCTGTGAGATGAATTAACAGAACACTAAACAGTTTCTCAGAAAACTTCTTTCCAGATTTCATCTGAGGATATTTCCTTTTTCACCATAGCCCTCTATGGGCTTCCAAATATCACTTTGACAATTCCACAAGAACTGTCCTAGCGAGAGGCTTCTTGAGCGGAAAGCTGTAACTCTGTGAGACGATTTCACGGAACACAAAGAAGTTTCTCAGAAAGCTTCTTTCTCTTTGTTATCGGAGGATATTTCCTTAGGCACTATAGTCTTCAAAGCGATCCGAAATATCTGTTCTCAGATTCCACAGAAATAAGGCTAGCAAAGAGATCCACGAAATACAGATGTAACTCTGTGAGATGAATTCACAGAACACTAAGCAGTTTCTCAGAAAGCTTCTTTCCAGATTTCATGTGAGGATATTTCCTTTTTCACCATAGCCCTCTAAGGGCTTCCAAATAAAACTTTACCAATTCCACAAGAACTGTCTTAGCGAAAGGCTTCTTGAGGGAAAAGCTGAAACTCTGTGAGATGATTTCACAGAACACAAAGAAGTTTCTCAGAAAGCTTCTTTCTCTTTGTTATCGGAGGATATTTCTTTTGGCCCTCTAGTCTTCAAAGGGATCCGAAATATCTGTTCTCAGATTCCACAGAAATAAGGCTAGAAAGAGATCCACGAAATACAGATGTAACTCTGTGAGATGAATTAACAGAACACTCAGCAGTTTCTCAGAAAGCTTCTTTCCAGATTTCATCTGAGGATATTTCCTTTTTCACCATAGCACTCTATGGGCTTCCAAATATCACTTTGCAAATTCCAGAAGAACTGTCTTAGCGAAAGGCTTCTTGAAGGGAAAGCTGTAACTCTTTGAGATGATTTCACAGAACAGAAAGAAGTTTCTCGGAAAGCTTCTTTCTCTTTGTTATCAGAGGATATTTCCTCTGGCCCTATAGTCTTCAAAGGGATCTGAAATATCTGTTCTCAGATTCCACAGAAAAAGGCTAGCAAAGAGATCCACGAAATACAGATGTAACTCTGTGAGATGAATTAACAGAACACTCAGCAGTTTCTCAGAAAGCTTCTTTCCAGATTTCATCTGAGGATATTTCCTTTTTCACCATAGCCCTCTATGGGCTTCCAAATATCACTTTGCCAATTCCACAAGAACTGTCTTAGCGAGAGGCTTCTTGAGGGGAAAGCTGTAACTCTGTGAGACGATTTCACAGAACACAAACAAGTTTCTCAGAAAGCTTCTTTCTCTTTGTTATCGGAGGATATTTCCTTTGGCCCTATAGTCTTCAAAGTAATCCGAAATATCTGTCATCAGATTCCACAGAAATAAGGCTAGCAAAGAGATCCATGAAATACAGATGTAACTCTGTGGGATGAATTAACACAACACTCAGCAGTTTCTCAGAAATCTTCTTTCCAGATTTCATCTGAGGGTATTTCCTTTTTCACCATAGCCCTCTATGGGCTTCCAAATATCACTTTGACAATTCCACAAGAACTGTCTTAGCGAAAGGCTTCTTTAGGGGAAAGCTGTAACTCTGTGAGGTGATTTCACAGAACACAAAGAAGTTTCTCAGAAAGCTTCTTTCTCTTTGTTATAGGAGGATGTTTCCTTTGGCCCTTTAGTCTTCAAAGAGTTCCGAAATATCTGTTCTCAGATTCCACAGAAATAAGGCTAGCAAATATATCCACGAAATTCAGATGTAACTCTGTGAGATGAATTAACAGAACACTCAGCAGTTTCTCAGAAAGCGTCTTTCCAGATTTCATCTGCGGATATTTCCTTTTTCACCATAGCCCTCTATGGGCTTCCAAATATCACTTTGCCAATTCCACAAGAACTGTCTTAGCGAGAGGCTTCTTGAGGGGAAAGCTGTAACTCTGTGAGACGATTTCACAGAACACAAAGAAGTTTCTCAGAAAGCTTCTTTCTCTTTGTGATCAGAGGATATTTCCGTTGGCCCTGTAGTCTTCAAAGGGATCTGAAATATCTGTTCTCAGATTCCACAGAAATAAGGCTAGCAAAGAGATCAACGAAATACAGATGCAACTCTGTGAGATGAATTAACAGAACACTCAGCAGTTTCTCAGAAAGCTTCTTTCCAGATTTCATCTGAGGATATTTCCTTTTTCACCATAGCCCTCTATGGGCTTCCAAATATCACTTTGCCAATTCCACAAGAACTGTCTTAGCGAAAGGCTTCTTGAGGGGAAAGCTGAAACTCTGTGAGATGATTTCACAGAACACAAAGAAGTTTCTCAGAAAGTTTCTGTCTCTTTTTTATCGGAGGATATTTCTTTTGGCCCTATAGTCTTCAAAGGGATCCGAAATATCTGTTCTCAGATTCCACAGAAATAAGGCTAGAAAGAGATCCACGAAATACAGATGTTACTCTGTGAGATGAATTAACAGAACACTCAGCAGTTTCTCAGAAAGCTTCTTTCCAGATTTCATCTGAGGATATTTCCTTTTTCACCATAGCCCTCTAAGGGCTTCCAAATATCACGTTGCCAATTCCACAAGAACTGTCTTAGCGAGAGGCTTCTTGAGGGGAAAGCTGTAACACTGTGAGACGATTTCACAGAACACAAAGAAGTTTCTCAGAAAGCTTCTTTCTCTTTGTTATCGGAGGATATTTCCTTTGGCCCTATAGTCTTCAACGGGATCCGAAATATCTGTTCTCAGATTCCACAGAAATAAGGCTAGCAAAGAGATAAACGAAATACAGATGCAACTCTGTGAGATGAATTAACAGAACACTCAGCAGTTTCTCAGAAAGCTTCTTTCCAGATTTCATCTGAGGATATTTCCTTTTTCACCATAGGCCTCTATGGGCTTCCAAATATCACTTTGCCAAATCCACAAGAACTGTCTTAGCGAAAGGCTTCTTGAGGGGTAAGCTGTAACTCTGTGAGATGATTTTAAAGAATACAAAGAAGTTTCTCAGAAAACTTCTTTCTCTTTGCTATCGGAGGATATTTCCTTTGGCCCTATAGTCTTCAAAGGGATCCGAAATATCTGTTCTCAGATTCCTCAGAAATAAGGCTAGCAAAGAGATCCACGAAATACAGATGTAACTATGTGAGATGAATTAACAGAACACTCAGCAGTTTCTCAGAAAGCTTCTTTCTAGATTTCATCTGAGGATATTTCCTTTTTCACCATAGCACTCTATGGGCTTCCAAATATCACTTTGCAAATTCCAGAAGAACTGTCTTAGCGAAAGGCTTCTTGAGGGGAAAGCTGTAACTCTTTGAGATGATTTCACAGAACAGAAAGAAGTTTCTCGGAAAGCTTCTTTCTCTTTGTTATCAGAGGATATTTCCTCTGGCCCTATAGTCTTCAAAGGGATCTGAAATATCTGTTCTCGAATTCCACAGAAATAAGGCTAGCAAAAAGATCCACGAAATACAGATGTAACTCTGTGAGATGAATTAACAGAACACTCAGCAGTTTCTCAGAAAGCTTCTTTCCAGATTTCATCTGAGGATAATTCCTTTTTCACCATACCCCTCTATGGGCTTCGAAATATCACTTTGCCAATTCCACAAGAACTGTCTTAGCGAGAGGCTTCTTGAGGGGAAAGCTGTAACTCTGTGAGACGATTTCACAGAACACAAAGAAGTTTCTCAGAAAGCTTCTTTCTCTTTGTTATCGGAGGATATTTCCTTTGGCCCTATATACCTCAAAGTGATCCGAAATATCTGTCATCAGATTCCACAGAAATAAGGCTAGCAAAGAGATCCATGAAATACAGATGTAACACTGTGAGATGAATTAACAGAACACTCAGCAGTTTCTCAGAAATCTTCTTTCCAGATTTCATCTGAGGATATTTCCTTTTTCAACATAGTCCTCTATTGGCTTCCAAATATCACTTTGACAATTCCACAAGAACTGTCTTAGCGAAAGGCTTCATGAGGGGAAAGCTGTAACTATATGAGGTGATTTCACAGAACACAAAGAAGTTTCTCAGAAAGCTTCTTTCTCTTTGTTATCGGAGGATATTTCTTTTGGCCCTATAGTCTTCAAAGGGATCCGAAATATCTGTTCTCAAATTCCACAGAAATAAGGCTAGCAAAGAGATCCACGAAATATAGATGTAACTCTGTGAGATGAATTAACAGACCTCTCAGGAGTTTCTCAGAAAGCTTCTTTCCTGATTTCATTTGAGGATATTTCCCTTTTTACCATAGCCCTCTAAGGGCTTCCAAATATCACTTTGCCAATTCCACAAGAACTGTCCTAGCGAGAGGCGTCTTGAGGAGAAAGCTGTAACTCTGTGAGACGATTTCACGGAACACAAAGAAGTTTCTCAGAAAGCTTCTTTCTCTTTGTTATCGGAGGATATTTCCTTAGGCACTATAGTCTTCAAAGGGATACGAAATATCTGTTCTCAGATTCCACAGAAATAAGGCTAGCAAAGAGATCCACGAAATACAGATGTAACTCTGTGAGATGAATTAACAGAACACTAAGCTGCTTCTCAGAAAGCTTCTTTGCAGATTTCATCTCAGGATATTTCCTTTTTCACCATAGCCTTCTACGGGCTTCCAAATATCACTTTGTCAATTCCACAAGAACTGTCTTAGCGAAAGGCTTCTTGAGGGGAAAGCTGAAACTCTGTGAGATGATTTCACAGAACACAAAGAAGTTTCTCAGAAAGCTTCTTTCTCTTTGTTACCGGAGTATATTTCTTTTGGCCCTATAGTCTTAAAAGGGATCCGAAATATCTGTTCTCAGATTCCACAGAAATAAGGCTAGAAAGAGATCCACGAAATACACATGTAATCTGTGAGATGAATTAACAGAACACTCAGCAGTTTCTCAGAAAACTTCTTTCCAGATTTCATCTGAGGGTATTTCCTTTTTCACCATTGCCCTCTATGGGATTCCAAATATCACTTTGCCAATTCCACAAGAACTGTCTTAGCGAGAGGCTTCTTGAGGGGAAAGCTGTAACACTGTGAGACGATTTCACAGAACACAAAGAAGTTTCTCAGAAAGCTTCTTTCTCTTTGTTATCGGAGGATATTTCCTTTGGCCCTATAGTCTTCAAAGGGATCCGAAATATCTGTTCTCAGATTCCACAGAAATAAGGCTAGCAAAGAGATCCACGAAATACAGATGCAACTCTGTGACATGAATTAACAGAACACTCAGCAGTTTCTCAGAAAGCTTCTTTCCAGATTTCATCTGAGGATATTTCCTTTTTCACCATAGCCCTCTATGGGCTTCCAAATATCACTTTGCCAATTCCACAAGAACTGTCCTAGCGAGAGGCTTCTTGAGGGGAAAGCTGTAACTCTGTGAGACGATTTCACGGAACACAAAGAAGTTTCTCAGAAAGCTTCTTTCTCTTTGTTATCGGAGGATATTTCCTTAGGCACTATAGTCTTCCAAGGGATCCGAAATATCTGTTCTCAGATTCCACAGAAATAAGGCTAGCAAAGAGATCCACGAAATACAGATGTAACTCTGTGAGATGAATTAACAGAACACTAAGCAGCTTCTCAGAAAGCTTCTTTCCAGATTTCATCTGAGGATATTTCCTTTTTCACCATAGCCTTCTACGGGCTTCCAAATATCACTTTGCCAATTCCACAAGAACAGTCTTAGCGAAAGGCTTCTTGAGGGGAAAGCTGTAACACTGTGAGACGATTTCACAGAACACAAAGAAGTTACTCAGAAAGCTTCTTTCTCTTTTTTATCGGAGGATATTTCCTTTGGCCCTATAGTCTTCAAAGGGATCCGAAATATCTGTTCTCAGATTCCACAGAAATAAGGCTACCAAAGAGATCCACGAAATACAGATGTAACTCTGTGAGATGAATTAACAGAACACTAAGCAGTTTCTCAGAAACCTTCTTTCCAGATTTCATCTGAGGATAATTCCTTTTTCACCATAGCCTTCTAAGGGCTTCCAAATATCACGTTGCCAATTCCACAAGAACTGTCTTAGCGAGAGGCTTCTTGAGGGGAAAGCTGTAACACTGTGAGACGATTTCACAGAACACAAAGAAGTTTCTCAGAAAGCTTCTTTCTCTTTGTTATCGGAGGATATTTCCTTTGGCCCTATCGTCTTCAACGGGATCCGAAATATCTGTTCTCAGATTCCACAGAAATAAGGCTAGCAAAGAGATAAACGAAATACAGATGCAACTCTGTGAGATGAATTAACAGAACACTCAGCAGTTTCTCAGAAAGCTTCTTTCCAGATTTCATCTGAGGATATTTCCTTTTTCACCATAGGCCTCTATGGGCTTCCAAATATCACTTTGCCAAATCCACAAGAACTGTCTTAGCGAAAGGCTTCTTGAGGGGTAAGCTGTAACTCTGTGAGATGATTTTAAAGAATACAAAGAAGTTTCTCAGAAAACTTCTTTCTCTTTGCTATCGGAGGATATTTCCTTTGGCCCTATAGTCTTCAAAGGGATCCGAAATATCTGTTCTCAGATTCCTCAGAAATAAGGCTAGCAAAGAGATCCACGAAATACAGATGTAACTCTGTGAGATGAATTAACAGAACACTCAGCAGTTTCTCAGAAAGCTTCTTTCTAGATTTCATCTGAGGATATTTCCTTTTTCACCATAGCACTCTATGGGCTTCCAAATATCACTTTGCAAATTCCAGAAGAACTGTCTTAGCGAAAGGCTTCTTGAGGGGAAAGCTGTAACTCTTTGAGATGATTTCACAGAACAGAAAGAAGTTTCTCGGAAAGCTTCTTTCTCTTTGTTATCAGAGGATATTTCCTCTGGCCCTATAGTCTTCAAAGGGATCTGAAATATCTGTTCTCAGATTCCACAGAAATAAGGCTAGCAAAAAGATCCACGAAATACAGATGTAACTCTGTGAGATGAATTAACAGAACACTCAGCAGTTTCTCAGAAAGCTTCTTTCCAGATTTCATCTGAGGATATTTCCTTTTTCACCATAGCCCTCTATGGGCTTCGAAATATCACTTTGCCAATTCCACAAGAACTGTCTTAGCGAGAGGCTTCTTGAGGGGAAAGCTGTAACTCTGTGAGACGATTTCACAGAACACAAAGAAGTTTCTCAGAAAGCTTCTTTCTCTTTGTTATCGGAGGATATTTCCTTTGGCCCTATATACCTCAAAGTGATCCGAAATATCTGTCATCAGATTCCACAGAAATAAGGCTAGCAAAGAGATCCATGAAATACAGATGTAACTCTGTGAGATGAATTAACAGAACACTCAGCAGTTTCTCAGAAATCTTCTTTCCAGATTTCATCTGAGGATATTTCCTTTTTCAACATAGTCCTCTATTGGCTTCCAAATATCACTTTGACAATTCCACAGGAACTGTCTTAGCGAAAGGCTTCATGAGGGGAAAGCTGTAACTATATGAGGTGATTTCACAGAACACAAAGAAGTTTCTCAGAAAGCTTCTTTCTCTTTGTTATCGGAGGATATTTCCTTTGGCCCTATAGTCTTCAAAGGGATCCGAAATATCTGTTCTCAAATTCCACAGAAATAAGGCTAGCAAAGAGATCCACGAAATATAGATGTAACTCTGTGAGATGAATTAACAGACCTCTCAGGAGTTTCTCAGAAAGCTTCTTTCCTGATTTCATTTGAGGATATTTCCCTTTTTACCATAGCCCTCTAAGGGCTTCCAAATATCACCTTGCCAATTCCACAAGAACTGTCTTAGCGAAAGGCTACTTGAGGGGAAAGCTGTAACTCTGTGAGATGATTTCACAGAACACAAAGAAGTTTCTCGGAAAGCTTCTTTCTCTTTGTTATCGGAGGATATTTCCTTTGGCGCTATAGTCTTCAAAGGGATCCGAAATATCTGTTCTCAGATTCCACAGAAATAAGGCTAGCAAAGAGATCCACGAAATACAGATGTAACTCTGTGAGATGAATTAACAGAACACTAAGCAGTTTCTCAGAAAGCTTCTTTCCAGATTTCATCTGAGGATATTTCCTTTTTCACCATAGCCCTCTAAGGGCTTCCCAATATCACTTTTCCAATTCCACAAGAACTGTCTTAGCGAAAGGTTTCTTGAGGGGAAAGCTGTAACTCTGTGAGATGATTTCACAGAACACAAGTTTCTCAGAAAGCTTCTTTCTCTTTGTTATCGGAGGATATTTCTTTTGGCCTTAGAGTCTTCAAAGTGATCCGAAATATCTGTTCTCAGATTCCACAGAAATAAGGCTAGCAAAGAGATCCAAGAAATACAGATGTAACTCTGTGAGATGAATTAACAGAACACTAAACAGTTTCTCAGAAAACTTCTTTCCAGATTTCATCTGAGGATATTTCCTTTTTCACCATAGCCCTCTATGGGCTTCCAAATATCACTTTGACAATTCCACAAGAACTGTCCTAGCGAGAGGCTTCTTGAGCGGAAAGCTGTAACTCTGTGAGACGATTTCACGGAACACAAAGAAGTTTCTCAGAAAGCTTCTTTCTCTTTGTTATCGGAGGATATTTCCTTAGGCACTATAGTCTTCAAAGCGATCCGAAATATCTGTTCTCAGATTCCACAGAAATAAGGCTAGCAAAGAGATCCACGAAATACAGATGTAACTCTGTGAGATGAATTCACAGAACACTAAGCAGTTTCTCAGAAAGCTTCTTTCCAGATTTCATGTGAGGATATTTCCTTTTTCACCATAGCCCTCTAAGGGCTTCCAAATAAAACTTTACCAATTCCACAAGAACTGTCTTAGCGAAAGGCTTCTTGAGGGAAAAGCTGAAACTCTGTGAGATGATTTCACAGAACACAAAGAAGTTTCTCAGAAAGCTTCTTTCTCTTTGTTATCGGAGGATATTTCTTTTGGCCCTCTAGTCTTCAAAGGGATCCGAAATATCTGTTCTCAGATTCCACAGAAATAAGGCTAGAAAGAGATCCACGAAATACAGATGTAACTCTGTGAGATGAATTAACAGAACACTCAGCAGTTTCTCAGAAAGCTTCTTTCCAGATTTCATCTGAGGATATTTCCTTTTTCACCATAGCACTCTATGGGCTTCCAAATATCACTTTGCAAATTCCAGAAGAACTGTCTTAGCGAAAGGCTTCTTGAAGGGAAAGCTGTAACTCTTTGAGATGATTTCACAGAACAGAAAGAAGTTTCTCGGAAAGCTTCTTTCTCTTTGTTATCAGAGGATATTTCCTCTGGCCCTATAGTCTTCAAAGGGATCTGAAATATCTGTTCTCAGATTCCACAGAAAAAGGCTAGCAAAGAGATCCACGAAATACAGATGTAACTCTGTGAGATGAATTAACAGAACACTCAGCAGTTTCTCAGAAAGCTTCTTTCCAGATTTCATCTGAGGATATTTCCTTTTTCACCATAGCCCTCTATGGGCTTCCAAATATCACTTTGCCAATTCCCCAAGAACTGTCTTAGCGAGAGGCTTCTTGAGGGGAAAGCTGTAACTCTGTGAGACGATTTCACAGAACACAAAGAAGTTTCTCAGAAAGCTACTTTCTCTTTGTTATCGGAGGATATTTCCTTTGGCCCTATATACCTCAAAGTGATCCGAAATATCTGTCATCAGATTCCACAGAAATAAGGCTAGCAAAGAGATCCATGAAATACAGATGTAACTCTGTGAGATGAATTAACAGAACACTCAGCAGTTTCTCAGAAATCTTCTTTCCAGATTTCATCTGAGGATATTTCCTTTTTCACCATATCCCTCTACGGGCTTCCAAATATCACTTTGACAATTCCACAAGAACTGTCTTAGCGAAAGGCTTTTTGAGGGGAAAGCTGTAACTCTGTGAGGTGATTTCACAGAACACAAAGAAGTTTCTCAGAAAGCTTCTTTCTCTTTGTTACCGGAGGATATTTCCTTTGGCCCTATAGTCTTCAAAGGGATCCGAAATATCTGTTCTCAGATTCCACAGAAATAAGGCTAGCAAAGAGATCCACGAAATACACATGTAACTCTGTGAGATGAATTAACAGACCTCTCAGGAGTTTCTCAGAAAGCTTCTTTCCAGATTTCATTTGAGGATATTTCCTTTTTTACCATAGCCCTCTAAGGGCTTCCAAATATCACTTTGCCAATTCCACAAGAACTGTCCTAGCGAGAGGCTTCTTGAGGGGAAAGCTGTAACTCTGTGAGACGATTTCAAGGAACACAAAGAAGTTTCTCAGAAAGCTTCTTTCTCTTTGTTATCGGAGGATATTTCCTTAGGCACTATAGTCTTCAAAGGGATCCGAAATATCTGTTCTCAGATTCCACAGAAAAAAGGCTAGCAAAGAGATCCACGAAATACAGATGTAACTCTGTGAGATGAATTAACAGAACACTAAGCAGCTTCTCAGAAAGCTTCTTTCCAGATTTCATCTGAGGATATTTCCTTTTTCACCATAGCCTTCTACGGGCTTCCAAATATCACTTTGCCAATTCCACAAGAACTGTCTAAGAGAGAGTCTTCTTGAGGGGAAAGCTGTAACACTGTGAGACGATTTCACAGAACACAAAGAAGTTTCTCAGAAAGCTTCTTTCTCTTTGTTATCGGAGGATATTTCCTTTGGCCCTATAGTCTTCAAAGGGATCCGAAATATCTGTTCTCAGATTCCACAGAAATAAAGCTAGCAAAGAGATCCACGAAATACAGATGCAACTCTGTGAGATGAATTAACAGAACACTCAGCAGTTTCTCAGAAAGCTTCTTTCCAGATTTCATCTGCGGATATTTCCTTTTTCACCATAGCCCTCTATGGGCTTCCAAATATAACTTTGCCAATTCCACAAGAACTGCCTTAGCGAAAGGCTTCTTGAGGGGAAAGCTGTAACTCTGTGAGATGATTTCACAGTACACAAAGAAGTTTCTCAGAAAGCTTCTTTCTCTTTGTTATCGGAGGATATTTCCTATGGCCCTATAGTCTTCAAAGGGATCCGAAATATCTGTTCTCAGATTCCACAGAAATAAGGCTAGCAAATATATCCACGAAATACAGATGTAACTCTGTGAGATGAACTAACAGAACACTCAGCAGTTTCTCAGAAAGCTTCTTTCCAGATTTCATCTGAGGATATTTCCTTTTTCACCATAGCCCTCTAAGGGCTTCCAAATATCACCTTGCCAATTCCACAAGAACTGTCTTAGCGAAAGGCTTCTTGAGGGGAAAGCTGTAACTCTGTGAGATGATTTCACAGAACACAAAGAAGTTTCTCGGAAAGCTTCTTTCTCTTTGTTATCGGAGGATATTTCCTTTGGCCCTATCGTCTTCAAAGGGATCCGAAATATCTGTTCTCAGATTCCACAGAAATAAGGCTAGCAAAGAGATCCACGAAATACAGATGTAACTCTATGAGATCAATTAACAGAATACTAAGCAGTTTCTCAGAAAGCTTCTTTCCAGATTTCATCTGAGGATATTTCCTTTTTCACCATAGTCCTCTAAGGGCTTCTAAATATCACTTTGCCAATTCCACAAGAACTGTCTTAGCGAAAGGCTTCTTGAGGGGAAAGCTGTAACTCTGTGAGATGATTTCACAGAAAACAAAGAAGTTTCTCAGAAAGCTTCTTTCTCTTTGTTATTGGAGGATATTTCTTTTGGCCTTAGAGTCTTCAAAGTGATCCGAAATATCTGTTCTCAGATTCCACAGAAATAAGGCGAGCAAAGAGATCCACGAAATACAGATGTAACTCTGTGACATGAATTAACAGAACACTAAGCAGTTTCTCAGAAAGCTTCTTTCCAGATTTCATCTGAGGATAATTCCTTTTTCACCATAGCCCTCTATGGGCTTCCAAATATCACTTCGCCAAATCCACAAGAACTGTCTTAGCGAAAGGCTTGTTGAGGGGAAAGCTGAAACTCTGTGAGATGATTTCGCAGAACACAAAGAAGTTTCTCAGAAAGCTTCTTTCTCTTTGTTATCGGAGGATATTTCTTTTGGCCCTATAGTCTTCAAAGGGATCCGAAATATCTGTTCTCAGACTAAACAGAAATAAGGCTAGAAAGAGATCCACGAAATACAGATGTAACTCTGTGAGATGAATTAACAGAACACTCAGCGGTTTGTAAGAAAGCTTCTTTCCAGATTTCATCTGAGGATATTTCCTTTTTCACCATAGCCCTCTATGGGCTTCCAAATATCACTTTGCCAATTCCACAAGAACTGTCTTAGCGAAAGGCTTCTTGAGGGGAAAGCTGTAACTCTGTGAGATGATTTCACAGAACACAAAGAAGTTTCTCAGAAAGCTTCTTTCTCTTTGTTTTCGGAGGATGTTTCTTTTGGCCTTAGAGTCTTCAAAGTGATCCGAAATATCTGTTCTCAGATTCCACAGAAATAAGGCTAGCAAAGAGATCCACGAAATACAGATGTAACTCTGTGAGATGAATTAACAGAACACTAAGCAGTTTCTCAGAAAACTTCTTTCCAGATTTCATCTGAGGATATTTCCTTTTTCACCATAGCCCTCTATGGGCTTCCAAATATCACTTTGCCAATTCCACAAGAACTGTCCTAGCGAGAGGCTTCTTGAGGGGAAAGCTGTAACTCTGTGAGACGATTTCACGGAACACAAAGAAGTTTCTCAGAAAGCTTCTTTCTCTTTGTTATCGGAGGATATTTCCTTAGGCACTATAGTCTTCAAAGGGATCCGAAATATCTGTTCTCAGATTCCAGAGAAATAAGGCTAGCAAAGAGATCCACGAAATACAGATGTAACTCTGTGAGATGAATTAAAACAACACTAAGCATTTTCTCAGAAAGCTTCTTTCCAGATTTCCTCTGAGGATATTTCATTTTTCACCATAGCCCTCTATGGGCTTCCAAATATCACTTTGCCAATTCCACAAGAACTGTCTTAACGAAAGGCTTCTTGAGGGGAAAGCTGAAACTCTGTGAGATGATTTCACAGAACACAAAGAAGTTTCTCGGAAAGCTTCTTTCTCTTTGTTATCTGAGGATATTTCCTTAGGCCCTTTAGTCTTCAAAGGGATCCGAAATATCTGTTCTCAGATTCCTCAGAAATAAGGCTAGCAAATAGATCCACGAAATACAGATGTATCTCTGTGAGATGAATTAACAGAACTCTCAGCAGTTTCTCAGAAAGCTTCTTTCCAGATTTCATCTGAGGATATTTACTTTTTCACCATAGCCCTCTATGGGCTTCCAAATATCAATTTGCCAATTCCACAAGAACTGTCTTAGTGAAAGGCTTCTTGAGGGGAAAGCTGTAACTCTGTGAGATGGTTTCACAGAACACAAAGAAGTTTCTCAGAAAGCTTCTTTCTCTTTGTTATCGGAGGATATTTCTTTTGGCCCTATAGTCTTCAAAGGGATCCGAAATATCTGTTCTCAGATTCCACAGAAAAAAGGCTAGAAAGTGATGCATGAAATACAGATGTAACTCTGTGAGATGAATTAACAGAACACTCAGCAATTTCTCAGAAAGCTTCTTTCCAGATTTCATCTGAGGATATTTCCTTTTTCACCATAGCCCTCTACGGGCTTCCAAATATCACTTTGCAAATTCCACAAGAACTGTCTTACCGAAAGGCTTCTTGAGGGGAAAGCTGTAACTCTTTGAGATGATTACACAGAACACAAAGGAGTTTCTCGGAAAGCTTCCTTCTCTTTGTTATCGGAGGATATTTCCTCTGGCCCTATAGTCTTCAAAGGGATCCGAAATATCTGTTCTCAGATTCCACAGAAATAAGGCTAACAAAGAGATCCACGAAATACAGATGTAACTCTGTGAGATGAATTAACAGAACACTCAGCAGTTTCTCAGAAAGCTTCTTTCCAGATTTCATCTGAGGATATTTCCTTTTTCACCATAGCCCTCTAAGGGCTTCCAAATATCACTTTGCCAATTCCACAAGAACTGTCTTAGAGAGAGTCTTCTTGAGGTGGAAGCTGTAACTCTGTGAGACGATTTCACGGAACACAAAGAAGTTACTCAGAATGCTTCTTTCTCTTTCTTATCGGAGGATATTTCCTTTGGCCCTATAGTCTTCAAAGGGATCCGAAATATCTGTTCTCAGATTCCACAGAAATAAGGCTAGCAAAGAGATCCACGAAATACAGATGTAACTCTGTGAGTGGAAGTCACACATCACAGAGCAGTTTCTCAGAAAGCTTCTTTCCTGATTTCATGGGAGGATATTTCCTTTTTCAACACAGCCCTCTATGGGCTTCCAAATATCACTTTGCCAACTCTACAAGAACTGACTTAGCGAAAGGCTTCTTGAGGGGAAAGCTGTAACTCTGTGAGATGATTTCACAGAACACAAAGAAGTTTCTCAGAAAGCTTCTTTCTCTTTGTTGTCGGAGGATATTTGTTTTGGCCCTATAGTCTTCAAGGGAGCAGAATATCTGTTCTCAGATTCCACAGAAATAAGACTAGCAAAGAGATCCACGAAATACAGATGTAACTCTGTGAGTGGAAGTCACACATCACAGAGCAGTTTCTCAGAAAGCTTCTTTCCAGATTTCATCGGAGGATATTTCCTTTTTCAACATAGCTCTCTATGGGCTTCCAAATATCACTTTGCCAAATCCACAAGAACTGTCTTAGCGAAAGGCTTCTTGAGGGGAAAGCTGTAACTCTGTGAGATGATTTCACAGAACACAAAGACTTTTCTCGGAAAGCTTCTTTCTCTTTGTTATCTGAGGATATTTCCTTAGGCCCTTTAGTCTTCAAAGGGATCCGAAATATCTGTTCTTAGATTCCTCAGAAATAAGGCTAGCAAATAGATCCACGAAATACACATGTATCTCTGTGAGATGAATTAACAGAACACTCAGCAGTTTCTCAGAAAGCTTCTTTCCAGATTTCATCTGAGGATATTTCCTTTTTCACCATAGCCCTCAAAGGGCTTCCAAATATCACTTTCCCAATTCCACAAGAACTGTCTTAGCGAAAGGCTTCTTGAGGGGAAAGCCGTAACTCTGTGAGATGATTTCACAGAACACAAAGAAGTTTTTCAGAAAGCTTCTTTCTCTTTGTTATCGGAAGATATTTGTTTTGGCCCTATAGTCTTCAAAGGGAGCAGAATATCTGTTCTCAGATTCCACAGAAATAAGGCTAGAAAGAGATCCACGAAATACAGATGTAACTCTGTGAGATGAATTAACAGAACACTCAACAGTTTCTCAGAAAGCTTCTTTCCAGATTTCATCTGAGGATATTTCCTTTTTCACCATAGCCCTCTACGGGCTTCCAAATATCACTTTGCCAATTCCACAAGAACTGTCTTAACGAAAGGCTTCTTGAGGGGAAAGCTGTAACTCTGTGAGACGATTTCACAGAACACAAAGAAGTTTCTCAAAAAGCTTCTTTCTCTTTGTTATCGGAGGATATTTCCTTTGGCCCTATAGTCTTCAAAGGGATCCGAAATATCTGTTCTCAGATTCCACAGAAATAAGGCTAGCAAAGAGATGCACGAAATACAGATGTAACTCTATAAGTGGAAGTCATACATCACAGAGCAGTTTCTCAGAAAGCTTCTTTCCAGATTTCATCTGAGGATATTTCCTTTTTCAACATAAACCTCTAAGGGCTTCCAAATATCACTTTGCCAATTCCACAAGAACTGTCTTAGCGAAAGGCTTCTTGAGGGGAAAGCTGTAACTCTGTGAGATGATTTCACAGAACACAAAGAAGTTTCTCAGAAAGCTTCTTTCTCTTTGTTACCGGAGGATATTTCCTTTGGCCCTATAGTCTTCAAAGGGATCCGACATATCAGTTCTCAAATTCCACAGAAATAAGGCTAGCAAAGAGATCCACGAAATACAGATGTAACTCTGTGAGATGAATTAACAGAACACTCAACAGTTTCTCAGAAAGCTTCTTTCCAGATTTCATCTGAGGATATTTCCCTTTTTCCCGTAGCCCTCTATGGGCTTCCAAATATCACTTTGCCAATTCCACAAGAACTGTCTTAGCGAAAGGCTTCTTGAGGGGAAAGCGGTAACTCTGTGAGATGATTTCACAGAACACAAAGAAGTTTCTCAGAAAGCTTCTTTCTCTTTCTTATCGGAGGATATTTCCTTTTGGCCCTATAGTCTTCAAAGGGATCCGAATTATCTGTTCTCAGATTCCACAGAAATAAGGCTAGCAAAGAGATCCACGAAATACAGATGTAACTTTGTGAGATGAATTAACAGAACACTAAGAAGTTTCTCAGAATACTTCTTTCCAGATTTCATCTGAGGATATTTTCTTTTTCACCATAGCCCTCTAGGGTCTTCCAAATATCACTTTGCCAATTCCACAAGAACTGTCTTAGCGAAAGGCTTCTTGAGGGGAAAGGTGTAACTCTGTGAGATGATTTCACAGAACACAAAGAAGTTTCTCAAAAAGCTTCTTTCTCTTTGTTATCGGAGGATATTTCCTTTGGCCCTATAGTTTCCAAAGGAATTGGAAATATCTGTTCTCAGATATTTCTGAAATAAGGCTAGCAAGGAGATCCACGAAATTCAGATGTAACACTGTGAGATGAATTAAGAGAACACTAAGCAGTTTCTAAGAAATCCTCTTTCCATATTTCATCTGAGGATATTTCCTTTTTCACCATAGCCCTCTATGGGCTTCCAAATATCACTTTGCCAATTCCACAAGAACTGTCTTAGCGAAAGGCTTCTTGAGGGGAAAGCTGTAACTCTGTGAGATGATTTCACAGAACACAAAGAAGTTTCTCAGAAAGCTTCTTTCTCTTTGTTATCGGAGGATATTTCCTTTGGCCCTATAGTCTTCAAAGGGATCCGAAATGTCTGTTCTCAGATTCCACAGAAATAAGACTAGCAAAGAGATCCACGAAATACAGATGTAACTCTGTGAGATGAATTAAGACAACACTAAGCAATTTCTAGAAAGCTTCTTTCCAGATTGCATCTGAGGATATTTCCTTTTTCACCGTAGCCCTCTATTGGCTTCCAAATATCACTTTGCCAATTCCACAAGAACTGTCTGAGAGAAAGGCTTCCTGAGGGGAAAGCTGTAACTCTGTGAGATGATTTCACAGAACACAAAGAAGTTTCTCAAAAAGCTTCTTTCTCCTTGTTATCGGAGGATATTTCCTTTGGTCCTATATTCTCCAAAGGGATCCGAAATATCTGTTCTCAGATTCCTCAGAAATGAGGCTAGAAAGAGATCCACGAAATACAGATGTAACTCTGTGAGATGAATTAACAGAACACTCAAGAGTTTCTCAGAAAGCTTCTTTCCAGATTTCATCTGAGGATATTTCCTTTTTCACCATAGCACTCTACGGGCTTCCAAATATCACTTTGCCAATTCCACCAGAACTGTCTTACGAAAGGCTTCTTGAGGGGAAAGCTGTAACTCTGTGAGATGATTTCACAGAACACAAAGACTTTTATCGGAAAGCTTCTTTCTCTTTGTTATCTGAGGATATTTCCTTAGGCCCTTTAGTCTTCAAAGGGATCCGAAATATCTGTTCTTAGATTCCTCAGAAATAAGGCTAGCAAATAGATCCACGAAATACACATGTATCTCTGTGAGATGAATTAACAGAACACTCAGCAGTTTCTCAGAAAGCTTCTTTCCAGATTTCATCTGAGGATATTTCCTTTTTCACCATAGCCCTCAAAGGGCTTCCAAATATCACTTTCCCAATTCCACAAGAACTGTCTTAGCGAAAGGCTTCTTGAGGGGAAAGCCGTAACTCTGTGAGATGATTTCACAGAACACAAAGAAGTTTTTCAGAAAGCTTCTTTCTCTTTGTTATCGGAAGATATTTGTTTTGGCCCTATAGTCTTCAAAGGGAGCAGAATATCTGTTCTCAGATTCCACAGAAATAAGGCTAGAAAGAGATCCACGAAATACAGATGTAACTCTGTGAGATGAATTAACAGAACACTCAACAGTTTCTCAGAAAGCTTTTTTCCAGATTTCATCTGAGGATATTTCCTTTTTCACCATAGCCCTCTACGGGCTTCCAAATATCACTTTGCCAATTCCACAAGAACTGTCTTAACGAAAGGCTTCTTGAGGGGAAAGCTGTAACTCTGTGAGACGATTTCACAGAACACAAAGAAGTTTCTCAAAAAGCTTCTTTCTCTTTGTTATCGGAGGATATTTCCTTTGGCCCTATAGTCTTCAAAGGGATCCGAAATATCTGTTCTCAGATTCCACAGAAATAAGGCTAGCAAAGAGATGCACGAAATACAGATGTAACTCTATAAGTGGAAGTCATACATCACAGAGCAGTTTCTCAGAAAGCTTCTTTCCAGATTTCATCTGAGGATATTTCCTTTTTCAACATAAACCTCTAAGGGCTTCCAAATATCACTTTGCCAATTCCACAAGAACTGTCTTAGCGAAAGGCTTCTTGAGGGGAAAGCTGTAACTCTGTGAGATGATTTCACAGAACACAAAGAAGTTTCTCAGAAAGCTTCTTTCTCTTTGTTACCGGAGGATATTTCCTTTGGCCCTATAGTCTTCAAAGGGATCCGACATATCAGTTCTCAAATTCCACAGAAATAAGGCTAGCAAAGAGATCCACGAAATACAGATGTAACTCTGTGAGATGAATTAACAGAACACTCAACAGTTTCTCAGAAAGCTTCTTTCCAGATTTCATCTGAGGATATTTCCCTTTTTCCCGTAGCCCTCTATGGGCTTCCAAATATCACTTTGCCAATTCCACAAGAACTGTCTTAGCGAAAGGCTTCTTGAGGGGAAAGCGGTAACTCTGTGAGATGATTTCACAGAACACAAAGAAGTTTCTCAGAAAGCTTCTTTCTCTTTCTTATCGGAGGATATTTCCTTTTGGCCCTATAGTCTTCAAAGGGATCCGAATTATCTGTTCTCAGATTCCACAGAAATAAGGCTAGCAAAGAGATCCACGAAATACAGATGTAACTGTGTGAGATGAATTAATAGAACACTAAGAAGTTTCTCAGAATACTTCTTTCCAGATTTCATCTGAGGATATTTTCTTTTTCACCATAGCCCTCTAGGGTCTTCCAAATATCACTTTGCCAATTCCACAAGAACTGTCTTAGCGAAAGGCTTCTTGAGGGGAAAGGTGTAACTCTGTGAGATGATTTCACAGAACACAAAGAAGTTTCTCAAAAAGCTTCTTTCTCTTTGTTATCGGAGGATATTTCCTTTGGCCCTATAGTTTCCAAAGGAATTGGAAATATCTGTTCTCAGATATTTCTGAAATAAGGCTAGCAAGGAGATCCACGAAATTCAGATGTAACACTGTGAGATGAATTAAGAGAACACTAAGCAGTTTCTAAGAAATCCTCTTTCCATATTTCATCTGAGGATATTTCCTTTTTCACCATAGCCCTCTATGGGCTTCCAAATATCACTTTGCCAATTCCACAAGAACTGTCTTAGCGAAAGGCTTCTTGAGGGGAAAGCTGTAACTCTGTGAGATGATTTCACAGAACACAAAGAAGTTTCTCAGAAAGCTTCTTTCTCTTTGTTATCGGAGGATATTTCCTTTGGCCCTATAGTCTTCAAAGGGATCCGAAATGTCTGTTCTCAGATTCCACAGAAATAAGACTAGCAAAGAGATCCACGAAATACAGATGTAACTCTGTGAGATGAATTAAGACAACACTAAGCAATTTCTAGAAAGCTTCTTTCCAGATTGCATCTGAGGATATTTCCTTTTTCACCGTAGCCCTCTATTGGCTTCCAAATATCACTTTGCCAATTCCACAAGAACTGTCTGAGAGAAAGGCTTCCTGAGGGGAAAGCTGTAACTCTGTGAGATGATTTCACAGAACACAAAGAAGTTTCTCAAAAAGCTTCTTTCTCCTTGTTATCGGAGGATATTTCCTTTGGTCCTATATTCTCCAAAGGGATCCGAAATATCTGTTCTCAGATTCCTCAGAAATGAGGCTAGAAAGAGATCCACGAAATACAGATGTAACTCTGTGAGATGAATTAACAGAACACTCAAGAGTTTCTCAGAAAGCTTCTTTCCAGATTTCATCTGAGGATATTTCCTTTTTCACCATAGCACTCTACGGGCTTCCAAATATCACTTTGCCAATTCCACCAGAACTGTCTTACGAAAGGCTTCTTGAGGGGAAAGCTGTAACTCTGTGAGACCATTTCTCAGAACACAAAGAATTTTCTCAGAAAGCTTCTTTCTCTTTGTTATCGGAGGATATTTCCTTTGGCCCTATAGTCTTCAAAGGGATCCGAAATATCTGTTCTCAGATTCCACAGCAATAAGGCCAGCAAAGAGATCCACGAAATACAGATGTAACTCTGTGAGTGGAAGTCACACATCACAGAGCAGTTTCTCAGAAAGCTTCTTTCCTGATTTCATCAGAGGATATTTCCTTTTTCAACATAGCCCTCTATGGGCTTCCAAATATCACTTTGCCAATTCCACAAGAACTGTCTTAGCGAAAGGCTTCTTGAGGGGAAAGCTATAACTCTCTGAGATGATTTCACAGAACACAAAGAAGTTTCTCGGAAAGCTTCTTTCCCTTTGTTATCGGAGGAAATTTCCTTAGGCACTTTAGTCTTCAAAGGGATCTGAAATATCTGTTCTCAGATTCCTCAGAAATAAGGCTAGCAAATAGATCCACGAAATACAGATGTATCTCTGTGAGAAGAATTAACAGAACACTCAGCAGTTTCTCAGAAAGCTTCTTTCCAGATTTCATCTGAGGATATTTACTTTTTCACCATAGCCCTCTATGGTCTTCCAAATATCACTTTGCCAATTCCACAAGAACTGTCTTAGCGAAAGGCTTCTTGAGGGGAAAGCTGTAACTCTGTGAGATGATTTCACAGAACACAAAGAAGTTTCTCAGAAAGCTTCTTTCTCTTTGCTTTCGTAGGATATTTCTTTTGGCCCTATAGTCTTCAAAGGGATCCGAAATATTTGTTCTCAGATTCCACAGAAAAAAGGCTAGAAAGTGATCCATGAAATACAGATGTAACTCTGTGAGATGAATTAACAGAACACTCAGCAGTTTCTCAGAAAGCTTCTTTCGAGATTTCATCTGAGGATATTTCCTTTTTCACCGTAGCCCTCTACGGGCATCCAAATATCACTTTGCCAATTCCACAAGAACTGTCTTACCGAAAGGCTTCTTGAGGGGAAAGCTGTAACTCTTTGAGATGATTACACAGAACACAAAGGAGTTTCTCGGAAAGTTTCCTTCTCTTTGTTATCGGAGGATATTTCCTCTGGCCCTATAGTCTTCAAAGGGATCTGAAATATCTGTTCTCAGATTCCACAGAAATAAGGCTAACAAAGAGATCCACGAAATACAGATGTAACTCTGTGAGATGAATTAACAGAACACTCAGCAGTTTCTCAGAAAGCTTCTTTCCAGATTTCATCTGAGGATATTTCCTTTTTCACCATAGCCCTCTAAGGGCTTCCAAATATCACTTTGCCAATTCCACAAGAACTGTCTTAGCGAAAGGCTTCTTGAGGGGAAAGCTGTAACTCTGTGAGATGATTTCACAGAACACAAAGAAGTTTCTCAGAAAGCTTCTTTCTCTTTGTTTTCGTAGGATATTTCTTTTGGCCCTATAGTCTTCAAAGGGATCCGAAATATCTGTTCTCAGATTCCACAGAAAAAAGGCTAGAAAGTGATCCATGAAATACAGATGTAACTCTGTGAGATGAATTAACAGAACACTCAGCAGTTTCTCAGAAAGCTTCTTTCCAGATTTCATCTGAGGATATTTCCTTTTTCACCATAGCCCCCTACGGGCTTCCAAATATCACTTTGCCAATTCCACAAGAACTGTCTTACCGAAAGGCTTCTTGAGGGGAAAGCTGTAACTCTTTGAGATGATTACACAGAACACAAAGAAGTTTCTCAGAAAGCTTCTTTCTCTTTCTTATCGGAGGATATTTCCTTTTGCCCTATATTCTTCAAAGTGATCCGAAATATCTGTTCTCAGATTCCACAGAAATAAGGCTAGCAAAGCGATCCACGAAATACAGATGTAACTCTGTGAGATGAATTAACAGAACACTCAGCAGTTTCTCAGAAAGCTTCTTTCCACATTTCATCTGAAGATATTTCCTTTTTTACAATAGCCCTCTACGGGCTTCCAAATATCACTTTGCTAATTCCACAAGAACTGTCCTAGCTAGAGGCTCCTTGAGGGGAAAGCTGTAACTCTTAGAGAAGATTTCACAGAACACAAAGAAGTTTCTCAGAAATCTTCTTTCTCTTTGTTATCGGAGGATATTTCCTTTGGCCCTATAGTCTTCAAAGGGATCTGAAATATCTGTTCTCAGATTCCACAGAAATAAGGCTAGCAAAGAGATCCACGAAATACAGATGTAACGATATGAGATGAATTAACAGAACACTCAGCAGTTTCTCAGAAAGCTTCTTTCCAGATTTCATCAGAGGATATTTCCTTTTTCACCATAGCCCTCTATGGGCTAACAAATATCACTTTGCCAATTCCACAAAACTGTCTTAGCGAAAGGCTTCTTGAGGGGAAAGCTGTAACTCTGTGAGATGATTTCACAGAACACAGGGAAGTTTGTCAGAAAGCTTCTTTCTCTTTGTTATCGGAGGATATTTCCTTTGGCCCTATAGTCTTCAAAGGGATCCGAAATATCTGTTCCCAAATTCCACAGAAATAAGGCTAGCAAAGATATCCACGAAATACAGATGTAACTCTGTGAGATGAATTAACAGAACACTAAGCAGTTTCTCAGAAAGCTTCTTTCGAGATTTCATCTGAGGATATTTCCTTCTTCACCATTGCCCTCTATGGGCTTCCAAATATCACTTTGCCAATTCCACAAGAACTGTCTTAGCTAAAGGCTTCTTGAGGGGAAAGCTGTAACTCTGTGAGATTATTACACAGAACACAAAGAAGATTCTCGGAAAGCTTCTTCTCTTTGTTATCGGAGGATATTTCGTTGGGCCCTATAGACTTCAAAGGGATCAGAAATATCTGTTCTCAGATTCCACAGAAATAAGGCTAGAAAGAGACCCACGAAATACAGATGTAACTGTGTGAGATGAATTAACAGAACTCTCAGCAGTTTCTCAGAAAACTTCTTTCAAAATTTCTTCTGAGGATATTTCCTTTTTCACCATAGCCCTCTACGGGCTTCCAAATATCACTTTGCCAATTCCACCAGAACTGTCTTAACGAAAGGCTTCTTGAGGGGAGCGCTGTAACTCTTAGAGATGATTTCACAGAACACAAAGAAGTTTCTCAGAAACCTTCTTTCTCTTTGTTACCGGAGGATATTTCCTTTGGCCCTATAGTCTTCAAAGGTATCCGACATATCTGTTCTCAGATTCCACAGAAATAAGGTTAGCAAAGAGATCCACGAAATACAGATGTAACTCTGTGAGATGAATTAACAGAACACTCAGCAGTTTCTCAGAAAGCTTCTTTCCAGATTTCATCTGACGATATTTCCTTTTTCACCGTAGCCCTCTAAGGGCTTCCAAATAACACTTTGCCTATTCCACAAGAACTGTCTTAGCGAAAGTCTTCTTGAGGGGAAAGCTGTAAATCTGTGAGATGATTTCACAGAACACAAAGAAGTTTCTGAGAAAGCTTCTTTCTCTTTGTTATCGGAGGATTTTTCCTTTGGCCCTATAGTCTTCCAAGGGATCCGAAATATCTGTTCTCAGATTCCACAGAAATGAGGCTAGCAAAGATACCCACGAAATATAGATGTAACTGAGTGAGATGAATTGAGAGAACACTAAGCAGTTTCTCAGAAAGCTTCTTTCCAGATTTTATCTGAGGATATTTCCTTTTTCACCATAGCCCTCTATGGGCTTCCAAATATCACTTTGCCAATTCCACAAGAACTGTCTTAGCGAAAGGCTTCTTGATGGGAAAGGTGTAACTCTGTGAGATGATTTCACAGAACACAAAGAAGTTTCTCAAAAACCTTCTTTCTCTTTGTTATCGGAGGATATTTCCTTTGGCCCTATAGTCTCCAAAGGGATCCGAAATATCTGTTCTCAGATTCCACAGAAACAAGGCTAGCAAAGAGATCCACGAAATACAGATGTAACACTGTGAGATGAATTAAGAGAATACTAAGCAGTTTCTCATAAAGCTTCTTTCCAGATTTCATCTGGGCATATTTCCTTTTTCACCATAGCCCTCTATGGGCTTCCAAATATCACTTTGCCAATTCCACAAGAACTGTCTTAGCGAAAGGCTTCTTGATGGGAAAGGTGTAACTCTGTGAGATGATTTCACAGAACACAAAGAAGTTTCTCAAAAACCTTCTTTCTCTTTGTTATCGGAGGATATTTCCTTTGGCCCTATAGTCTCCAAAGGGATCCGAAATATCTGTTCTCAGATTCCACAGAAACAAGGCTAGCAAAGAGATCCACGAAATACAGATGTAACACTGTGAGATGAATTAAGAGAATACTAAGCAGTTTCTCATAAAGCTTCTTTCCAGATTTCATCTGGGCATATTTCCTTTTTCACCATAGCCCTCTTTGGACTTCCAAATATCACTTTGCCAATTCCACAAGAACTTTCTTAGCGAAAGGTTTCTTGAGGGGAAAGCTGTAACTCTGTGAGATGATTTCACAGAACACAAAGAAGTTTCTCAAAAAGCTTCTTTCTCTTTGTTATCGGAGGATATTTCCTTTGGCCCTATAGTCTCCAAAGGGATGCGAAATATCTGTTCTCAGATTCCACAGAAATAAGGTTAGAAAGAGATCCACGAAATACAGATGTAACTCTGTGAGATGAATTAACAGAACACTAAGCAGTTTCTCAGAAAGCTTCTTTCCAGATTTCACCTGAGGATATTTCCTTTTTAACCATAGCTGTCAAAGGGCTTCCAAATATCTCTTTGCCAATTCCTCAAGAACTGTCTTAGCGAAAGGCTTCTTGAGGGGAAAGCTGAAACTCTGTGAGATGATTTTACAGAACACAAAGAAGATTCTCAGAAATCTTTTTCTCTTTGTTATCGGAAGATATTTCCTTTGGCACTATAGTCTTCCAAGTGATCCGAAATATCTGTTCTCAGATTCCACAGAAATAAGGCTAGAAAGAGATCCACGAAATAGAGATGTAACTCTGTGAGATGAATTAACAGAACACTTAGCAGTTTCTCAGAAAGCTTCTTTCCAGATTTCATCTGAGGATATTTCCTTTTTCACCATATCCCTCTACGGGCTTCCTAATATCACTTTGCCAATTCCACAAGAACTGTCTTAGCGAGAGGCTTCTTGAGGGGAAAGCTGTAACTCTGTGAGACGATTTCACAGAACCCAAAGAAGTTTCTCAGAAAGCTTCTTTCTCTTTGTTATCGGAGGATATTTCCTTTGGCCCCATAGTCTTCAAAGGGATCCGAAATATCTGTTCTCAGATTCCACAGAAACAAGGCTAACAAAGTGATCCACGAAATACAGATGTAACTCTATAAGTGGAAGTCACACATCACAGAGCAGTTTCTCAGAAAGCTTCTTTCCTGATTTCATCAGAGGATATTTCCTTTTTCAACATAGCCCTCTATGGGCTTCCAAATATCACTTTGCCAATTCCACAAGAACTGTCTTAGCGAAAGGCTTCTTGAGGGGAAAGCTATAACTCTCTGAGATGATTTCACAGAACACAAAGAAGTTTCTCGGAAAGCTTCTTTCTCTTTGTTATCGGAGGAAATTTCCTTAGGCACTTTAGTCTTCAAAGGGATCTGAAATATCTGTTCTCAGATTCCTCAGAAATAAGGCTAGCAAATAGATCCACGAAATACAGATGTATCTCTGTGAGAAGAATTAACAGAACACTCAGCAGTTTCTCAGAAAGCTTCTTTCCAGATTTCATCTGAGGATATTTACTTTTTCACCATAGCCCTCTATGGTCTTCCAAATATCACTTTGCCAATTCCACAAGAACTGTCTTAGCGAAAGGCTTCTTGAGGGGAAAGCTGTAACTCTGTGAGATGATTTCACAGAACACAAAGAAGTTTCTCAGAAAGCTTCTTTCTCTTTGCTTTCGTAGGATATTTCTTTTGGCCCTATAGTCTTCAAAGGGATCCGAAATATTTGTTCTCAGATTCCACAGAAAAAAGGCTAGAAAGTGATCCATGAAATACAGATGTAACTCTGTGAGATGAATTAACAGAACACTCAGCAGTTTCTCAGAAAGCTTCTTTCGAGATTTCATCTGAGGATATTTCCTTTTTCACCGTAGCCCTCTACGGGCATCCAAATATCACTTTGCCAATTCCACAAGAACTGTCTTACCGAAAGGCTTCTTGAGGGGAAAGCTGTAACTCTTTGAGATGATTACACAGAACACAAAGGAGTTTCTCGGAAAGTTTCCTTCTCTTTGTTATCGGAGGATATTTCCTCTGGCCCTATAGTCTTCAAAGGGATCTGAAATATCTGTTCTCAGATTCCACAGAAATAAGGCTAACAAAGAGATCCACGAAATACAGATGTAACTCTGTGAGATGAATTAACAGAACACTCAGCAGTTTCTCAGAAAGCTTCTTTCCAGATTTCATCTGAGGATATTTCCTTTTTCACCATAGCCCTCTAAGGGCTTCCAAATATCACTTTGCCAATTCCACAAGAACTGTCTTAGCGAAAGGCTTCTTGAGGGGAAAGCTGTAACTCTGTGAGATGATTTCACAGAACACAAAGAAGTTTCTCAGAAAGCTTCTTTCTCTTTGTTTTCGTAGGATATTTCTTTTGGCCCTATAGTCTTCAAAGGGATCCGAAATATCTGTTCTCAGATTCCACAGAAAAAAGGCTAGAAAGTGATCCATGAAATACAGATGTAACTCTGTGAGATGAATTAACAGAACACTCAGCAGTTTCTCAGAAAGCTTCTTTCCAGATTTCATCTGAGGATATTTCCTTTTTCACCATAGCCCCCTACGGGCTTCCAAATATCACTTTGCCAATTCCACAAGAACTGTCTTACCGAAAGGCTTCTTGAGGGGAAAGCTGTAACTCTTTGAGATGATTACACAGAACACAAAGAAGTTTCTCAGAAAGCTTCTTTCTCTTTCTTATCGGAGGATATTTCCTTTTGCCCTATATTCTTCAAAGTGATCCGAAATATCTGTTCTCAGATTCCACAGAAATAAGGCTAGCAAAGCGATCCACGAAATACAGATGTAACTCTGTGAGATGAATTAACAGAACACTCAGCAGTTTCTCAGAAAGCTTCTTTCCACATTTCATCTGAAGATATTTCCTTTTTTACAATAGCCCTCTACGGGCTTCCAAATATCACTTTGCTAATTCCACAAGAACTGTCCTAGCTAGAGGCTCCTTGAGGGGAAAGCTGTAACTCTTAGAGAAGATTTCACAGAACACAAAGAAGTTTCTCAGAAATCTTCTTTCTCTTTGTTATCGGAGGATATTTCCTTTGGCCCTATAGTCTTCAAAGGGATCTGAAATATCTGTTCTCAGATTCCACAGAAATAAGGCTAGCAAAGAGATCCACGAAATACAGATGTAACGATATGAGATGAATTAACAGAACACTCAGCAGTTTCTCAGAAAGCTTCTTTCCAGATTTCATCAGAGGATATTTCCTTTTTCACCATAGCCCTCTATGGGCTAACAAATATCACTTTGCCAATTCCACAAAACTGTCTTAGCGAAAGGCTTCTTGAGGGGAAAGCTGTAACTCTGTGAGATGATTTCACAGAACACAGGGAAGTTTGTCAGAAAGCTTCTTTCTCTTTGTTATCGGAGGATATTTCCTTTGGCCCTATAGTCTTCAAAGGGATCCGAAATATCTGTTCCCAAATTCCACAGAAATAAGGCTAGCAAAGATATCCACGAAATACAGATGTAACTCTGTGAGATGAATTAACAGAACACTAAGCAGTTTCTCAGAAAGCTTCTTTCGAGATTTCATCTGAGGATATTTCCTTCTTCACCATTGCCCTCTATGGGCTTCCAAATATCACTTTGCCAATTCCACAAGAACTGTCTTAGCTAAAGGCTTCTTGAGGGGAAAGCTGTAACTCTGTGAGATTATTTCACAGAACACAAAGAAGATTCTCGGAAAGCTTCTTCTCTTTGTTATCGGAGGATATTTCGTTGGGCCCTATAGACTTCAAAGGGATCAGAAATATCTGTTCTCAGATTCCACAGAAATAAGGCTAGAAAGAGACCCACGAAATACAGATGTAACTGTGTGAGATGAATTAACAGAACTCTCAGCAGTTTCTCAGAAAACTTCTTTCAAAATTTCTTCTGAGGATATTTCCTTTTTCACCATAGCCCTCTACGGGCTTCCAAATATCACTTTGCCAATTCCACCAGAACTGTCTTAACGAAAGGCTTCTTGAGGGGAGCGCTGTAACTCTTAGAGATGATTTCACAGAACACAAAGAAGTTTCTCAGAAACCTTCTTTCTCTTTGTTACCGGAGGATATTTCCTTTGGCCCTATAGTCTTCAAAGGTATCCGACATATCTGTTCTCAGATTCCACAGAAATAAGGTTAGCAAAGAGATCCACGAAATACAGATGTAACTCTGTGAGATGAATTAACAGAACACTCAGCAGTTTCTCAGAAAGCTTCTTTCCAGATTTCATCTGACGATATTTCCTTTTTCACCGTAGCCCTCTAAGGGCTTCCAAATAACACTTTGCCTATTCCACAAGAACTGTCTTAGCGAAAGTCTTCTTGAGGGGAAAGCTGTAAATCTGTGAGATGATTTCACAGAACACAAAGAAGTTTCTGAGAAAGCTTCTTTCTCTTTGTTATCGGAGGATTTTTCCTTTGGCCCTATAGTCTTCCAAGGGATCCGAAATATCTGTTCTCAGATTCCACAGAAATGAGGCTAGCAAAGATACCCACGAAATATAGATGTAACTGAGTGAGATGAATTGAGAGAACACTAAGCAGTTTCTCAGAAAGCTTCTTTCCAGATTTTATCTGAGGATATTTCCTTTTTCACCATAGCCCTCTATGGGCTTCCAAATATCACTTTGCCAATTCCACAAGAACTGTCTTAGCGAAAGGCTTCTTGATGGGAAAGGTGTAACTCTGTGAGATGATTTCACAGAACACAAAGAAGTTTCTCAAAAACCTTCTTTCTCTTTGTTATCGGAGGATATTTCCTTTGGCCCTATAGTCTCCAAAGGGATCCGAAATATCTGTTCTCAGATTCCACAGAAACAAGGCTAGCAAAGAGATCCACGAAATACAGATGTAACACTGTGAGATGAATTAAGAGAATACTAAGCAGTTTCTCATAAAGCTTCTTTCCAGATTTCATCTGGGCATATTTCCTTTTTCACCATAGCCCTCTTTGGACTTCCAAATATCACTTTGCCAATTCCACAAGAACTTTCTTAGCGAAAGGTTTCTTGAGGGGAAAGCTGTAACTCTGTGAGATGATTTCACAGAACACAAAGAAGTTTCTCAAAAAGCTTCTTTCTCTTTGTTATCGGAGGATATTTCCTTTGGCCCTATAGTCTCCAAAGGGATGCGAAATATCTGTTCTCAGATTCCACAGAAATAAGGTTAGAAAGAGATCCACGAAATACAGATGTAACTCTGTGAGATGAATTAACAGAACACTAAGCAGTTTCTCAGAAAGCTTCTTTCCAGATTTCACCTGAGGATATTTCCTTTTTAACCATAGCTGTCAAAGGGCTTCCAAATATCTCTTTGCCAATTCCTCAAGAACTGTCTTAGCGAAAGGCTTCTTGAGGGGAAAGCTGAAACTCTGTGAGATGATTTTACAGAACACAAAGAAGATTCTCAGAAATCTTTTTCTCTTTGTTATCGGAAGATATTTCCTTTGGCACTATAGTCTTCCAAGTGATCCGAAATATCTGTTCTCAGATTCCACAGAAATAAGGCTAGAAAGAGATCCACGAAATAGAGATGTAACTCTGTGAGATGAATTAACAGAACACTTAGCAGTTTCTCAGAAAGCTTCTTTCCAGATTTCATCTGAGGATATTTCCTTTTTCACCATATCCCTCTACGGGCTTCCTAATATCACTTTGCCAATTCCACAAGAACTGTCTTAGCGAGAGGCTTCTTGAGGGGAAAGCTGTAACTCTGTGAGACGATTTCACAGAACCCAAAGAAGTTTCTCAGAAAGCTTCTTTCTCTTTGTTATCGGAGGATATTTCCTTTGGCCCCATAGTCTTCAAAGGGATCCGAAATATCTGTTCTCAGATTCCACAGAAACAAGGCTAACAAAGTGATCCACGAAATACAGATGTAACTCTATAAGTGGAAGTCACACATCACAGAGCAGTTTCTCAGAAAGCTTCTTTCCAGATTTCATCTGAGGATATTTCCTTTTTCAACATAAACCTCTAAGGGCTTCCAAATATCACTTTGCCAATTCCACAAGAACTGTCTTAGCGAAAGGCTTCTTGAGGGGAAAGCTGTAACTCTGTGAGATGATTTCACAGAACACAAAGAAGTTTCTCAGAAAGCTTCTTTCTCTTTGTTACCGGAGGATATTTCCTTTGGCCCTATAGTCTTCAAAGGGATCCGACATATCAGTTCTCAAATTCCACAGAAATAAGGCTAGCAAAGAGATCCACGAAATACAGATGTAACTCTGTGAGATGAATTAACAGAACACTCAACAGTTTCTCAGAAAGCTTCTTTCCAGATTTCATCTGAGGATATTTCCCTTTTTCCCGTAGCCCTCTATGGGCTTCCAAATATCACTTTGCCAATTCCACAAGAACTGTCTTAGCGAAAGGCTTCTTGAGGGGAAAGCGGTAACTCTGTGAGATGATTTCACAGAACACAAAGAAGTTTCTCAGAAAGCTTCTTTCTCTTTCTTATCGGAGGATATTTCCTTTTGGCCCTATAGTCTTCAAAGGGATCCGAATTATCTGTTCTCAGATTCCACAGAAATAAGGCTAGCAAAGAGATCCACGAAATACAGATGTAACTTTGTGAGATGAATTAACAGAACACTAAGAAGTTTCTCAGAATACTTCTTTCCAGATTTCATCTGAGGATATTTTCTTTTTCACCATAGCCCTCTAGGGTCTTCCAAATATCACTTTGCCAATTCCACAAGAACTGTCTTAGCGAAAGGCTTCTTGAGGGGAAAGGTGTAACTCTGTGAGATGATTTCACAGAACACAAAGAAGTTTCTCAAAAAGCTTCTTTCTCTTTGTTATCGGAGGATATTTCCTTTGGCCCTATAGTTTCCAAAGGAATTGGAAATATCTGTTCTCAGATATTTCTGAAATAAGGCTAGCAAGGAGATCCACGAAATTCAGATGTAACACTGTGAGATGAATTAAGAGAACACTAAGCAGTTTCTAAGAAATCCTCTTTCCATATTTCATCTGAGGATATTTCCTTTTTCACCATAGCCCTCTATGGGCTTCCAAATATCACTTTGCCAATTCCACAAGAACTGTCTTAGCGAAAGGCTTCTTGAGGGGAAAGCTGTAACTCTGTGAGATGATTTCACAGAACACAAAGAAGTTTCTCAGAAAGCTTCTTTCTCTTTGTTATCGGAGGATATTTCCTTTGGCCCTATAGTCTTCAAAGGGATCCGAAATGTCTGTTCTCAGATTCCACAGAAATAAGACTAGCAAAGAGATCCACGAAATACAGATGTAACTCTGTGAGATGAATTAAGACAACACTAAGCAATTTCTAGAAAGCTTCTTTCCAGATTGCATCTGAGGATATTTCCTTTTTCACCGTAGCCCTCTATTGGCTTCCAAATATCACTTTGCCAATTCCACAAGAACTGTCTGAGAGAAAGGCTTCCTGAGGGGAAAGCTGTAACTCTGTGAGATGATTTCACAGAACACAAAGAAGTTTCTCAAAAAGCTTCTTTCTCCTTGTTATCGGAGGATATTTCCTTTGGTCCTATATTCTCCAAAGGGATCCGAAATATCTGTTCTCAGATTCCTCAGAAATGAGGCTAGAAAGAGATCCACGAAATACAGATGTAACTCTGTGAGATGAATTAACAGAACACTCAAGAGTTTCTCAGAAAGCTTCTTTCCAGATTTCATCTGAGGATATTTCCTTTTTCACCATAGCACTCTACGGGCTTCCAAATATCACTTTGCCAATTCCACCAGAACTGTCTTACGAAAGGCTTCTTGAGGGGAAAGCTGTAACTCTGTGAGATGATTTCACAGAACACAAAGACTTTTCTCGGAAAGCTTCTTTCTCTTTGTTATCTGAGGATATTTCCTTAGGCCCTTTAGTCTTCAAAGGGATCCGAAATATCTGTTCTTAGATTCCTCAGAAATAAGGCTAGCAAATAGATCCACGAAATACACATGTATCTCTGTGAGATGAATTAACAGAACACTCAGCAGTTTCTCAGAAAGCTTCTTTCCAGATTTCATCTGAGGATATTTCCTTTTTCACCATAGCCCTCAAAGGGCTTCCAAATATCACTTTCCCAATTCCACAAGAACTGTCTTAGCGAAAGGCTTCTTGAGGGGAAAGCCGTAACTCTGTGAGATGATTTCACAGAACACAAAGAAGTTTTTCAGAAAGCTTCTTTCTCTTTGTTATCGGAAGATATTTGTTTTGGCCCTATAGTCTTCAAAGGGAGCAGAATATCTGTTCTCAGATTCCACAGAAATAAGGCTAGAAAGAGATCCACGAAATACAGATGTAACTCTGTGAGATGAATTAACAGAACACTCAACAGTTTCTCAGAAAGCTTTTTTCCAGATTTCATCTGAGGATATTTCCTTTTTCACCATAGCCCTCTACGGGCTTCCAAATATCACTTTGCCAATTCCACAAGAACTGTCTTAACGAAAGGCTTCTTGAGGGGAAAGCTGTAACTCTGTGAGACGATTTCACAGAACACAAAGAAGTTTCTCAAAAAGCTTCTTTCTCTTTGTTATCGGAGGATATTTCCTTTGGCCCTATAGTCTTCAAAGGGATCCGAAATATCTGTTCTCAGATTCCACAGAAATAAGGCTAGCAAAGAGATGCACGAAATACAGATGTAACTCTATAAGTGGAAGTCATACATCACAGAGTAGTTTCTCAGAAAGCTTCTTTCCAGATTTCATCTGAGGATATTTCCTTTTTCAACATAAACCTCTAAGGGCTTCCAAATATCACTTTGCCAATTCCACAAGAACTGTCTTAGCGAAAGGCTTCTTGAGGGGAAAGCTGTAACTCTGTGAGATGATTTCACAGAACACAAAGAAGTTTCTCAGAAAGCTTCTTTCTCTTTGTTACCGGAGGATATTTCCTTTGGCCCTACAGTCTTCAAAGGGATCCGACATATCAGTTCTCAAATTCCACAGAAATAAGGCTAGCAAAGAGATCCACGAAATACAGATGTAACTCTGTGAGATGAATTAACAGAACACTCAACAGTTTCTCAGAAAGCTTCTTTCCAGATTTCATCTGAGGATATTTCCCTTTTTCCCGTAGCCCTCTATGGGCTTCCAAATATCACTTTGCCAATTCCACAAGAACTGTCTTAGCGAAAGGCTTCTTGAGGGGAAAGCGGTAACTCTGTGAGATGATTTCACAGAACACAAAGAAGTTTCTCAGAAAGCTTCTTTCTCTTTCTTATCGGAGGATATTTCCTTTTGGCCCTATAGTCTTCAAAGGGATCCGAATTATCTGTTCTCAGATTCCACAGAAATAAGGCTAGCAAAGAGATCCACGAAATACAGATGTAACTGTGTGAGATGAATTAATAGAACACTAAGAAGTTTCTCAGAATACTTCTTTCCAGATTTCATCTGAGGATATTTTCTTTTTCACCATAGCCCTCTAGGGTCTTCCAAATATCACTTTGCCAATTCCACAAGAACTGTCTTAGCGAAAGGCTTCTTGAGGGGAAAGGTGTAACTCTGTGAGATGATTTCACAGAACACAAAGAAGTTTCTCAAAAAGCTTCTTTCTCTTTGTTATCGGAGGATATTTCCTTTGGCCCTATAGTTTCCAAAGGAATTGGAAATATCTGTTCTCAGATATTTCTGAAATAAGGCTAGCAAGGAGATCCACGAAATTCAGATGTAACACTGTGAGATGAATTAAGAGAACACTAAGCAGTTTCTAAGAAATCCTCTTTCCATATTTCATCTGAGGATATTTCCTTTTTCACCATAGCCCTCTATGGGCTTCCAAATATCACTTTGCCAATTCCACAAGAACTGTCTTAGCGAAAGGCTTCTTGAGGGGAAAGCTGTAACTCTGTGAGATGATTTCACAGAACACAAAGAAGTTTCTCAGAAAGCTTCTTTCTCTTTGTTATCGGAGGATATTTCCTTTGGCCCTATAGTCTTCAAAGGGATCCGAAATGTCTGTTCTCAGATTCCACAGAAATAAGACTAGCAAAGAGATCCACGAAATACAGATGTAACTCTGTGAGATGAATTAAGACAACACTAAGCAATTTCTAGAAAGCTTCTTTCCAGATTGCATCTGAGGATATTTCCTTTTTCACCGTAGCCCTCTATTGGCTTCCAAATATCACTTTGCCAATTCCACAAGAACTGTCTGAGAGAAAGGCTTCCTGAGGGGAAAGCTGTAACTCTGTGAGATGATTTCACAGAACACAAAGAAGTTTCTCAAAAAGCTTCTTTCTCCTTGTTATCGGAGGATATTTCCTTTGGTCCTATATTCTCCAAAGGGATCCGAAATATCTGTTCTCAGATTCCTCAGAAATGAGGCTAGAAAGAGATCCACGAAATACAGATGTAACTCTGTGAGATGAATTAACAGAACACTCAAGAGTTTCTCAGAAAGCTTCTTTCCAGATTTCATCTGAGGATATTTCCTTTTTCACCATAGCACTCTACGGGCTTCCAAATATCACTTTGCCAATTCCACCAGAACTGTCTTACGAAAGGCTTCTTGAGGGGAAAGCTGTAACTCTGTGAGACCATTTCTCAGAACACAAAGAATTTTCTCAGAAAGCTTCTTTCTCTTTGTTATCGGAGGATATTTCCTTTGGCCCTATAGTCTTCAAAGGGATCCGAAATATCTGTTCTCAGATTCCACAGCAATAAGGCCAGCAAAGAGATCCACGAAATACAGATGTAACTCTGTGAGTGGAAGTCACACATCACAGAGCAGTTTCTCAGAAAGCTTCTTTCCTGATTTCATCAGAGGATATTTCCTTTTTCAACATAGCCCTCTATGGGCTTCCAAATATCACTTTGCCAATTCCACAAGAACTGTCTTAGCGAAAGGCTTCTTGAGGGGAAAGCTATAACTCTCTGAGATGATTTCACAGAACACAAAGAAGTTTCTCGGAAAGCTTCTTTCCCTTTGTTATCGGAGGAAATTTCCTTAGGCACTTTAGTCTTCAAAGGGATCTGAAATATCTGTTCTCAGATTCCTCAGAAATAAGGCTAGCAAATAGATCCACGAAATACAGATGTATCTCTGTGAGAAGAATTAACAGAACACTCAGCAGTTTCTCAGAAAGCTTCTTTCCAGATTTCATCTGAGGATATTTACTTTTTCACCATAGCCCTCTATGGTCTTCCAAATATCACTTTGCCAATTCCACAAGAACTGTCTTAGCGAAAGGCTTCTTGAGGGGAAAGCTGTAACTCTGTGAGATGATTTCACAGAACACAAAGAAGTTTCTCAGAAAGCTTCTTTCTCTTTGCTTTCGTAGGATATTTCTTTTGGCCCTATAGTCTTCAAAGGGATCCGAAATATTTGTTCTCAGATTCCACAGAAAAAAGGCTAGAAAGTGATCCATGAAATACAGATGTAACTCTGTGAGATGAATTAACAGAACACTCAGCAGTTTCTCAGAAAGCTTCTTTCGAGATTTCATCTGAGGATATTTCCTTTTTCACCGTAGCCCTCTACGGGCATCCAAATATCACTTTGCCAATTCCACAAGAACTGTCTTACCGAAAGGCTTCTTGAGGGGAAAGCTGTAACTCTTTGAGATGATTACACAGAACACAAAGGAGTTTCTCGGAAAGTTTCCTTCTCTTTGTTATCGGAGGATATTTCCTCTGGCCCTATAGTCTTCAAAGGGATCTGAAATATCTGTTCTCAGATTCCACAGAAATAAGGCTAACAAAGAGATCCACGAAATACAGATGTAACTCTGTGAGATGAATTAACAGAACACTCAGCAGTTTCTCAGAAAGCTTCTTTCCAGATTTCATCTGAGGATATTTCCTTTTTCACCATAGCCCTCTAAGGGCTTCCAAATATCACTTTGCCAATTCCACAAGAACTGTCTTAGCGAAAGGCTTCTTGAGGGGAAAGCTGTAACTCTGTGAGATGATTTCACAGAACACAAAGAAGTTTCTCAGAAAGCTTCTTTCTCTTTGTTTTCGTAGGATATTTCTTTTGGCCCTATAGTCTTCAAAGGGATCCGAAATATCTGTTCTCAGATTCCACAGAAAAAAGGCTAGAAAGTGATCCATGAAATACAGATGTAACTCTGTGAGATGAATTAACAGAACACTCAGCAGTTTCTCAGAAAGCTTCTTTCCAGATTTCATCTGAGGATATTTCCTTTTTCACCATAGCCCCCTACGGGCTTCCAAATATCACTTTGCCAATTCCACAAGAACTGTCTTACCGAAAGGCTTCTTGAGGGGAAAGCTGTAACTCTTTGAGATGATTACACAGAACACAAAGAAGTTTCTCAGAAAGCTTCTTTCTCTTTCTTATCGGAGGATATTTCCTTTTGCCCTATATTCTTCAAAGTGATCCGAAATATCTGTTCTCAGATTCCACAGAAATAAGGCTAGCAAAGCGATCCACGAAATACAGATGTAACTCTGTGAGATGAATTAACAGAACACTCAGCAGTTTCTCAGAAAGCTTCTTTCCACATTTCATCTGAAGATATTTCCTTTTTTACAATAGCCCTCTACGGGCTTCCAAATATCACTTTGCTAATTCCACAAGAACTGTCCTAGCTAGAGGCTCCTTGAGGGGAAAGCTGTAACTCTTAGAGAAGATTTCACAGAACACAAAGAAGTTTCTCAGAAATCTTCTTTCTCTTTGTTATCGGAGGATATTTCCTTTGGCCCTATAGTCTTCAAAGGGATCTGAAATATCTGTTCTCAGATTCCACAGAAATAAGGCTAGCAAAGAGATCCACGAAATACAGATGTAACGATATGAGATGAATTAACAGAACACTCAGCAGTTTCTCAGAAAGCTTCTTTCCAGATTTCATCAGAGGATATTTCCTTTTTCACCATAGCCCTCTATGGGCTAACAAATATCACTTTGCCAATTCCACAAAACTGTCTTAGCGAAAGGCTTCTTGAGGGGAAAGCTGTAACTCTGTGAGATGATTTCACAGAACACAGGGAAGTTTGTCAGAAAGCTTCTTTCTCTTTGTTATCGGAGGATATTTCCTTTGGCCCTATAGTCTTCAAAGGGATCCGAAATATCTGTTCCCAAATTCCACAGAAATAAGGCTAGCAAAGATATCCACGAAATACAGATGTAACTCTGTGAGATGAATTAACAGAACACTAAGCAGTTTCTCAGAAAGCTTCTTTCGAGATTTCATCTGAGGATATTTCCTTCTTCACCATTGCCCTCTATGGGCTTCCAAATATCACTTTGCCAATTCCACAAGAACTGTCTTAGCTAAAGGCTTCTTGAGGGGAAAGCTGTAACTCTGTGAGATTATTACACAGAACACAAAGAAGATTCTCGGAAAGCTTCTTCTCTTTGTTATCGGAGGATATTTCGTTGGGCCCTATAGACTTCAAAGGGATCAGAAATATCTGTTCTCAGATTCCACAGAAATAAGGCTAGAAAGAGACCCACGAAATACAGATGTAACTGTGTGAGATGAATTAACAGAACTCTCAGCAGTTTCTCAGAAAACTTCTTTCAAAATTTCTTCTGAGGATATTTCCTTTTTCACCATAGCCCTCTACGGGCTTCCAAATATCACTTTGCCAATTCCACCAGAACTGTCTTAACGAAAGGCTTCTTGAGGGGAGCGCTGTAACTCTTAGAGATGATTTCACAGAACACAAAGAAGTTTCTCAGAAACCTTCTTTCTCTTTGTTACCGGAGGATATTTCCTTTGGCCCTATAGTCTTCAAAGGTATCCGACATATCTGTTCTCAGATTCCACAGAAATAAGGTTAGCAAAGAGATCCACGAAATACAGATGTAACTCTGTGAGATGAATTAACAGAACACTCAGCAGTTTCTCAGAAAGCTTCTTTCCAGATTTCATCTGACGATATTTCCTTTTTCACCGTAGCCCTCTAAGGGCTTCCAAATAACACTTTGCCTATTCCACAAGAACTGTCTTAGCGAAAGTCTTCTTGAGGGGAAAGCTGTAAATCTGTGAGATGATTTCACAGAACACAAAGAAGTTTCTGAGAAAGCTTCTTTCTCTTTGTTATCGGAGGATTTTTCCTTTGGCCCTATAGTCTTCCAAGGGATCCGAAATATCTGTTCTCAGATTCCACAGAAATGAGGCTAGCAAAGATACCCACGAAATATAGATGTAACTGAGTGAGATGAATTGAGAGAACACTAAGCAGTTTCTCAGAAAGCTTCTTTCCAGATTTTATCTGAGGATATTTCCTTTTTCACCATAGCCCTCTATGGGCTTCCAAATATCACTTTGCCAATTCCACAAGAACTGTCTTAGCGAAAGGCTTCTTGATGGGAAAGGTGTAACTCTGTGAGATGATTTCACAGAACACAAAGAAGTTTCTCAAAAACCTTCTTTCTCTTTGTTATCGGAGGATATTTCCTTTGGCCCTATAGTCTCCAAAGGGATCCGAAATATCTGTTCTCAGATTCCACAGAAACAAGGCTAGCAAAGAGATCCACGAAATACAGATGTAACACTGTGAGATGAATTAAGAGAATACTAAGCAGTTTCTCATAAAGCTTCTTTCCAGATTTCATCTGGGCATATTTCCTTTTTCACCATAGCCCTCTTTGGACTTCCAAATATCACTTTGCCAATTCCACAAGAACTTTCTTAGCGAAAGGTTTCTTGAGGGGAAAGCTGTAACTCTGTGAGATGATTTCACAGAACACAAAGAAGTTTCTCAAAAAGCTTCTTTCTCTTTGTTATCGGAGGATATTTCCTTTGGCCCTATAGTCTCCAAAGGGATGCGAAATATCTGTTCTCAGATTCCACAGAAATAAGGTTAGAAAGAGATCCACGAAATACAGATGTAACTCTGTGAGATGAATTAACAGAACACTAAGCAGTTTCTCAGAAAGCTTCTTTCCAGATTTCACCTGAGGATATTTCCTTTTTAACCATAGCTGTCAAAGGGCTTCCAAATATCTCTTTGCCAATTCCTCAAGAACTGTCTTAGCGAAAGGCTTCTTGAGGGGAAAGCTGAAACTCTGTGAGATGATTTTACAGAACACAAAGAAGATTCTCAGAAATCTTTTTCTCTTTGTTATCGGAAGATATTTCCTTTGGCACTATAGTCTTCCAAGTGATCCGAAATATCTGTTCTCAGATTCCACAGAAATAAGGCTAGAAAGAGATCCACGAAATAGAGATGTAACTCTGTGAGATGAATTAACAGAACACTTAGCAGTTTCTCAGAAAGCTTCTTTCCAGATTTCATCTGAGGATATTTCCTTTTTCACCATATCCCTCTACGGGCTTCCTAATATCACTTTGCCAATTCCACAAGAACTGTCTTAGCGAGAGGCTTCTTGAGGGGAAAGCTGTAACTCTGTGAGACGATTTCACAGAACCCAAAGAAGTTTCTCAGAAAGCTTCTTTCTCTTTGTTATCGGAGGATATTTCCTTTGGCCCCATAGTCTTCAAAGGGATCCGAAATATCTGTTCTCAGATTCCACAGAAACAAGGCTAACAAAGTGATCCACGAAATACAGATGTAACTCTATAAGTGGAAGTCACACATCACAGAGCAGTTTCTCAGAAAGCTTCTTTCCTGATTTCATCAGAGGATATTTCCTTTTTCAACATAGCCCTCTATGGGCTTCCAAATATCACTTTGCCAATTCCACAAGAACTGTCTTAGCGAAAGGCTTCTTGAGGGGAAAGCTATAACTCTCTGAGATGATTTCACAGAACACAAAGAAGTTTCTCGGAAAGCTTCTTTCTCTTTGTTATCGGAGGAAATTTCCTTAGGCACTTTAGTCTTCAAAGGGATCTGAAATATCTGTTCTCAGATTCCTCAGAAATAAGGCTAGCAAATAGATCCACGAAATACAGATGTATCTCTGTGAGAAGAATTAACAGAACACTCAGCAGTTTCTCAGAAAGCTTCTTTCCAGATTTCATCTGAGGATATTTACTTTTTCACCATAGCCCTCTATGGTCTTCCAAATATCACTTTGCCAATTCCACAAGAACTGTCTTAGCGAAAGGCTTCTTGAGGGGAAAGCTGTAACTCTGTGAGATGATTTCACAGAACACAAAGAAGTTTCTCAGAAAGCTTCTTTCTCTTTGCTTTCGTAGGATATTTCTTTTGGCCCTATAGTCTTCAAAGGGATCCGAAATATTTGTTCTCAGATTCCACAGAAAAAAGGCTAGAAAGTGATCCATGAAATACAGATGTAACTCTGTGAGATGAATTAACAGAACACTCAGCAGTTTCTCAGAAAGCTTCTTTCGAGATTTCATCTGAGGATATTTCCTTTTTCACCGTAGCCCTCTACGGGAATCCAAATATCACTTTGCCAATTCCACAAGAACTGTCTTACCGAAAGGCTTCTTGAGGGGAAAGCTGTAACTCTTTGAGATGATTACACAGAACACAAAGGAGTTTCTCGGAAAGTTTCCTTCTCTTTGTTATCGGAGGATATTTCCTCTGGCCCTATAGTCTTCAAAGGGATCTGAAATATCTGTTCTCAGATTCCACAGAAATAAGGCTAACAAAGAGATCCACGAAATACAGATGTAACTCTGTGAGATGAATTAACAGAACACTCAGCAGTTTCTCAGAAAGCTTCTTTCCAGATTTCATCTGAGGATATTTCCTTTTTCACCATAGCCCTCTAAGGGCTTCCAAATATCACTTTGCCAATTCCACAAGAACTGTCTTAGCGAAAGGCTTCTTGAGGGGAAAGCTGTAACTCTGTGAGATGATTTCACAGAACACAAAGAAGTTTCTCAGAAAGCTTCTTTCTCTTTGTTTTCGTAGGATATTTCTTTTGGCCCTATAGTCTTCAAAGGGATCCGAAATATCTGTTCTCAGATTCCACAGAAAAAAGGCTAGAAAGTGATCCATGAAATACAGATGTAACTCTGTGAGATGAATTAACAGAACACTCAGCAGTTTCTCAGAAAGCTTCTTTCCAGATTTCATCTGAGGATATTTCCTTTTTCACCATAGCCCCCTACGGGCTTCCAAATATCACTTTGCCAATTCCACAAGAACTGTCTTACCGAAAGGCTTCTTGAGGGGAAAGCTGTAACTCTTTGAGATGATTACACAGAACACAAAGAAGTTTCTCAGAAAGCTTCTTTCTCTTTCTTATCGGAGGATATTTCCTTTTGCCCTATATTCTTCAAAGTGATCCGAAATATCTGTTCTCAGATTCCACAGAAATAAGGCTAGCAAAGCGATCCACGAAATACAGATGTAACTCTGTGAGATGAATTAACAGAACACTCAGCAGTTTCTCAGAAAGCTTCTTTCCACATTTCATCTGAAGATATTTCCTTTTTTACAATAGCCCTCTACGGGCTTCCAAATATCACTTTGCTAATTCCACAAGAACTGTCCTAGCTAGAGGCTCCTTGAGGGGAAAGCTGTAACTCTTAGAGAAGATTTCACAGAACACAAAGAAGTTTCTCAGAAATCTTCTTTCTCTTTGTTATCGGAGGATATTTCCTTTGGCCCTATAGTCTTCAAAGGGATCTGAAATATCTGTTCTCAGATTCCACAGAAATAAGGCTAGCAAAGAGATCCACGAAATACAGATGTAACGATATGAGATGAATTAACAGAACACTCAGCAGTTTCTCAGAAAGCTTCTTTCCAGATTTCATCAGAGGATATTTCCTTTTTCACCATAGCCCTCTATGGGCTAACAAATATCACTTTGCCAATTCCACAAAACTGTCTTAGCGAAAGGCTTCTTGAGGGGAAAGCTGTAACTCTGTGAGATGATTTCACAGAACACAGGGAAGTTTGTCAGAAAGCTTCTTTCTCTTTGTTATCGGAGGATATTTCCTTTGGCCCTATAGTCTTCAAAGGGATCCGAAATATCTGTTCCCAAATTCCACAGAAATAAGGCTAGCAAAGATATCCACGAAATACAGATGTAACTCTGTGAGATGAATTAACAGAACACTAAGCAGTTTCTCAGAAAGCTTCTTTCGAGATTTCATCTGAGGATATTTCCTTCTTCACCATTGCCCTCTATGGGCTTCCAAATATCACTTTGCCAATTCCACAAGAACTGTCTTAGCTAAAGGCTTCTTGAGGGGAAAGCTGTAACTCTGTGAGATTATTTCACAGAACACAAAGAAGATTCTCGGAAAGCTTCTTCTCTTTGTTATCGGAGGATATTTCGTTGGGCCCTATAGACTTCAAAGGGATCAGAAATATCTGTTCTCAGATTCCACAGAAATAAGGCTAGAAAGAGACCCACGAAATACAGATGTAACTGTGTGAGATGAATTAACAGAACTCTCAGCAGTTTCTCAGAAAACTTCTTTCAAAATTTCTTCTGAGGATATTTCCTTTTTCACCATAGCCCTCTACGGGCTTCCAAATATCACTTTGCCAATTCCACCAGAACTGTCTTAACGAAAGGCTTCTTGAGGGGAGCGCTGTAACTCTTAGAGATGATTTCACAGAACACAAAGAAGTTTCTCAGAAACCTTCTTTCTCTTTGTTACCGGAGGATATTTCCTTTGGCCCTATAGTCTTCAAAGGTATCCGACATATCTGTTCTCAGATTCCACAGAAATAAGGTTAGCAAAGAGATCCACGAAATACAGATGTAACTCTGTGAGATGAATTAACAGAACACTCAGCAGTTTCTCAGAAAGCTTCTTTCCAGATTTCATCTGACGATATTTCCTTTTTCACCGTAGCCCTCTAAGGGCTTCCAAATAACACTTTGCCTATTCCACAAGAACTGTCTTAGCGAAAGTCTTCTTGAGGGGAAAGCTGTAAATCTGTGAGATGATTTCACAGAACACAAAGAAGTTTCTGAGAAAGCTTCTTTCTCTTTGTTATCGGAGGATTTTTCCTTTGGCCCTATAGTCTTCCAAGGGATCCGAAATATCTGTTCTCAGATTCCACAGAAATGAGGCTAGCAAAGATACCCACGAAATATAGATGTAACTGAGTGAGATGAATTGAGAGAACACTAAGCAGTTTCTCAGAAAGCTTCTTTCCAGATTTTATCTGAGGATATTTCCTTTTTCACCATAGCCCTCTATGGGCTTCCAAATATCACTTTGCCAATTCCACAAGAACTGTCTTAGCGAAAGGCTTCTTGATGGGAAAGGTGTAACTCTGTGAGATGATTTCACAGAACACAAAGAAGTTTCTCAAAAACCTTCTTTCTCTTTGTTATCGGAGGATATTTCCTTTGGCCCTATAGTCTCCAAAGGGATCCGAAATATCTGTTCTCAGATTCCACAGAAACAAGGCTAGCAAAGAGATCCACGAAATACAGATGTAACACTGTGAGATGAATTAAGAGAATACTAAGCAGTTTCTCATAAAGCTTCTTTCCAGATTTCATCTGGGCATATTTCCTTTTTCACCATAGCCCTCTTTGGACTTCCAAATATCACTTTGCCAATTCCACAAGAACTTTCTTAGCGAAAGGTTTCTTGAGGGGAAAGCTGTAACTCTGTGAGATGATTTCACAGAACACAAAGAAGTTTCTCAAAAAGCTTCTTTCTCTTTGTTATCGGAGGATATTTCCTTTGGCCCTATAGTCTCCAAAGGGATGCGAAATATCTGTTCTCAGATTCCACAGAAATAAGGTTAGAAAGAGATCCACGAAATACAGATGTAACTCTGTGAGATGAATTAACAGAACACTAAGCAGTTTCTCAGAAAGCTTCTTTCCAGATTTCACCTGAGGATATTTCCTTTTTAACCATAGCTGTCAAAGGGCTTCCAAATATCTCTTTGCCAATTCCTCAAGAACTGTCTTAGCGAAAGGCTTCTTGAGGGGAAAGCTGAAACTCTGTGAGATGATTTTACAGAACACAAAGAAGATTCTCAGAAATCTTTTTCTCTTTGTTATCGGAAGATATTTCCTTTGGCACTATAGTCTTCCAAGTGATCCGAAATATCTGTTCTCAGATTCCACAGAAATAAGGCTAGAAAGAGATCCACGAAATAGAGATGTAACTCTGTGAGATGAATTAACAGAACACTTAGCAGTTTCTCAGAAAGCTTCTTTCCAGATTTCATCTGAGGATATTTCCTTTTTCACCATATCCCTCTACGGGCTTCCTAATATCACTTTGCCAATTCCACAAGAACTGTCTTAGCGAGAGGCTTCTTGAGGGGAAAGCTGTAACTCTGTGAGACGATTTCACAGAACCCAAAGAAGTTTCTCAGAAAGCTTCTTTCTCTTTGTTATCGGAGGATATTTCCTTTGGCCCCATAGTCTTCAAAGGGATCCGAAATATCTGTTCTCAGATTCCACAGAAACAAGGCTAACAAAGTGATCCACGAAATACAGATGTAACTCTATAAGTGGAAGTCACACATCACAGAGCAGTTTCTCAGAAAGCTTCTTTTCAGATTTCATCTGAGGATATTTCCTTTTTCAATATATACCTCTAAGGGCTTCCAAATATCACTTTGCCAATTCCACAAGAACTGTCTTAGCGAAAGGCTTCTTGAGGGGAAAGCTGTAACTCTGTGAGATGATTTCACAGAACACAAAGAAGTTTCTCAGAAAGCTTCTTTCTCTTTGTTACCGGAGGATATTTCCTTTGGCCCTATAGTCTTCAAAGGGATCCGACATATCTGTTCTCAAATTCCGCAGAAATAAAGCTAGCAAAGAGATCCACGAAATACAGATGTAACTCTGTGAGATGAATTAACAGAACACTCAACAGTTTCTCAGAAAGCTTCTTTCCAGATTTCATCTGAGGATATTTCCCTTTTCCCCGTAGCCCTCTATGGGCTTCCAAATATCACTTTGCCAATTAAACAAGAACTGTCTGAGAGAAAGGCTTCCTGAGGGGAAAGCTGTAACTCTGTGAGATGATTTCACAGAACACAAAGAAGTTTCTCAAAAAGCTTCTTTCTCCTTGTTATCGGAGGATATTTCCTTTGGTCCTATATTCTCCAAAGGGATCCGAAATATCTGTTCTCAGATTCCTCAGAAATAAGGCTAGCAAAGAGATCCACGAAACAGAGATGTAACTCTGTGAGATGAATTAACAGAACACTAAGCAGTTTCTCAGAAAGATTCTTTCCAGATTTCATGTGAGGATATTTCCTTTTTCAACATAGCCCTCTAAGGGCTTCCATATATCACTTTGCCAATTCCACAAGAACTGTCTTAGCGAAAGGCTTCTTGAGGGGCAAGCTGTAACTCTGTGAGATGATTTTAAAGAATACAAAGAAGTTTCTCAGAAAACTTCTTTCTCTGTGCTATCGGAGGTTATTTCCTTTGGCTCTATAGTCTTCAAAGGGATCCGAAATATCTGTTCTCAGATTCCTCAGAAACAACGCTAGCAAAGAGATCCACGAAATACAGATGTAACTCTATGAGATGAATTAACAGAACACTCAACAGTTTCTCAGAAAGCTTCTTTCCAGATTTCATCTGAGGATATTTCCTTTTTCACCATAGCCCTCTACGGGCTTCCAAATATCACTTTGCCAATTCCACAAGAACTGTCTTAACGAAAGGCTTCTTGAGGGGAAAGCTGTAACTCTGTGAGACGATTTCACAGAACACAAAGAAGTTTCTCAGAAAGCATCTTTCTCTTTGTTATCGGAGGATATTTCCTTTGGCCCTATAGTCTTCAAAGGGATCCGAAATATCTGTTCTCAGATTCCACAGAAATAAGGCTAGCAAAGAGATCCACGAAAGACAGATGTAACTCTGTGAGTGGAAGTCACACATCACAGAGCAGTTTCTCAGAAAGCTTCTTTCCAGATTTCATCTGAGGATATTTCCTTTTTCACCATAGCCCTCTATGGGCTTCCAAATATCACTTTGCCAATTCCATAAGAACTTTCTTAGCGAAAGGCTTCTTGAGGGGAAAGCTGTAACTCTCTGAGATGATTTCACAGAACACAAAGAAGGTTCTGGGAAAGCTTCTTTCTCTTTGTTATCGGAGGAAATTTCCTTAGGCACTTTAGTCTTCAAAGGGATCTGAAATATCTGTTCTCAGATTCCTCAGAAATAAGGCTAGAAAATAGATTCACGAAATACAGATGTATCTCTGTGAGATGAATTAACAGAACACTCAGCAGTTTCTCAGAAAGCTTCTTTCCAGATTTCATCTGAGGATATTTACTTTTTCACCATAGCCCTCTATGGTCTTCCAACTATCAATTTGCCAATTCCACAAGAACTGTGTTAGCGAAAGGCTTCTTGAGGGGAAAGCTGTAACTCTGTGAGATGATTTCACAGAACACAAAGAAGTTTCTCAGAAAGCTTCTTTCTCTTTGTTTTCGTCGGATATTTCTTTTGGCCCTATAGTCTTCAAAGGGATCCGAAATATTTGTTCTCAGATTCCACAGAAAAAAGGCTAGAAAGTGATCCATGAAATACAGATGTAACTCTGTGAGATGAATTAACAGAACACTCAGCAGTTTCTCAGAAAGCTTCTCTCCAGATTTCATCTGAGGATATATCCTTTTTCACCATAGGCCTCTACGGGCTTCCAAATATCACTTTGCCAATTCCACAAGAACTGTCTTACCGAAAGGCTTCTAGAGGGGTGAGCTGTAACTCTTTGAGATGATTACACAGAACACAAAGGAGTTTCTCGGAAAGATTCCTTCTCTTTGTTATCGGAGGATATTTCCTCTGGCCCTATAGTCTTCAAAGGGATCTGAAATATCTGTTCTCACATTCCACAGAAATAAGGCTAACAAAGTGATCCACGAAATACAGATGTAACTCTGTGAGATGAATTAACAGAACACTCAGCAGTTTCTCAGAAAGCTTCTTTCCAGATTTCATCTGAGGATATTTCCTTTTTCACCATAGCCCTCTAAGGGCTTCCAAATATCACCTTGCCAATTCCACAAGAACTGTCTTAGCGAGAGTCTTCTTGAGATGAAAGCTGTAACTCTGTGAGACGATTTCACAGAACACAAAGAAGTTTCTCAGAAAGCTTCTTTCTCTTTCTTATCGGAGGATATTTCCTTTGGCCCTATATTCTTCAAAGTGATCCGAAATATCTGTTCTCAGATTCCACAGAAATAAGGCTAGCAAAGCGATCCACGAAATACAGATGGAACTCTGTGAGATGAATTAACAGAACACTCAGCAGTTTCTCAGAAAGCTTCTTTCCAGATTTCATCTGAAGATATTTCCTTTTTTACAATAGCCCTCTATGGGCTTCCAAATATCACTTTGCTAATTCCACAAGAACTGTCATAGCGAGAGCCTCCTTAAGGGGAAATCTGTAACTCTTAGAGAAGATTTCACAGAACACAAAGAAGTTTCTCAGAAAGCTTCTTTCTCTTTGTTATCGGAGGATATTTCCTTTGGCCCTGTAGTCTTCAAAGGGATCCGAAATATCTGTTCCCAAATTCCACAGAAATAAGGCTACCAAAGATATCCACGAAATACAGATGTAACTCTGTGAGATGAATTAACAGAACACTCAGCAGTTTCTCAGAAAGCTTCTTTCGAGATTTCATCTGAGGATATTTCCTTTTTCACCATTGCCCTCTATGGGCTTCCAAATATCACTTTGCCAATTCCACCAGAACTGTCTGAGAGAAAGGCTTCCTGAGTGGAAAGCTGTAACTCTGTGAGATGACTTCACAGAACGCAAAGAAGTTTCTCAAAAAGCTTCTTTCTCTTTATTATCGCAGGATATTTCCTTTGGCCCTATAGTCTCCAAATGGATCCGAAATATCTGTTCTCAGATTCCACAGAAATAAGGCTAGCAAAGAGATCCATGAAATAAAGATGTAACTCTGTGAGATGAATTAACAGAACACTAAGCATTTTCTCAGAAAGCTTCTTTCCATATTTCATCTGAGGATATTTCCTTTTTCACCATAGCCCTCTGAGGGCTTCCAAATATCACTTTGCCAATTCCACAAGAACTGTCTTAGCGAAAGGCTTCTTGAGGGGAAAGCTGTAACTCTGTGAGATGATTTTAAAGGATACAAAGAAGTTTCTCAGAAAACTTCTTTCTCTTTACTATCAGAGGATATTTCCTTTGGCCCTATAGTCTTCAAAGGGATCTGAAATATCTGTTCTCAGATTCCTCAGAAATAAGGCTAGCAAAGAGATCCACGACATACAGATGTAACTCTGTGAGATGAATTTACAGAACACTCAGCAGTTTCTCAGAAAGCCTCTTTCTAGACTTCATCTGAGGACATTTCCTTTTTCACCATAGCCCTCTATGGGCTTCCAAATATCACTTTGCCTATTCCACAAGAACTGTCTGAGAGAAAGGCTTCTGGAGGGGAAAGCTGTAACTCTGTGAGATGATTTCACAGAACACAAAGAAGTTTCTCAGAAAGGTGCTTTCTCTTTGTTATCGGAGGATATTTCCTTTGGCCCTATAGTCTTCAAAGGGATCCGAAATATCTGTTCTCAGATTCCTCAGAAATAAGGCTAGCAAAGAGATCCACGAAATACAGATGTAACTCTGTGAGATGAATTAACGGAACACTAAGCAGTTTCTCAGAAAGCTTCTTTCCAGATTTCATCTGAGGATATTTCCTTTTACACCATAGCACTCTATGGGCTTCCAAATATCACTTTGCAAATTTCACCAGAACTGTCTGAGAGAAAGGCTTCTTGAGTGGAAAGCTGCAACTCTGTGAGATGACTTCACAGAACTCAAAGAAGTTTCTCAAAAAGCTTCTTTCTCTTTATTATCAGAGGTTATTTCCCTTGGCCCTATAGTCTCCAAATGGATCCGAAATATCTGTTCTCAGATTCCTCAGAAATAAGGCTAGCAGAGAGACCCACGAAATACAGATGTAACTCTGTGAGATAATTTACAGAACACTCAGCAGTTTCACAGAAAGCCTCTTTCTAGATTTCATCTGAGGACATTTCCTTTTTCACCATAGCCCTCTATGGGCTTCCAAATATCACTTTGCCTATTCCACAAGAACTGTCTTAGCGAAAGGCTTCTGGAGGGGCAAGCTGTAACTCTGTGAGATGATTTTAAAGAATAAAGAGAAGTTTCTCAGAAAACTTCTTTCTGTGTGCTATCGGAGGATATTTCCTTTGGCCCTATAGTCTTCAAAGGGATCCGAAATATCTGTTCTCAGATTCCTCAGAAATAAGGCTAGCAAAGAGATCCACGAAATACAGATGTAACTCCGTGAGATGAATTAAGAGAACACTCAGCAGTTTCTCAGAAAGCTTCTTTCCAGATTTCATCTGAGGATATTTCCTTTTTCACCATAGCCGTCTACGGGCTTCCAAATAACACTTTGCCAATTCCACAAGAACTGTCTTAGCGAAAGGCTTCTTGAGGGAAAAGCTGTAACTCTGTGAGATGATTTCACAGAACACAAAGAAGTTTCTCAGAAAGCTTCTTTCTCTTTGTTTTCGGAGGATATTTCCTTAGTCACTATAGTCTTCAAAGGGATCCGAACTATCTGTTCTCAGATTCCACAGAAATAAGGATAACAAAGAGATCCACGAAATACAGATGTAACTCTGTGAGTGGAAGTCACACATCACAGAGCAGTTTCTCAGAAAGCTTCTTTCCAGATTTCATCTGAGGATATTTCGTTTTTCAACACAGCCCTCTATGGGCTTCCAAATATCACCTTGCCAATTCCACAAGAACTGTCTAAACGAAAGGCTTCTTGAGGGGAAAGCTGTAACTCTGTGAGATGATTTCACAGAACACAAAGAAGTTTCTCAGAAAGCTTCTTTCTCTTTCTTATCAGAGGATATTTCTTTTGGCCCTATAGTCTTCAAAGGGATCCGAAATATCGGTTCTCAGATTCCACAGAAATAAGGCTAGAAAGAGACCCACGAAATACAGATGTAACTCTGTGAAATGAATTAACAGAACACTCAACAGTTTCTCAGAAAGCTTCTTTCAAGATTTCATCCGAGGATATTTCCTTTTTCACCATAGCCCTCTATGGCCTTCCAAATATCACTTTGCCAATTCCAGAAGAACTGTCTTAGCGAAAGGCTTCTTAAGGGGAAAGCTGTAACTCTGTGAGATGATTTTAAAGGATACAAAGAAGTTTCTCAGAAAACTTCTTTCTCTTTACTATCAGAGGATATTTCCTTTGGCCCTATAGTCTTCAAAGGGATCCAAAATATCTGTTCTCAGATTCCTCAGAAATAAGGCTAGCAAAGAGATCCACGAAATGCAGATGTAACTCTGTGAGATGAATTAACGGAACACTAAGCATTTTCTCAGAAAGCTTCTTTCCAGATTTCATCTGAGGATATTTCCTTTTACACCATAGCCCTCTATGGGCTTCCAAATATCACTTTGCCAATTCCACAAGAACTGTCTGAGAGAAAGGCTTCCTGAGTGGAAAGCTGTAACTCTGTGAGATGACTTCACAGAACGCAAAGAAGTTTCTCAAAAAGCTTCTTTCTCTTTATTATCGGAGGATATTTCCTTTGGCCCTATAGTCTCCAAATGGATCCGAAATATCTGTTCTCAGATTCCACAGAAATAAGGCTAGCAAAGAGATCCATGAAATAAAGATGTAACTCTGTGAGATGAATTAACAGAACACTAAGCATTTTCTCAGAAAGCTTCTTTCCAGATTTCATCTGAGGATATTTCCTTTTTCACCATAGCCCTCTAAGGGCTTCCGAATATCACTTTGCCAATTCCACAAGAACTGTCTTAGCGAAAGGTTTCTTGAGGGGCAAGCCGTAACTCTGTGAGATGATTTCACAGAACACAAAGAAGTTTCTCAGAAAGCTTCTTTCTCTTTGTTATCGGAGGATATTTCCTTTGGCCCTATAGTATTCAAAGGGATCCGAAATATCTGTTCTCAGATTCCACAGAAATAAGGCTACCAAAGAGATCCACGAAATACAGATGTAACTCTGTGAGGTGAATTAACAGAACACTAAGCTGTTTCTCAGAAAGCTTCTTTCCAGATATCATCTGAGGATATTTCCTTTTTCACCATAGCCCTCTATGGGCTTCCAAATATCACTTTGCCAATTCCACAAGAACTGTCTTAGCGAAAGGCTTCTTGAGGGGCAAGCCGTAACTCTGTGAGATGATTTTAAAGAATAAAAAGAAGTTTCTCAGAAAACTTCTTTCTCTGTGCTATCGGAGGATATTACCTTTGGCACTATAGTCTTCAAAGGGATCCGAAATATCTGTTCTCAGATTCCTCAGAAATAAGGCTAGCAAAGAGATCCACGATATACAGATGTAACTCCGTGAGATGAATTAAGAGAACACTCAGCAGTTTCTCAGAAAGCTTCTTTCTAGATTTCATCTGTGGATATTTCCTTTTTCACCATAGCCCTCTATGGGCTTCCAAATATCACTTTGACAATTCCACAAGAACTGTCTTAGCGAAAGGATTCTGGAGGGGAAAGCTGTAACTCTGTGAGATGATTTCACAGAACACAAAGAAGTTTCTCAGAAAGCTTCTTTCTCTTTGTTTTCGGAGGATATTTCCTTAGTCACTATAGTCTTCAAAGGGATCCGAACTATCTGTTCTCAGATTCCACAGAAATAAGGCTAGCAAAGAGATCCACGAAATACAGATGTAACTCTGTGAGATGAATTAACAGAACACTCAGCAGTTTCTCAGAAAGCTTCTTTCCAGATTTCATCTGAGGATATTTCCTTTTTCACCATAGCCGTCTACGGGCTTCCAAATAACACTTTGCCAATTCCACAAGAACTGTCTTAGCGAAAGGCTTCTTGAGGGAAAAGCTGTAACTCTGTGAGATGATTTCACAGAACACATAGAAGTTTCTCAGAAAGCTTCTTTCTCTTTGTTTTCGGAGGATATTTCCTTAGTCACTATAGTCTTCAAAGGGATCCGAACTATCTGTTCTCAGATTCCACAGAAATAAGGCTAACAAAGAGATCCACGAAATACAGATGTAACTCTGTGAGATGAATTAACAGAACACTCAGCAGTTTCTCAGAAAGCTTCTTTCCAGATTTCATCTGAGGATATTTCCTTTTTCACCATAGCCCTCTATGGGCTTCCAAATATCACTTTGCCAATTCCACAAGAACTGTCTTAGCGAAAGGCTTCTTGAGAGGAAAGCTACAACTCTGTGAGATGATTTCACAGAACACAAAGAAGTTTCTCAGAAAGCTTCTTTCTCTTTGTTATCGGAGTATATTTCCTTTGGCGCTATGGTCTTCAAAGGGATCCGAAATATCTGTTCTCAGATTCCACAGAAATAAGGCTAGTAAAGTGATCCACGAAATACAGATGTAACTCTGTGAGTGGAAGTCACACATCACAGAGCAGTTTCTCAGAAAGCTTCTTTCCAGATTTAATCTGAGGATGTTTCCTTTTTCAACACAGCCCTCTATGGGCTTCCAAATATCACCTTGCCAATTCCACAAGAACTGTCTTAACGAAAGGCTTCTTGAGGGGAAAGCTGTAACTCTGTGAGATGATTTCACAGAAGACAAAGAAGTTTCTCAGAAAGCTTCTTTCTCTTTCTTATCAGAGGATATTTCTTTTGGCCCTATAGACTTCAAAGGGATCCGAAATATCGGTTCTCAGATTCCACAGAAATAAGGCGAGAAAGAGACCCACGAAATACAGATGTAACTCTGTGAAATGAATTAACAGAACACTCAGCAGTTTCTCAGAAAGCTTCTTTCCAGATTTCATCTGAGGATATTGCCTTTTTCACCATAGCCCTCTAAGGGCTTCCAAATATCACTTTGCCAATTCCACAAGACCTGTCATAGCGAAAGGCTTCTTGAGGGGAAAGCTCTAACTCTGTGAGATGATTTCAAAGAACACAAAGAAGTTTCTCAGAAAACTTCTTTCTCTTTGTTATCGGAGGATATTTCCTTGGGCCTATAGTCTTCAAAGTGATCCGAAATATCTGTTCTCAGTTTCCACAGAAATAAGGCTAGCAAAGAGATCCACGAAATACAGATGTAACTCTGTGAGTGGAAGTCACATATCACCGAGCAGTTTCTCGGAAATTTTCTTTCCAGATTTCATCTGAGGATATTTCCTTTTTCACCATAGCCCTCTATGGGCTTCCAAATATCACTTTGCCAATTCCACAAGAACTGTCTTAGCGAAAGGCTTCTTGAGGGGAAAGCTGTAACTCTGTGAGATGATTTCACAGAACACAAAGAAGTTTCCCAGAAAGCTTCTTTCTCTTTTTTATCGTAGGATATTTCCTTTGGCCCTATAGTCTTCAAAGGGATCCGAAATATCTGTTCTCAGATTCCACAGAAATAAGGCTAGCAAAGAGATTCACGAAATACAGATGTAACTCTGTGAGTGGAAGTCACACATCACAGAGCAGTTTCTCAGAAGGCTTCTTTCCAGATTTCATCTGAGGATATTGCCTTTTTCACCATAGCCCTCTATGGGCTTCCAAATATCACTTTGCCAATTCCACAAGAACTGTCTTAGCGAAAGGCTTCTTGAGGAGAAAGCTGTAACTCTTTGAGATGATTTCACAGAACACAAAAAAGTTTCTTAGAAAGATTCTTTCTCTTTGTTATCGGAGGATATTTCCTTTGGCCCTATAGTCTTCAAAGGGATCCGAAATATCTGTTCTCAGATTCCACAGAAATAAGGCTAGCAAAGAGATCCACGAAATACAGATGTAACTCTGTGAGATGAATTAACAGAACACTAAGCATTTTCTCAAAAAGCTTCTTTCCAAATTTCATCTCAGGATATTTCCTTTTTCACCATAGCCCTCTAAAGGCTTCCAAATATCACTTTGCCAATTCCACCAGAACTGTTTTAGCGAAAGGCTTTTTGAGTGGAAAGCTGTAACTCTGTGAGATGATTTCACAGAACACAAAGAAGTTTCTCAGAAAGCTTCTTTCTCTTTGTTATCGGAGGATATTTCCTTAGGCAATATAGTCTTTAAAGGGATCCGAAATATCTGTTATCAGATTCCACAGAAATAAGGCTAGCAAAGAGATCCATGAAATACACATGTAACTCTGTGAGATGAATTAGCAGAACACTAAGCAGTTTCTCGGAAAGCTTCTTTCCAGTTTTCATGTGAGGATATTTCCTTTTTCACCATAGCCCTCTAAGGACTTCCAAATATCACTTTGCCAATTCCACAAGAACTGTCTTAGCGAAAGGCTTCTTGAGGGGAAAGCTATAACTCGGTGAGATGATTTCACAGAACACAAAGAAGTTTCTCAGAAAGTTTCTTTCTCTTTGTTATCGGAGGATATTTCCATTGGCCCTATAGTCGTCAAAGGGATACGAAATATCTGTTCTCAAATTCCAAAGAAATAAGGCTAGCAAAGAGATCCACGAAATACAGATGTAACTCTGTGAAAGGAAGTCACCTATCACAGAGCAGTTTCTCAGAAAGCTTCTTTCCAGATTTCATCTGAGGATATTTCATTTTCACCATAGCCCTCTATGGGCTTCCAAATATCACTTTGCCAATTCCACAAGAACTCTCTTAGCAAAAGTTTTCTTGAAGGGAAAGCTGTAACTCTGTGAGATGATTTTAAAGAATACAAAGAAGTTTCTCAGAAAACTTCTTTCTCTTTGCTATAGGAGGATATTTCCTTTGGCCCTATAGTATTTAAAGGGATCCGAAATATCTGTTCTCAGATTCCTCAGAAATAAGGCTAGCAAAGAGATCCACGAAATACAGATGTAACTCTCTGAGATGAATTAATAGAACACTCAGCAGTTTCACAGAAAGCTTCTTTCTAGTTTTCATCTGAGGATATTTCCTTTTTCACGATAGCCCTCTATGGGCTTCCAAATATCACTTTGCCAATTCCACAAGAACTGTCTTAACGAAAGGCTTCTTGAGGGGAAAGCTGTAACTCTGTGAGATGATTTCACAGAACACAAAGAAGTTTCTCAGAAAGCTTCTTTATCTTTGCTATCGGTGGATATTTCCTTTGGCCCTATAGTCTTCAAAGGGATACGAAATATCAGTTCTCAGATTCCACAGAAATAAGGCTAGCAAAGAGATCCACGAAATACAGATGTAACTCTGTGAGATGAATTAACAGAACACTAAGCAGTTTCTCAGAAAGCTTCTTTCCAGATTTCATCTGAGGATATTTCCTTTTTCACCATAGCCCTCTATGGTCTTCCAAATATCACTTTGCCAATTCCACAAGAACCGTCTTAGCGAAAGACTTCTTGAGGGGAAAGCTGTAACTCTGTGAGATGATTTCACAGAACACAAAGAAGTTTCTCATAAACGTTCTTTCTCTTTGTTATCGGAGGATATTTCTTTTGGACCTATAGTCTTCAAAGTGATCCGAAATATCTGTCTCAGATTCCACAGAGACAAGGCTAGCAAAGAGATCCACGAAATACAGATGTAACTCTGTGAGATGAATTAACAGAACACTAAGCAGTTTCTCAGAAAGCTTCTTTCCAGATTTCATCTGAGGATATTGCCTTTTTCACCATAGCCCTCTATGGCCTTCCAAATATCACTTTGCCAATTCCAGAAGAACTGTCTTAGCGAAAGGCTTCTTAAGGGGAAAGCTGTAACTCTGTGAGATGATTTTAAAGGATACAAAGAAGTTTCTCAGAAAACTTCTTCCTCTTTACTCTCAGAGGATATTTCCTTTGGCCCTATAGTCTTCAAAGGGATCCAAAATATCTGTTCTCAGATTCCTCAGAAATAAGGCTAGCAAAGAGATCCACGAAATGCAGATGTAACTCTGTGAGATGAATTAACGGAACACTAAGCATTTTCTCAGAAAGCTTCTTTCCAGATTTCATCTGAGGATATTTCCTTTTACACCATAGCCTTCTATGGGCTTCCAAATATCACTTTGCCAATTCCACCAGAACTGTCTGAGAGAAAGGCTTCCTGAGTGGAAAGCTGTAACTCTGTGAGATGATTTCACAGAACACAAAGAAGTTTCTCAGAAAGCTTCTTTCTCTTTGTTTTCGGAGGATATTTCCTTAGTCACTATAGTCTTCAAAGGGATCCGAACTATCTGTTCTCAGATTCCACAGAAATAAGGGTAGCAAAGAGATCCACGAAATACAGATGTAACTCTGTGAGATGAATTAACAGAACACTCAGCAGTTTCTCAGAAAGCTTCTTTCCAGATTTCATCTGAGGATATTTCCTTTTTCACCATAGCCGTCTACGGGCTTCCAAATAACACTTTGCCAATTCCACAAGAACTGTCTTAGCGAAAGGGTTCTTGACGGAAAAGCTGTAACTCTGTGAGATGATTTCACAGAACACAAAGAAGTTTCTCAAAAAGCTTCTTTCTCTTTGTTTTCGGAGGATATTTCCTTAGTCACTATAGTCTCCAAATGGATCCGAAATATCTGTTCTCAGATTCCACAGAAATAAGGCTAGCAAAGAGATCCATGAAATAAAGATGTAACTCTGTGAGATGAATTAACAGAACACTAAGCATTTTCTCAGAAAGCTTCTTTCCAGATTTCATCTGAGGATATTTCCTTTTTCACCATAGCCCTCTAAGAGCTTCCGAATATCACTTTGCCAATTCCACAAGAACTGTCTTAGCGAAAGGTTTCTTGAGGGGCAAGCTGTAACTCTTTGAGATGATTTCACAGAACACAAAGAAGTTTCTCAGAAAGCTTCTTTCTCTTTGTTATCGGAGGATATTTCCTTTGGCCCTATGGTCTTCAAAGGGATCCGAAATATCTGTTCTCAGATTCCACAGAAATAAGGCTAGCAAAAAGATCCACGAAATATAGATGTAACTCTGTGAGATGAATTTACAGAACACTCAGCAGTTTCTCAGAAAGCCTCTTTCTAGATTTCATCTGAGGACATTTCCTTTTTCACCATAGCCCTCTATGGGCTTCCAAATATCACTTTGCCTATTCCACAAGAACTGTCTTAGCGAAAGGCTTCTGGAGGGGAAAGCTGTAACTCTGTGAGATGATTTCACAGAACACAAAGAAGTTTCTCAGAAAGCTTCTTTCTCTTTGTTATCGGAGGATATTTCCTTTGGCCCTATAGTCTTCAAAGGGATCCGAAATATCTGTTCTCAGATTCCACAGAAATAAGGCTAGCAAAGAGATCCACGAAATACAGATGTAACTCTGTGAGGTGAATTAACAGAACACTAAGCTGTTTCTCAGAAAGCTTCTTTCCATATTTCATCTGAGGATATTTCCTTTTTCACCATAGCCCTCTATGGGCTTCCAAATATCACTTTGCCAATTCCACAAGAACTGTCTTAGCGAAAGGCTTCTTGAGGGGCAAGCCGTAACTCTGTGAGATGATTTTAAAGAATAAAAAGAAGTTTCTCAGAAAACTTCTTTCTCTGTGCTATCGGAGGATATTTCCTTTGGCCCTATAGTCTTCAAAGGGATCCGAAATATCTGTTCTCAGATTCCACAGAAATAAGGCTAGCAAAGAGATCCACGAAAAACAGATGTAACTCCGCGAGATGAATTAACAGAACACTAAGCAGTTTCTTAGAAAGCTTCTTTCCAGATTTCATCTGAGGATATTTCCTTTTTCACCATAGACCTCTATGGGCTTCCAAATATCACTTTGCAAATTCCACAAGAACTGTCTTAGCGAGAGGCTTCTTGAGGGGAAAGCTGTAACTCTGTGAGACGATTTCTCAGAACACAAAGAAGTTTCTCAGAAAGCTTCTTTCTCTTTGTTATCGGAGGATATTTCCTTTGGCCCTATATACCTCAAAGTGATACGAAATATCTGTCATCAGATTCCACAGAAATAAGGCTAGCAAAGAGATCCATGATATACAGATGTAACTCTGTGAGATGAATTAACAGAACACTCAGCTGTTTCTCAGAAATCTTCTTTCCAGATTTCATCTGAGGATATTTCCTTTTTCATCGTAGTCCTCTATGGGCTTCCAAATATCACTTTGACAATTCCACAAGAACTGTCTTAGCGAAAGGCTTCTTGAGGGGAAAGCTGTAACTCTGTGAGGTGATTTCACAGAACACAAAGAAGTTTCTCAGAAAGCTTCTTTCTCTTTGTTATTGGAGGATATTTCCTTTAGCCCTATAGTCTTCAAAGGGATCCGAAATATCTGTTCTCAGATTCCACAGAAATAAGGCTAGCAAAGAGATCCACGAAATACAGATGTAACTCTGTGAGATGAATTAACAGACCTCTCAGGAGTTTCTCAGAAAGCTTCTTTCCAGATTTCATTTGAGGATATTTCCTTTTTTAACCATAGCCCTCTAAGGGCTTCCAAATATCACTTTGCCAATTCCACAAGAACTGTCCTAGCGAGAGGCTTCTTGAGGGGAAAGCTGTAACTCTGTGAGACGATTTCACGGAAAACAAAGAAGTTTCTCAGAAAGCTTCTTTCTCTTTGTTATCGGAGGATATTTCCTTAGGCACTATAGTCTTCAAAGGGATCCGAAATATCTGTTCTCAGATTCCACAGAAATAAGGCTAGCAAAGAGATCCACGAAATACAGATGTAACTCTGTGAGATGAATTAACAGAACACTAAGCAGCTTCTCAGAAAGCTTCTTTCCAGATTTCATCTGAGGATATTTTCTTTTTCACCATAGCCTTCTACGGGCTTCCAAATATCACTATGCCAATTCCACAAGAACAGTCTTAGCGAAAGGCTTCTTGAGGGGAAAGCTGTAACACTGTGAGACGATTTCACAGAACACAAAGAAGTTTCTCACAAAGCTTCTTTCTCTTTTTTATCGGAGGATATTTCCTTTGGCCCTATAGTCTTCAAAGGGATCCGAAATATCTGTTCTCAGATTCCAGAGAAATAAGGCTAGCAAAGAGATCCACGAAATACAGATGTAACTCTGTGAGATGAATTAACAGAACACTAAGCAGTTTCTCAGAAAGCTTCTTTCCAGATTTCATCTGAGGATAATTCCTTTTTCACCATAGCCCTCTAAGGGCTTCCAAATATCACGTTGCCAATTCCACAAGAACTGTCTTAGCGAGAGGCTTCTTGAGGGGAAAGCTGTAACACTGTGAGACGATTTCACAGAACACAAAGAAGTTTCTCAGAAAGCTTCTTTCTCTTTGTTATCGGAGGATATTTCCTTTGGCCCTATAGTCTTCAACGGGATCCGAAATATCTGTTCTCAGATTCCACAGAAATAAGGCTAGCAAAGAGATAAACGAAATACAGATGCAACTCTGTGAGATGAATTAACAGAACACTCAGCAGTTTCTCAGAAATCTTCTTTCCAGATTTCATCTGAGGATATTTCCTTTTTCACCATAGGCCTCTAAGGGCTTCCAAATATCACTTTGCCAAATCCACAAGAACTGTCTTAGCGAAAGGCTTCTTGAGGGGTAAGCTGTAACTCTTTGAGATGATTTCACAGAACAGAAAGAAGTTTCTCGGAGAGCTTCTTTCTCTTTGTTATCGGAGGATATTTCCTCTGGCCCTATAGTCTTCAAAGGGATCTGAAATATCTGTTCTCAGATTCCACAGAAATAAGGCTAGCAAAAAGATCCACGAAATACAGATGTAACTCTGTGAGATGAATTAACAGAACACTCAGCAGTTTCTCAGAAAGCTTCTTTCCAGATTTCATCTGAGGAAATTTCCTTTTTCACCATAGCCCTCTATGGGCTTCGAAATATCACTTTGCCAATTCCACAAGAACTGTCTTAGCGAGAGGCTTCTTGAGGGGAAAGCTGTAACTCTGTGAGACGATTTCACAGAACACAAAGAAGTTTCTCAGAAAGCTTCTTTTTTTTGTTATCGGAGGATATTTCCTTTGGCCCTATATACCTCAAAGTGATCCGAAATATCTGTCATCAGATTCCACAGAAATAAGGCTAGCAAAGAGATCCATGAAATACAGATGTAACTCTGTGAGATGAATTAACAGAACACTCAGCAGTTTCTCACAAATCTTCTTTCCAGATTTCATCTGAGGATATATCCTTTCTCACCATAGCCCTCTATGGGCTTCCAAATATCACTTTGCCAATTCCACAAGAACTGTCTTAGCGAAAGGCTTCTTGAGGGGAAAGCTGAAACTCTGTGAGATGATTTCAGAGAACACAAAGAAGTTTCTCAGAAAGCTTCTTTCTCTTTGTTACCGGAGGATATTTCTTTTGGCCCTATAGTCTTCAAAGGGATCCGAAATATCTGTTCTCAGATTCCACAGAAATAAGGCTAGAAAGAGATCCACGAAATACACATGTAATCTGTGAGATGAATTAACAGAACACTCAGCAGTTTCTCAGAAAACTTCTTTCCAGATTTCATCTGAGGATATTTCCTTTTTCACCATTGCCCTCTATGGGATTCCAAATATCACTCTGCCAATTCCACAAGAACTGTCTTAGCGAGAGGCTTCTTGAGGGGAAAGCTGTAACACTGTGAGACGATTTCACGGAACAGAAAGAAGTTTCTCAGAAAGCTTCTTTCTCTTTGTTATCGGAGGATATTTCCTTTGGCCCTATAGTCTTCAAAGGGATCCGAAATATCTGTTCTCAGATTCCACAGAAATAAGGCTAGCAAAGAGATCCACGAAATACAGATGCAACTCTGTGACATGAATTAACAGAACACTCAGCAGTTTCTCAGAAAGCTTCTTTCCAGATTTCATCTGAGGATATTTCCTTTTTCACCATAGCTCTCTATGGGATTCCAAATATCACTTTGCCAATTCCACAAGAACTGTCTTACGGAAAGGCTTCTTGAGGGGAAAGCTGTAACTCTGTGAGTTGATTTCACAGAACACAAAGAAGTTTCTCAGAAAGCTTCTTTCTCTTTGTTATCGGAGGATATTTCCTTTGGACCTATAGTCTTCAAAGGGATCCGAAATATCTGTTCTCAGATTCCACAGAAATAAAGCTAGCAAATATATCCACGAAATACAGATGTAACTCTGTGAGATGAATTAACAGAACACTCAGCAGATTCTCAGAAACCGTCTTTCCAGATTTCATCTGAGGATATTTCCTTTTTCACCATAGCCCTCAAAGGGCTTCCAAATATCACCTTGCCAATTCCACAAGAACTGTCTTAGCGAAAGGCTACTTGAGGGGAAAGCTGTAACTGTGTGAGATGATTTCACAGAACACAAAGAAGTTTCTCGGAAAGCTTCTTTCTCTTTGTTATCGGAGGATATTTCCTTTGGCCCTATAGTCTTCAAAGGGATCCGAAATATCTGTTCTCAGATTCCACAGAAATAAGGCTAGCAAAGAGATCCACGATATACAGATGTAACTCTGTGAGATTAACTAACAGAACACTAAGCAGTTTCTCAGAAAGCTTCTTTCCAGATTTCATCTGAGGATATTTCCTTTTTCACCATAGCCCTCTATGGGCTTCCAAATATCACTTTGCCAATTCCACAAGAACTGTCTTAGCGAAAGGCTTCTTGAGGGGAAAGCTGAAACTCTGTGAGATGATTTCACAGAACACAAAGAAGTTTCTCAGAAAGCTTCTTTCTCTTTGTTATCGGAGGATATTTCCTTTGGCCCTATAGTCTTCAAAGGGATCCGAAATATCTGTTCTCAGATTCCACAGAAATAAGGCTAGCAAAGAGATCCACGAAATACAGATGCAACTCTGTGAGATGAATTAACAGAACACTCAGCAGTTTCTCAGAAGGCGTCTTTCCAGATTTCATCTGAGGATATATCCTTTTTCACCATAGCCCTCTAAGGGCTTCCAAATATCACCTTGCCAATTCCACAAGAACTGTCTTAGCGAAAGGCTACTTGAGGGGAAAGCTGTAACTGTGTGAGATGATTTCACAGAACACAAAGAAGTTTCTCGGAAAGCTTCTTTCTCTTTGTTATCGCAGGATATTTCCTTTGGTCCTATAGTCTTCAGAGGGATCCGAAATATCTGTTCTCAGATTCCTCAGAAATAAGCCTAGCAAAGAGATCCAGGAAATACAGATTTAACTCTGTGAGATGAACTAACAGAACTCTCTGCAGTTTCTCAGAAAACTTCTTTCCAGATTTCATCTGAGGATATTTCCTTTTCTACCATAGCCCTCTATGGTCTCCAAATATCACTTTGCCAATTCCACAAGAACTGTTCTAGCGAGAGGCTTCTTGAGGGGAAAGCTGTAACTCTGTGAGACGATTTCACGGAACACAAAGAAGTTTCTCAGAAAGCTTCTTTCTCTTTGTTATCGCAGGATATTTCCTTAGGCACTATAGTCTTCAAAGGGATCCGAAATATCTGTTCTCAGATTCCACAGAAATAAGGCTAGCAAAGAGATCCACGAAAAACAGATGTAACTCCGCGAGATGAATTAACAGAACACTAAGCAGTTTCTTAGAAAGCTTCTTTCCAGATTTCATCTGAGGATATTTCCTTTTTCACCATAGCCCTCTACGGACTTCCAAATATCACTTTTCCAATTCCACAAGAACTGTCTTAGCAAAACGCTTCTTGAGGGGAAAGCTGAAACTCTGTGAGATGATTTCACAGAACACAAAGAAGTTTCTCAGAAAGCTTCTTTCTCTTTGTTACCGGAGGATATTTCTTTTGGCCCTATAGTCTTCAAAGGGATCCGAAATATCTGTTCTCAGATTCCACAGAAATAAGGCTAGAAAGAGATCCACGAAATACACATGTAACTCTGTGAGATGAATTAACAGAACACTCAGCAGTTTCTCAGAAAACTTCTTTCCAGATTTCATCTGAGGATATTTCCTTTTTCACCATTGCCCTCTATGGGATTCCAAATATCACTTTGCGAATTCCACAAGAACTGTCTTAGCGAGAGGCTTCTTGAGGGGAAAGCTGTAACCCTGTGAGACGATTTCACAGAACACAAAGAAGTTTCTCAGAAAGCTTCTTTCTCTTTGTTATCGGAGGATATTTCCTTTGGCCCTATAGTCTTCAAAGGGATCCGAAATATCTGTTCTCAGATTCCACAGAAATAAGGCTAGCAAAGAGATCGACGAAATACAGATGCAACTGTGTGAGATGAGTTAACAGAACACTCAGCAGTTTCTCAGAAAGCTTCTTTACAGATTTCATCTGAGGATATTTACTTTTTCACCATAGCCCTCTATGGGCTTCCAAATATCACTTTGCCAATTCCACAAGAACTGTCTTACCGAAAGGCTTCTTGAGGGGAAAGCTGTAACTCTGTGAGATGATTTCACAGAACACAAAGAAGTTTCTCAGAAAGCTTCTTTCTCTTTGTTATCGGAGGATATTTCCTTTGGACCTATAGTCCTCAAGGGGATCCGAAATATCTGTTCTCAGATTCCACAGAAATAAATCTAGCAAATATATCCACGAAATACAGATGTAACTCTGTGAGATGAATTAACAGAACACTCAGCAGATTCTCAGAAACCGTCTTTCCAGATTTCATCTGAGGATATTTCCTTTTTCACCATAGCCCATAAGGGCTTCCAAATATCACCTTGCCAATTCCACAAGAACTGTCTTAGCGAAAGGCTACTTTAGGGGAAAGCTGTAACTGTGTGAGATGATTTCACAGAACACAAAGAAGTTTCTCGGAAAGCTTCTTTCTCTTTGTTATCGGAGGATATTTCCTTTGGCCCTATAGTCTTCAACGGGATCCGAAATATCTGTTCTCAGATTCCACAGAAATCAGGCTAGCAAAGAGATAAACGAAATACAGATGCAACTCTGTGAGATGAATTAACAGAACACTCAGCAGTTTCTCAGAAAGCTTCTTTCCAGATTTCATCTGAGGATATTTCCTTTTTCACCATAGGCCTCTATGGGCTTCCAAATATCACTTTGCCAAATCCACAAGAACTGTCTTAGTGAAAGGCTTCTTGAGGGGTAAGCTGTAACTCTGTGAGATGATTTTAAAGAATACAAAGAAGTTTCTCAGAAAACTTCTTTCTCTTTGCTATCGGAGGATATTTCCTTTGGCCCTATAGTCTTCAAAGGGATCCGAAATATCTGTTCTCAGATTCCTCAGAAATAAGGCTAGCAAAGAGATCCTCGAAATACAGATGTAACTCTGGGAGATGAATTAACAGAACACTCAGCAGTTTCTCAGAAAGCTTCTTTCTAGATTTCATCTGAGGATATTTCCTTTTTCACCATAGCACTCTATGGGCTTCCAAATATCACTTTGCAAATTCCAGAAGAACTGTCTTAGCGAAAGGCTTCTTGAGGGGAAAGCTGTAACTCTTTGAGATGATTTCACAGAACAGAAAGAAGTTTCTCGGAAAGCTTCTTTCTCTTTGTTATCAGAGGATATTTCCTCTGGCCCTATAGTCTTCAAAGGGATCTGAAATATCTGTTCTCAGATTCCACAGAAATAAGGCTAGCAAAAAGATCCACGAAATACAGATGTAACTCTGTGAGATGAATTAACAGAACACTCAGCAGTTTCTCAGAAAGCTTCTTTCCAGATTTCATCTGAGGATATTTCCTTTTTCACCATAGCCCTCTATGGGCTTCGAAATATAACTTTGCCAATTCCACAAGAACTGTCTTAGCGAGAGGCTTCTTGAGGGGAAAGCTGTAACTCTGTGAGACGATTTCACAGAACACAAAGAAGTTTCTCAGAAAGCTTCTTTCTCTTTGTTATCGGAGGATATTTCCTTTGGCCCTATATACCTCAAAGTGATCCGAAATATCTGTCATCAGATTCCATAGAAATAAGGCTAGCAAAGAGATCCATGAAATACAGATGTAACTCTGTGAGATGAATTAACAGAACACTCAGCAGTTTCTCAGAAATCTTCTTTCCAGATTTCATCTGAGGATATTTCCTTTTTCAACTTAGTCCTCTATTGGCTTCCAAATATCACTTTGACAATTCCACAAGAACTGTCTTAGCGAAAGGCTTCATGAGGGGAAAGCTGTAACTATGTGAGGTGATTTCACAGAACACAAAGAAGTTTCTCAGAAAGCTTCTTTCTCTTTGTTATCGGAGGATATTTCCTTTGGCCCTATAGTATTCAAAGGGATCCGAAATATCTGTTCTCAAATTCCACAGAAATAAGGCTAGCAAAGAGATCCACGAAATATAGATGTAACTCTGTGAGATGAATTAACAGACCTCTCAGGAGTTTCTCAGAAAGCTTCTTTCCTGATTTCATTTGAGGATATTTCCCTTTTTACCATAGCCCTCTAAGGGCTTCCAAATATCACTTTGCCAATTCCACAAGAACTGTCCTAGCGAGAGGCGTCTTGAGGAGAAAGCTGTAACTCTGTGAGACGATTTCACGGAACACAAAGGAGTTTCTCAGAAAGCTTCTTTCTCTTTGTTATCGGAGGATATTTCCTTAGGCACTATAGTCTTCAAAGGGATACGAAATATCTTTTCTCAGATTCCACAGAAATAAGGCTAGCAAAGAGATCCACGAAATACACATGTAACTCTGTGAGATGAATTAACAGAACACTAAGCAGCTTCTCAGAAAGCTTCTTTGCAGATTTCATCTGAGGATATTTCCTTTTTCACCATAGCCTTCTACGGGCTTCCAAATATCACTTTGCCAATTCCACAAGAACTGTCTTAACGAAAGGCTTCTTGAGGGGAAAGCTGCAACTCTGTGAGATGATTTCACAGAACACAAAGAAGTTTCTCAGAAAGTTTCTTTCTCTTTGTTACCGGAGGATATTTCTTTTGACCCTATAGTCTTCAAAGGGATCCGAAATATCTGTTCTCAGATTCCACAGAAATAAGGCTAGAAAGAGATCCACGAAATACACATGTAATCTGTGAGATGAATTAACAGAACACTCAGCAGTTTCTCAGAAAACTTCTTTCCAGATTTCATCCGAGGATATTTCCTTTTTCACCATTGCCCTCTATGGGATTCCAAATATCACTTTGCCAATTCCACAAGAACTGTCTTAGCGAGAGGCTTCTTGAGGGGAAAGCTGTAACACTGTGAGACGATTTCACAGAACACAAAGAAGTTTCTCAGAAAGCTTCTTTCTCTTTGTTATCGGAGGATATTTCCTTTGGCCCTATAGTCTTCAAAGGGATCCGAAATATCTGTTCTCAGATTCCACAGAAATAAGGCTAGCAAAGAGATCCACGAAATACAGATGCAACTCTGTGACATGAATTAACACAACACTCAGCAGTTTCTCAGAAAGCTTCTTTCCAGATTTCATCTGAGGATATTTCCTTTTTCACCATAGCCCTCTATGGGCTTCCAAATATCACTTTGCCAATTCCACAACAACTGTCTTAGCGAGAGGCTTCTTGAGGGGAAAGCTGTAACACTGTGAGACGATTTCACAGAACACAAAGAAGTTTCTCAGAAAGCTTCTTTCTCTTTGTTATAGGAGGATATTTCCTTTGGCCCTATAGTCTTCAAAGGGATCCGAAATATCTGTTCTCAGATTCCACAGAAATAAGGCTAGCAAAGAGATCCACGAAATACAGATGAAACTCTGTGAGATGAGTTAACAGAACACTCAGCAGTTTCTCAGAAAGCTTCTTTACAGATTTCATCTGAGGATATTTACTTTTTCACCATAGCCCTCTATGGGCTTCCAAATATCACTTTGCCAATTCCACAAGAACTGTCTTACCGAAAGGCTTCTTGAGGGGAAAGCTGTAACTCTGTGAGATGATTTCACAGAACACAAAGAAGTTTCTCAGAAAGCTTCTTTCTCTTTGTTATCGGAGGATATTTCCTTTGGACCTATAGTCTTCAAAGGGATCCGAAATATCTGTTCTCAGATTAAACAGAAATAAGGCTAGAAAGAGATCCACGAAATACAGATGTAACTCTGTGAGATGAATTAACAGAACACTCAGCGGTTTCTAAGAAAGCTTCTTTCCAGATTTCATCTGAGGATATTTCCTTTTTCACCAGAGCCCTCTATGGGCTTCCAAATATCACTTTGCCAATTCCACAAGAACTGTCTTAGCGAAAGGCCTCTTGAGGGGAAAGCTGTAACTCTGTGAGATGATTTTAAAGAATACAAAGAAGTTTCTCAGAAAACTTCTTTCTCTTTTTTATCGGAGGATATTTCCTTTGGCCCTATAGTCTTCAAAGGGATCCGAAATATCTGTTCTCAGATTCCTCAGAAATAAGGCTAGCAAAGAGATCCACGAAATACAGATGTAACTCTGTGAGATGAATTAACAGAACACTCAGCAATTTCTCAGAAATCATCTTTCCAGATTTCATCTGAGGATATTTCCTTTTTCACCATTGCCCTCTTAGGGCTTCCAAATATCACTTTGCCAATTCCACAAGAACTGTCCTAGCGAGAGGCTTCTTGAGGGGAAAGCTGTAACTCTGTGAGACGATTTCACGGAAAACAAAGAAGTTTCTCAGAAACCTTCTTTCTCTTTGTTATCGGAGGATATTTCCTTAGGCACTATAGTCTTCAAAGGGATCCGAAATATCTGTTCTCAGATTCCACAGAAATAAAGCTAGCAAAGAGATCCACGAAATACAGATGTAACTCTGTGAGATGAATTAACAGAACACTAAGCATTTTATCAGAAAGCTTCTTTCCAGATTTCCTCTGAGGATATTTCCTTTTTCACCATAGACCTCTATGGGCTTCCAAATATCACTTTGCCAATTCCACAAGAACTGTCTTAGCGAAAGGTTTCCTGAGGGGAAAGCTGAAACTCTGTGAGATGATTTCACAGAACACAAAGAAGTTTCTCAGAAAGCTTCTTTCTCTTTGTTATCGGAGGATATTTCTTTTGGCCCTATAGTCTTCAAAGGGATCTGAAATATCTGTTCTCAGATTCCACAGAAATAAAGCTAGAAAGAGATCCACGAAATACAGATGTAACTCTGTGAGATGAATTAACACAACACCAAGCAGTTTCTCAGAAAGCTTCTTTCCAGATTTCATCTGAGGATATTTCCTTTTTCACCATAGCCCTCTACGGGCTTCCAAATATCACTTTGCCAATTCCACAAGAACTGTCTTAGCGAGAGGCTTCTTGAGCGGAAAGCTGTAACACTGTGAGACGATTTCACAGAACACAAAGAAGTTTCTCAGAAAGCTTCTTTCTCTTTGTTATCGGAGGATATTTCCTTTGGCCCTATAGTCTTCAAAGGGATCCGAAATATCTGTTCTCAGATTACACAGAAATAAGGCTAGCAAAGAGATCCACGAAATACAGATGCAACTCTGTGAGATGAATTAACAGAACACTCAGCAGTTTCTCAGAAAGCTTCTTTCCAGATTTCATCTGCGGATATTTCCTTTTTCACCATAGCCCTCTATGGGCTTCCAAATATCACTTTGCCACTTCCACAAGAACTGTCTTAGCGAAAGGCTTCTTGACGGGAAAGCTGTAACTCTGTGAGATGATTTCACAGTACACAAAGAAGTTTCTCAGAAAGCTTCTTTCTCTTTGTTATCGGAGGATATTTCCTTTGGCCCTATAGTCTTCAAAGGGATCCGAAATATCTGTTCTCAGATTCCACAGAAATAAGGCTAGCAAATATATCCCCGAAATACAGATGTAACTCTGTGAGATGAATTAACAGAACACTCAGCAGTTTCTCAGAAAGCGTCTTTCCAGATTTCATCTGAGGATATTTCCTTTTACACCATAGCCCTCTAAGGGCTTCCAAATATCACCTTGCCAATTCCACAAGAACTGTCTTAGCGAAAGGCTACTTGAGGGGAAAGCTGTAACTGTGTGAGATGATTTCACAGAACACAAAGAAGTTTCTCGGAAAGCTTCTTTCTCTTTGTTATCGGAGGATATTTCCTTTGGCCCTATAGGCTTCAGAGGCATCCGAAATATCTGTTCTCAGATTCCTCAGAAATAAGCCTAGCAAAGAGATCCACGAAATACAGATGTAACTCTGTGAGATGAACTAACAGAACTCTCAGCAGTTTGTCAGAAAACTTCTTTCCAGATTTCATCTGAGGATATTTCCTTTTTTACCATAGCCCTCTATGGGCTTCCAAATATCACTTTGCCAATTCCAGAAGAACTGTCCTAGCGAGAGGATTCTTGAGGGGAAAGCTGTAACTCTGTGAGACGATTTCACGGAACACAAAGAAGTTTTTCAGAAAGCTTCTTTCTCTTTGTTATCGGAGGATACTTCCTTAGGCACTATAGTCTTCAAAGGGATCCGAAATATCTGTTCTCAGATTCCACAGAAATAAGGCTAGCAAAGAGATCCACGATATACAGATGTAACTCTGTGAGATGAATTAACAGAACACTAAGCAGTTTCTTAGAAAGCTTCTTTCCATATTTCATCTGAGGATATTTCCTTTTTCACCATAGCCCTCTATGGGCTTCCAAATATCACTTTTCCAATTCCACAAGAACTGTCTTAGCGAAACGCTTCTTGAGGGGAAAGCTGAAACTCTGTGAGATGATTTCACAGAACACAAAGAAGTTTCTCAGAAAGCTTCTTTCTCTTTGTTACCGGAGGATATTTCTTTTGGCCCTATAGTCTTCAAAGGGATCCGAAATATCTGTTCTCAGATTCCACAGAAATAAGGCTAGAAACAGATCCACGAAATACACATGTAACTCTGTGAGATGAATTAACAGAACACTCAGCAGTTTCTCAGAAAACTTCTTTCCAGATTTCATCCGAGGATATTTCCTTTTTCACCATTGCCCTCTATGGGATTCCAAATATCACTTTGCCAATTCCACAAGAACTGTCTTAGCGAGAGGCTTCTTGAGGGGAAAGCTGTAACACTGTGAGACGATTTCACAGAACACAAAGAAGTTTCTCAGAAAGCTTCTTTCTCTTTTTTATCGGAGGATATTTCCTTTGGCCCTATAGTCTTCAAAGGGATCCGAAATATCTGTTCTCAGATTCCACAGAAATAAGGCTAGCAAAGAGATCCACGAAATACAGATGCAACTCTGTGAGATGAATTAACAGAACACTCAGCAGTTTCTCAGAAAGCTTCTTTCCAGATTTCATCTGAGGATATTTCCTTTTTCACCATAGCCCTCTAAGGGCTTCCAAATATCACCTTGCCAATTCCACAAGAACTGTCTTAGCGAAAGGCTTCTTGAGGGGAAAGCTGTAACTCTGTGAGATGATTTCACAGAACACAAAGAAGTTTCTCGGAAAGCTTCTTTCTCTTTGTTATCGGAGGATATTTCCTTTGGCCCTATAGTCTTCAAAGGGATCCGAAATATCTGTTCTCAGATTCCACAGAAATAAGGCTAGCAAAGAGATCCACGAAATACAGATGTAACTCTATGAGATCAATTAACAGAACACTAAGCAGTTTCTCAGAAAGCTTCTTTCCAGATTTCATCTGAGGATATTTCCTTTTTCACCATAGTCCTCTAAGGGCTTCTAAATATCACTTTGCCAATTCCACAAGAACTGTCTTAGCGAAAGGCTTCTTGAGGGGAAAGCTGTAACTCTGTGAGATGATTTCACAGAACACAAAGAAGTTTCTCAGAAAGCTTCTTTCTCTTTGTTATTGGAGGATATTTCTTTTGGCCTTAGAGTCTTCAAAGTGATCCGAAATATCTGTTCTCAGATTCCACAGAAATAAGGCGAGCAAAGAGATCCACGAAATCCAGATGTAACTCTGTGACATGAATTAACAGAACACTAAGCAGTTTCTCAGAAAGCTTCTTTCCAGATTTCATCTGAGGATAATTCCTTTTTCACCATAGCCCTCTATGGGCTTCCAAATATCACTTCGCCAAATCCACAAGAACTGTCTTAGCGAAAGGCTTGTTGAGGGGAAAGCTGAAACTCTGTGAGATGATTTCGCAGAACACAAAGAAGTTTCTCAGAAAGCTTCTTTCTCTTTGTTATCGGAGGATATTTCTTTTGGCCCTATAGTCTTCAAAGGGATCCGAAATATCTGTTCTCAGACTAAACAGAAATAAGGCTAGAAAGAGATCCACGAAATACAGATGTAACTCTGTGAGATGAATTAACAGAACACTCAGCGGTTTATAAGAAAGCTTCTTTCCAGATTTCATCTGAGGATATTTCCTTTTTCACCAGAGCCCTCTATGGGCTTCCAAATATCACTTTGCCAATTCCACAAGAACTGTCTTAGCGAAAGGCCTCTTGAGGGGAAAGCTGTAACTCTGTGAGATGATTTTAAAGAATACAAAGAAGTTTCTCAGAAAACTTCTTTCTCTTTGCTATCGGAGGATATTTCCTTTGGCCCTATAGTCTTCAAAGGGATGCGAAATATCTGTTCTCAGATTCCGCAGAAATAAGGCTAGCAAAGAGATCCACGAAATACAGATGTAACTCTGTGAGATGAATTAACAGAACACTCAGCAATTTCTCAGAAATCATCTTTCCAGATTTCATCTGAGGATATTTCCTTTTTCACCATAGCCCTCTAAGGGCTTCCAAATATCACCTTGCCAATTCCACAAGAACTGTCTTAGCGAAAGGCTACTTGAGGGGAAAGCTGTAACTCTGTGAGATGATTTCAGAGAACACAAAGAAGTTTCTCGGAAAGCTTCTTTCTCTTTGTTATCGGAGGATATTTCCTTTGGCCCTATAGTCTTCAAAGGGATCTGAAATATCTGCTCTCAGATTCCACAGAAATAAGGCTAGCAAAGAGATCCACGAAATACAGAGGTAACTCTGTGAGATGAATTAACAGAACACTAAGCAGGTTCTCAGAAAGCTTCTTTCCAGATTTCATCTGAGGATATTTCCTTTTTCACCATAGCCCTCTATGGGCTTCCAAATATCACTTTGCCAATTCCACAACAACTGTCTTAGCGAAAGGCTTCTTGAGGGGAAAGCTGTAACTCTGTGAGATGATTTCACAGAACACAAAGAAGTTTCTCAGAAAGCTTCTTTCTCTTTGTTTTCGGAGGATGTTTCTTTTGGCCTTAGAGTCTTCAAAGTGATCCGAAATATCTGTTCTCAGATTCCACAGAAATAAGGCTAGCAAAGAGATCCACGAAATACAGATGTAACTCTGTGAGATGAATTAAAAGAACACTAAGCATTTTCTCAGAAAGCTTCTTTCCAGATTTCCTCTGAGGATATTTCCTTTTTCACCATAGCCCTTTATGGGCTTCCAAATATCACTTTGCCAATTCCACAAGAACTGTCCTAGCGAGAGGCTTCTTGAGGGGAAAGCTGTAATTCGGTGAGACGATTTCACGGAACACAAAGAAGTTTCTCAGAAAACTTCTTTCTCTTTGCTATCGGAGGATATTTCCTTTGGCCCTATAGTCTTCAAAGGGATCCGAAATATCTGTGCTCAGATTCCTCAGAAATAAAGCTAGCAAAGAGATCCACGAAATACAGATGTAACTCTGTGAGATGAATTAACAGAACACTCAGCACTTTCTCAGAAATCTTCTTTCTAGATTTCATCCGAGGATATTTCCTTTTTCACCATAGCACTCTATGGGCCTCCAAATATCACTTTGCAAATTCCAGAAGAACTGTCTTAGCGAAAGGCTTCTTGAGGGGAAAGCTGTAACTCTTTGAGATGATTTCACAGAACAGAAAGAAGTTTCTCGGAAAGCTTCTTTCTCTTTGTTATCGGAGGATATTTCCTCTGGCCCTATAGTCTTCAAAGGGATCTGAAATATCGGTTCTCAGATTCCACAGAAATAAGGCTAGGAAAGAGATCCACGAAATACAGATGTAACTCTGTGAGATGAATTAACAGAACACTCAGCAGTTTCTCAGAAAGCTTCTTTCCGATTTCAGCTGAGGATATTTCCTTTTTCACCGTAGCCCTCTAAGGGCTTCCAAATATCACCTTGCCAATTCCACAAGAACTGTCTTAGCGAAAGGCTACTTGAGGGGAAAGCTGTAACTCTGTGAGATGATTTCACAGAACACAAAGAAGTTTCTCGGAACACTTCTTTCTCTTTGTTATCGGAGGATATTTCCTTTGGCGCTATAGTCTTCAAAGGGATCCGAAATATCTGTTCTCAGATTCCACAGAAATAAGGCTAGCAAAGAGATCCACGAAATACAGATGTAACTCTGTGAGATGAATTAACAGAACACTAAGCAGTTTCTCAGAAAGCTTCTTTCCCGATTTCATGTGAGGATATTTCCTTTTTCACCATAGCCCTCTATGGGCTTCCAAATATCACTTTGCCAATTCCACAAGAACTGTCTTAGCGAGAGGCTTCTTGAGGGGAAAGCTGTAACTCTGTGAGATGATTTCACAGAACACAAAGAAGTTTCTCAGAAAGCTTCTTTCTCTTTGTTATCGGAGGATATTTCTTTTGGCCTTAGAGTCTTCAAAGTGATCCGAAATATCTGTTCTAAGATTCCACAGAAATAAGGCTAGCAAAGAGATCCACGAAATACAGATGTAACTCTGTGAGATGAATTAACAGAACACTAAACAGTTTCTCAGAAAACTTCTTTCCAGATTTCATCTGAGGATATTACCTTTTTCACCATAGCCCTCTATGGGCTTCCAAATATCACTTTGCCAATTCCACAAGAACTGTCCTAGCGAGAGGCTTCTTGAGCGGAAAGCTGTAACTCTGTGAGACGATTTCACGGAACACAAAGAAGTTTCTCAGAAAGCTTCTTTCTCTTTGTTATCGGAGGATATTTCCTTAGGCACTATAGTCTTCAAAGCGATCCGAAATATCTGTTCTCAGATTCCACAGAAATAAGGCTAGAAAGAGATCCACGAAATACAGATGTAACTCTGTGAGATGAATTAACAGAACACTCAGCAGTTTCTCAGAAAGCTTCTTTCTAGATTTCATCTGAGGATATTTTCTTTTTCACCATAGCACTCTATGGGCTTCCAAATATCACTTTGCAAATTCCAGAAGAACTGTCTTAGCGAAAGGCTTCTTGAAGGGAAAGCTGTAACTCTTTGAGATGATTTCACAGAACAGAAAGAAGTTTCTCGGAAAGCTTCTTTCTCTTTGTTATCAGAGGATATTTCCTCTGGCACTATAGTCTTCAAAGGGATCTGAAATATCTGTTCTCAGATTCCACAGAAATAAGGCTAGCAAAGAGATCCACGAAATACAGATGTAACTCTGTGAGATGAATTAACAGAACACTCAGCAGTTTCTCAGAAAGCTTCTTTCCAGATTTCATCTGAGGATATTTCCTTTTTCACCATATCCTTCTACGGGCTTCCAAATATCTCTTTGCCAATTCCACAAGAACTGTCTTAGAGAGAGTCTTCTTGAGGGGAAAGCTGTAACACTGTGAGACGATTTCACAGAACACAAAGAAGTTTCTCAGAAAGCTTCTTTCTCTTTGTTATCGGAGGATATTTCCTTTGGCCCTATAGTCTTCAAAGGGATCCGAAATATCTGTTCTCAGATTCCACAGAAATAAGGCTAGCAAAGAGATCCACGAAATACAGATGCAACTCTGTGAGATGAATTAACAGAACACTCAGCAGTTTCTCAGAAAGCTTCTTTCCAGATTTCATCTGCGGATATTTCCTTTTTCACCATAGCCCTCTATGGGCTTCCAAATATAACTTTGCCAATTCCACAAGAACTGTCTTAGCGAAAGGCTTCTTGAGGGGAAAGCTGTAACTCTGTGAGATGATTTCACAGTACACAAAGAAGTTTCTCAGAAAGCTTCTTTCTCTTTGTTATCGGAGGATATTTCCTTTGGCCCTATAGTCTTCAAAGGGATCCGAAATATCTGTTCTCAGATTCCACAGAAATAATGCTAGCAAATATATCCACGAAATACAGATGTAACTCTGTGAGATGAATTAACAGAACACTCAGCAGTTTCTCAGAAAGCGTCTTTCCAGATTTCATCTGAGGATATTTCCTTTTACACCATAGCCCTCTAAGGGCTTCCAAATATCACCTTGCCAATTCCACAAGAACTGTCTTAGCGAAAGGCTACTTGAGGAGAAAGCTGTAACTGTGTGAGATGATTTCACAGAACACAAAGAAGTTTCTCGGAAAGCTTCTTTCTCTTTGTTATCGGAGGATATTTCCTTTGGCCCTATAGTATTCAGAGTGATCCGAAATATCTGTTCTCAGATTCCTCAGAAATAAGCCTAGCAAAGGGATCCACTAAATACAGATGTAACTCTGTGAGATGAATTAACAGAACTCTCAGCAGTTTCTCAGAAAACTTCTTTCCAGATTTCATCTGAGGATATTTCCTTTTTTACCATAGCCCTCTATGGGCTTCCAAATATCACTTTGCCAATTCCACAAGAACTGTCCTAGCGAGAGGCTTCTTGAGGGGAAAGCTGTAACTCTGTGAGACGATTTCACGGAACACAAAGAAGTTTTTCAGAAAGCTTCTTTCTCTTTGTTATCGGAGGATATTTCCTTAGGCACTATAATCTTCAAAGGGATCCGAAATATCTGTTCTCAGATTCCACAGAAATAAGGCTAGCAAAGAGATCCAAGAAATACACATGTAACTCTGTGAGATGAATTAACAGAACACTAAGCAGTTTCTTAGAAAGCTTCTTTCCATATTTCATCTGAGGATATTTCCTTTTTCACCATAGCCCTCTGTGGGCTTCCAAATATCACTTTTCCAATTCCAAAAGAACTGTCTTAGCGAAACGCTTCTTGAGGGGAAAGCTGAAACTCTGTGAGATGATTTCACAGAACACAAAGAAGTTTCTCAGAAAGCTTCTTTCTCTTTGTTACCGGAGGATATTTCTTTTGGCCCTATAGTCTTCAAAGGGATCCGAAATATCTGTTCTCAGATTCCACAGAAATAAGGCTAGAAAGAGACCCACGAAATACACATGTAACTCTGTGAGATGAATTAACAGAAGACTCAGAAGTTTCTCAGAAAACTTCTTTCCAGATTTCATCCGAGGATATTTCCTTTTTCACCATTGCCCTCTACGGGATTCCAAATATCACTTTGCCAATTCCACAAGAACTGTCTTAGCGAAAGGCTTCTTGAGGGGAAAGCTGTAACACTGTAAGACGATTTCACAGAACACAAAGAAGTTTCTCAGAAAGCTTCTTTCTCTTTTTTATCGGAGGATATTTCCTTTGGCCCTATAGTCTTCAAAGGGATCCGAAATATCTGTTCTCAGATTCCACAGAAATAAGGCTAGCAAAGAGATCCACGAAATACAGATGCAACTCTGTGAGATGAATTAACAGAACACTCAGCAGTTTCTCAGAAAGCTTCTTTCCAGATTTCATCTGAGGATATTTCCTTTTTCACCATAGCCCTCTATGTGCTTCCAAATATCACTTTGCCAATTCCACAAGAACTGTCTTACCGAAAGGCTTCTTGAGGGGAAAGCTGTAACTCTGAGAGATGATTTCACAGAACACAAAGAAGTTTCTCAGAAAGCTTCTTTCTCTTTGTTATCGGAGGATATTTCCTTTGGCCCTATACTCTTCAGAGGGATCCGAAATATCTGTTCTCAGATTCCTCAGAAATAAGCCTAGCAAAGAGATCCACGAAATACAGATGTAACTCTGTGAGATGAATTAAAGAACTCTCAGCAGCTTCTCAGAAAACTTCTTTCCAGATTTCATCTGAGGATATTTCCTTTTTTACCATAGCCCTCTATGGGCTTCCAAATATCACTTTGCCAATTCCACAAGAACTGTCCTAGCGAGAGGCTTCTTGAGGGGAAAGCTGTAACTCTGTGAGACGATTTCACGGAACACAAAGAAGTTTCTCAGAAAGCTTCTTTCTCTTTGTTATCGGAGGATATTTCCTTTGGCCCTATCGTCTTCAAAGGGATCCGAAATATCTGTTCTCAGATTCCACAGAAATAAGGCTAGCAACGAGATCCACGAAATACAGATGTAACTCTGTGAGATGAATTAACAGAACACTCAGCAGTTTCTCAGAAATCTTCTTTCCAGATTTCATCTGAGGATATTTCCCTTTTCACCATAGCCCTCTATGGGCTTCCAAATATCACTTTGACAATTCCACAAGAACTGTCTTAGCGAAAGGCTTCTTGATAGGAAAGCTGTAACTCTGTGATGTGATTTCACAGAACACAAAGAAGTTTCTCAGAAAGCTTCTTTCTCTTTGTTATCGGAGGATATTTCCTTCGGCCCTATAGTCTTCAAAGGGATCCGAAATATCTGTTCTCAGATTCCACAGAAGTAAGGCTAGCAAAGAGATCCACGAAATACAGATGCAACTCTGTGAGATGAATTAACAGAACACTCAGCAGTTTCTCAGAAAGTTTCTTTCCAGATTTCATCTGCGGATATTTCCTTTTTCACCATAGCCCTCTATGGGCTTCCAAATATCACTTTGCCAATTCCACAGGAACTGTCTTAGCGAAAGGCTTCTTGAGGCGAAAGCTGTAACTCTGTGAGGTGATTTCACAGAACACAAAGAAGTTTCTCAGAAAGCTTCTTTATCTTTGTTATCGGAGGATATTTCCTTTGGCCCTATAGTCTTCAAAGGGATCCGAAATATCTGTTCTCAGATTCCATAGAAATAAGGCTAGCAAATATATCCACGAAATACAGATGTAACTCTGTGAGATGAATTAACAGAACACTCAGCAGTTTCTCAGAAAGCGCCTTTCCAGATTTCATCTGAGGATATTTCCTGTTTCACCATAGCCCTCTAAGGGCTTCCAAATATCACCTTGCCAATTCCACAAGAACTGTCTTAGCGAAAGGCTACTTGAGGGGAAAGCTGTAACTTTGTGAGATGATTTCACAGAACACAAAGAAGTTTCCGGAAAGCTTCTTTCTCTTTGTTATCGGAGGATATTTCCTTTGGCCCTATAGACTTCAGAGGGATCCGAAATATCTGTTCTCAGATTCCTCAGAAATAAGCGTAGCAAAGAGATCCACGAAATACAGATGTAAATCTGTGAGATGAATTAACAGAACTCTCAGCAGTTTCTCAGAAAACTTCTTTCCAGATTTCATCTGAGGATATTTCCTTTTTTACCATAGCCCTCTATGGGCTTCCAAATATCACTTTGCCAATTCCACAAGAACTGTCCTAGCGAGAGGCTTCTTGAGGGGAAAGCTGTAACTCTGTGAGACGATTTCACGGAACACAAAGAAGTTTCTCAGAAAGCTTCTTTCTCTTTGTTATCGGAGGATATTTCCTTAGGCACTATAGTCTTCAAAGGGATCCGAAATATCTGTTCTCAGATTCCACAGAAATAAGGCTAGCAAAGAGATCCACGAAATACAGATTTAACTCTGTGAGATGAATTAACAGAACACTCAGCAGTTTCTCAGAAAGCTTCTTTGCAGATTTCATCTGAGGATATTTCCTTTTTCACCATAGCCCTCTATGGGCTTCCAAATATCACTTTGCCAATTCCACAAGAACTGTATTAGCGAGAGGCTTCTTGAGGGGAAAGCTGTAACTCTGTGAGACGATTTCACAGAACACAAAGAAGTTTCTCAGAAAGCTTCTTTCTCTTTGTTATCGGAGGATATTTCCTTTGGCCCTATAGTCTTCAAAGGGATCCGAAATATCTGTTCTCAGATTCCACAGAAATAAGGCTAGCAAAGAGATCCATGAATTACAGATGTAACTCTGTGAGATGAATTAACAGAACACTCAGCAGTTTCTCAGAAATCTTCTTTCCAGATTTCATATGAGGATATTTCCTTATTCACCATAGCCGTCTATGGGCTTCCAAATATCACTTTGACAATTCCATAAGAACTGTCTTAGCGAAAGGTTTCTTGAGGGGAAAGCTGTAACTCTGTGAGGTGATTTCAAAGAACACAAAGAAGTTTCTCAGAAAGCTTCCTTCTCTTTGTTATCGGAGGATATTTCCTTTGGCCCTATAGTCTTCAAAGGGATCCGAAATATCTGTTCTCAGATTCCACAGAAATAAGGCTAGCAAAGAGATCCACGAAATACAGATGCAACTCTGTGAGATGAATTAACAGAACTCTCAGCAGTTTCTCAGAAAGCTTCTTTCCAGATTTCATCTGAGGATATTTCCTTTTTCACCATAGCCCTCTATGGGCTTCCAAATATCACTTTGCCAATTCCACAAGAACCGTCTTACCGAAAGGCTTCTTGAGGGGAAAGCTGTAACTCTGTGAGATGATTTCACAGAACACAAAGAAGTTTCACAGAAAGCTTCTTTCTCTTTGTTATCGGAGGATATTTCCTTTGGCCCTATAGTCTTCAAAGGGATCCGAAATATCTGTTCTCAGATTCCACAGAAATAAAGCTAGCAAATATATCCACGAAATACAGATGTAACTCTGTGAGATGAATTAACAGAACACTCAGCAGTTTCTCAGAAAGCGTATTTCCAGATTTCATCTGAGGATATTTCCTTTTTCACCATAGCCCACTATGGGCTTCAAAATATCACTTTGCCAATTCCACAAGAACTGTCCTAGCGAGAGGCTTCTTGAGGGGAAAGCTGTAACTCTGTGAGACGATTTCACGGAAAACAAAGAAGTTTCTCAGAAAGCTTCTTTCTCTTTGGTAACGGAGGATATTTCCTTTGGCCCTATAGTCTTCAAAGGGATCCGAAATATCTGTTCTCAGATTCCACAGAAATAAGGCTAGCAAAGAGATCCACGAAATACAGATGCACCTCGGTGAGATGAATTAACAGAACACTAAGCAGTTTCTCAGAAAGCTTCTTTCCAGATTTCATCTGAGGATATTTCCTTTTTCACCATAGACCTCTATGGGCTTCCAAATATCACTTTGCCAATTCCACAAGAACTGTCTTACCGAAAGGCTTCTTGAGGGGAAAGCTGTAACTCTCTGAGATGATTTCACAGAACACAAAGAAGTTTCTCAGAAAGCTTCTTTCTCTTTGTTATCGGAGGATATTTCCTTTGGCCCTATAGTCTTCAAAGGGATCCGAAATATCTGTTCTCAGATTCCACAGAAATAAAGCTAGCAAATATATCCACGAAATACAGATGTAACTCTGTGAGATGAATTAACAGAACACTCAGCAGATTCTCAGAAAGCGTCTTTCCAGATTTCATCTGAGGATATTTCCTTTTTCACCATAGCCCTCTAAGGGCTTCCAAATATCACATTGCCAATTCCACAAGAACTGTCTTAGCGAGAGGCTTCTTGAGGGGAAAGCTGTAACACTGTGAGACGATTCCACAGAACACAAAAAGTTTCTCAGAAAGCTTCTTTCTCTTTGTTATCGGAGGATATTTTCTTTGGCTCTATAGTCTTCAAAGGGATCCGAAATATCTGTTCTCAGATTCCACAGAAATAAGGCTAGCAAAGAGATCCACGAAATACAGATGCAACTCTGTGAGATGAATTAACAGAACACTCAGCAGTTTCTCAGAAAGCTTCTTTCCAGATTTCATCTGAGGATATTTCCTTTTTCACCATAGCCCTCTAGGGGCTTCCAAATATCACTTTGCCAATTCCACAAGAACTGGCTTAGCGAAAGGCTTCTTGAGGGGAAAGCTGTAACTCTGTGAGATGATTTCCCAGAACACAAAAAGTTTCTCAGAAGGCTTCTTTCTCTTTGTTATCGGAGGATATTTCCTTTGGCCCTATAGTCTTCAAAGGGATCCGAAATATCTGTTCTCAGATTCCACAGAAATAAGGCTAGCAAAGTGATCCACGAAATACAGATGTAACTCTGTGAGATGAATTAACAGAACACTCAGCAGTTTCTCAGAAAGCTTCTTTCCAGATTTCATCTGAGGATATTTCCTTTTTCACCATAGCCCTCTAAAGGCTTCCAAATATCACCTTGCCAATTCCACAAGAACTGTCTTAGCGAAGGCTACTTGAGGGGAAAGCTGTAACTGTGTGAGATGATTTCACAGAACACAAAGATGTTTCTCGGAAAGCTTCTTTCTCTTTGTTATCGGAGGATATTTCCTTTGGCCCTATCGTCTTCAAAGGGATCCGAAATATCTGTTCTCAGATTCCACAGAAATAAGGCTAGCAAAGAGATCCACGAAACAGATGTAACTCTGTGAGATGAATTAACAGAACACTCAGCTGTTTCTCAGAAAGCTTCTTTCCAGATTTCATCTGAGGATATTTCCTTTTTCACCATAGCCGTCTAAGGGCTTCCAAATATCACCTTGCCAATTCCACAAGAACTGTCTTAGCGAAAGGCTTCTTGAGGGGAAAGCTGAAACTCTGTGAGATGATTTCACAGAACACAAAGAAGTTTCTCAGAAAGCTTCTTTCTCTTTGTTATCGGAGGATATTTCTTTTGGCCCTATAGTCTTCAAAGGGATCCGAAATATCTGTTCTCAGATTCCACAGAAATAAGGCTAGCAAAGAGATCCACGAAATACAGATTTAACTCTGTGAGATGAATTAACAGAACACTCAGCAGTTTCTCAGAATGCTTCTTTCCAGATTTCATCTGAGGATATTTCCTTTTTCACCATAGCCCTCTAGGGGCTTCCAAATATCACTTTGCCAATTCCAAAAGAACTGTATTAGCGAGAGGCTTCTTGAGGGGAAAGCTGTAACTCTGTGAGACGATTTCACAGAACACAAATAAGTTTCTCAGAAAGCTTCTTTCTCTTTGTTATCGGAGGATATTTCCTTTGGCCCTATAGTCTTCAAAGGGATCCGAAATATCTGTTCTCAGATTCCTCAGAAATAAGGCTAGCAAAGAGATCCATGAATTACAGATGTAACTCTGTGAGATGAATTAACAGAACACTCAGCAGTTTCTCAGAAATCTTCTTTCCAGATTTCATATGCGGATATTTCCTTATTCACCATAGCCGTCTATGGGCTTCCAAATATCACTTTGACAATTCCATAAGAACTGTCTCAGCGAAAGGTTTCTTGAGGGGAAAGCTGTAACTCTGTGAGGTGATTTCACAGAACACAAAGAAGTTTCTCAGAAAGCTTCCTTCTCTTTGTTATCGGAGGATATTTCCTTTGGCCCTATAGTCTTCAAAGGGATCCGAAATATCTGTTCTCAGATTCCACAGAAATAAGGCTAGCAAAGAGATCCACGAAATACAGATGCAACTCTGTGAGATGAATTAACAGAACACTCAGAAGTTTCTCAGAAAGCTTCTTTCCAGATTTCATCTGAGGATATTTCCTTTTTCACCATAGCCCTCTATGGGCTTCCAAATATCACTTTGCCAATTCCACAAGAACCGTCTTACCGGAAGGCTTCTTGAGGGGAAAGCTGTAACTCTGTGAGATGATTTCACAGAACACAAAGAAGTTTCTCAGAAAGCTTCTTTCTCTTTGTTATCGGAGGATATTTCCTTTGGCCCTATAGTCTTCAAAGGGATCCGAAATATCTGTTCTCAGATTCCACAGAAATAAAGCTAGCAAATATATCCACGAAATACAGATGTAACTCTGTGAGATGAATTAACAGAACACTCAGCAGTTTCTCAGAAAGCGTATTTCCAGGTTTCATCTGAGGATATTTCCTTTTTCACCATAGCCCTCTAAGGGCTTCCAAATATCACCTTGCCAATTCCACAAGAACTGTCTTAGCGAAAGGCTACTTGAGGGGAAAGCTGTAACTGTGTGAGATGATTTCACAGAACACAAAGAAGTTTCTCGGAAAGCTTCTTTCTCTTTGTTATCGGAGGATATTTCCTTTGGCCCTATCGTCTTCAAAGGGATCCGAAATATCTGTTCTCAGATTCCACAGAAATAAGGCTAGCAAAGAGATCCACGAAATACAGATGTAACTCTGTGAGATGAATTAACAGAACACCAAGCAGTTTCTCAGAAAGCTTCTTTCCAGATTTCATCTGAGGATATTTCCTTTTTCACCATAGCCCTCTATGGGCTTCCAAATATCACTTTGCCAATTCCACAAGAACTGTCCTAGCGAGAGGCTTCTTGAGGGGAAAGCTGTAACTCTGTGAGACGATTTAACGGAAAACAAAGAAGTTTCTCCGAAAGCTTCTTTCTCTTTGTTATCGGAGGATATTTCCTTAGGCACTATAGTCTTCAAAGGGATCCGAAATATATGTTCTCAGATTCCACAGAAATAAGGCGAGCAAAGAGATCCACGAAATACAGATGTAACTCTGTGAGATGAATTAACAGAACACTAAGCAGTTTCTCAGAAAGCTTCTTTCCAGATTTCATCTGAGAATATTTCCTTTTTCACCATAGCCCTCTATGGGCTTCCAAATATCACTTTGCCAATTCCACAAGAACTGTCCTCGCGAGAGGCTTCTTGAGGGGAAAGCTGTAACTCTGTGAGACGATTTCACGGAACACAAAGATGTTTCTCAGAAAGTTTCTTTCTCTTTGTTATCGGAGGATATTTCCTTAGGCACTATAGTCTTCAAAGGGATCCGAAATATCTGTTCTCAGATTCCACGGAAATAAGGCCAGCAAAGAGATCCACGAAATACAGATGTAACTCTTTGAGATGAATTAACAGAACACTAAGCAGTTTCTCAGAAAGCTGCTTTCCAGATTTCATCTGAGGATATTTCCTTTTTCAACATAGCCCTCTATGGGCTTCCAAATATCACTTTGCCAATTCCACAAGAACTGTCTTAGCGAATGGCTTCTTGATAGGAAAGCTGTAACTCTGTGAGATGATTTTAAAGAATACAAAGAAGTTTCTCAGAAAGCTTCTTTCTCTTTGTTATCGGAGGATATTTCCTTTGGCCCTATAGTCTTCAAAGGGATCCGAAATATCTGTTCTCAGATTCCACAGAAATAAGGCTAGCAAAGAGATCCACGAAATACAGATGCAACTCGGTGAGATGAATTAACAGAACACTAAGCAGTTTCTCAGAAGGCTTCTTTCCAGATTTCATCTGAGGATATTTCCTTTTTCACCATAGCCCTCTAAGGGCTTCCAAATATCACTTTGCCAATTCCACAAGAACTGTCTTACCGAAAGGCTTCTTGAGGGGAAAGCTGTAACTCTGTGAGATGATTTCACAGAACACAAAGAAGTTTCTCAGAAAGCTTCTTTCTCTTTGTTATCGGAGGATATTTCCTTTGGCCCTATAGTCTTCAAAGGGATCCGAAATATCTGTTCTCAGATTCCACAGAAATAAAGCTAGCAAATATATCCACGAAATACAGATGTAACTCTGTGAGATGAATTAACAGAACACTCAGCAGATTCTCAGAAAGCGTCTTTCCAGATTTCATCTGAGGATATTTCCTTTTTCACCAAAGCCCTCTAAGGGCTTCCAAATATCACCTTGCCAATTCCACAAGAATTGTCTTACCGAAAGGCTACTTGAGGGGAAAGCTGTAACTGTGTGAGATGATTTCACAGAACACAAAGAAGTTTCTCGGAAAGCTTCTTTCTCTTTGTTATCGGAGGATATTTCCTTTGGCCCTATCGTCTTCAAAGGGATCCGAAATATCTGTTCTCAGATTCCACAGAAATAAGGCTAGCAAAGAGATCCACGAAATACAGATGCAACTCTGTGAGATGAATTAACAGAACACTCAGCAGTTTCTCAGAAAGCTTCTTTCCAGATTACATCTGAGGATATTTCCTTTTTCACCATAGCCCTCTAGGGGCTTCCAAATATCACTTTGCCAATTCCACAAGAACTGTCTTAGCGAAAGGCTTCTTGAGGGGAAAGCTGTAACTCCCTGAGATGATTTCACAGAACACAAAAAGTTTCTCAGAAAGCTTCTTTCTCTTTGTTATCGGAGGATATTTCCTTTGGCCCTATAGTCTTCAAAGGGATCCGAAATATCTGTTCTCAGATTCCACAGAAATAAGGCTAGCAAAGAGATCCACGAAATACAGATGCAACTCTGTGAGATGAATTAACAGAACACTCAGCAGTTTCTCAGAAAGCTTCTTTCCAGATTACATCTGAGGATATTTCCTTTTTCACCATAGCCCTCTAGGGGCTTCCAAATATCACTTTGCCAATTCCACAAGAACTGTCTTAGCGAAAGGCTTCTTGAGGGGAAAGCTGTAACTCTGTGAGATGATTTCACAGAACACAAAAAGTTTCTCAGAAAGCTTCTTACTCTTTGTTATCGGAGGATATTTCCTTTGGCCCTATAGTCTTCAAAGGGATCCGAAATATCTGTTCTCAGATTCCACAGAAATAAGGCTAGCAAAGAGATCCACGAAATACAGATGTAACTCTGTGAGATGAATTAACAGAACACTCAGCAGTTTCTCAGAAAGCTTCTTTCCAGATTTCATCTGAGGATATTTCCTTTTTCACCATAGCCCTCTAAAGGCTTCCAAATATCACCCTGCCAATTCCACAAGAACTGTCTTAGCGAAGGCTACTTGAGGGGAAAGCTGTAACTGTGTGAGATGATTTCACAGAACACAAAGAAGTTTCTCGGAAAGCTTCTTTCTCTTTGTTATCGGAGGATATTTCCTTTGGCCCTAACGTCTTCAAAGGGATCCGAAATATCTGTTCTCAGATTCCACAGAAATAAGGATAGCAAAGAGATCCACGAAATACAGATGCAACTCTGTGAGATGAATTAACAGAACACTCAGCAGTTTCTCAGAAAGCTTCTTTCCAGATTACATCTGAGGATATTTCCTTTTTCACCATAGCCCTCTAGGGGCTTCCAAATATCACTTTGCCAATTCCACAAGAACTGTCTTAGCGAAAGGCTTCTTGAGGGGAAAGCTGTAACTCTGTGAGATGATTTCACAGAACACAAAAAGTTTCTCAGAAAGCTTCTTTCTCTTTGTTATCGGAGGATATTTCCTTTGGCCCTATAGTCTTCAAAGGGATCCGAAATATCTGTTCTCAGATTCCACAGAAATAAGGCTAGCAAAGAGATCCACGAAATACAGATGTAACTCTGTGAGATGAATTAACAGAACACTCAGCAGTTTCTCAGAAAGCTTCTTTCCAGATTTCATCTGAGGATATTTCCTTTTTCACCATAGCCCTCTAAAGGCTTCCAAATATCACCTTGCCAATTCCACAAGAACTGTCTTAGCGAATGCTACTTGAGGGGAAAGCTGTAACTGTGTGAGATGATTTCACAGAACACAAAGAAGTTTCTCGGAAAGCTTCTTTCTCTTTGTTATCGGAGGATATTTCCTTTGGCCCTATCGTCTTCAAAGGGATCCGAAATATCTGTTCTCAGATTCCACAGAAATAAGGCTAGCAAAGAGATCCACGAAATACAGATGTAACTCTGTGAGATGAATTAACAGAACACTCAGCAGTTTCTCAGAAAGCTTCTTTCCAGATTTCATCTGAGGATATTTCCTTTTTCACCATAGCCCTCTAAGGGCTTCCAAATATCACATTGCCAATTCCACAAGAACTGTATTAACGAGAGGTTTCTTGAGGGGAAAGCTGTAACTCTGTGAGACGATTTCACAGAACACAAAGAAGTTTCTCAGAAAGCTTCTTTCTCTTTGTTATCGGAGGATATTTCCTTTGGCCCTATAGTCTTCAAAGGGATCTGAAATATCTGTTCTCAGATTCCACAGAAATAAGGCTAGCAAAGAGATCCATGAATTACAGATGTAACTCTGTGAGATGAATTAACAGAACACTCAGCAGTTTCTCAGAAATCTTCTTTCCAGATTTCATATGAGGATATTTCCTTATTCACCATAGCCGTCTATGGGCTTCCAAATATCACTTTGACAATTCCATAAGAACTGTCTTAGCGAAAGGTTTCTTGAGGGGAAAGCTGTAACTCTGTGAGGTGATTTCACAGAACACAAAGAAGTTTCTCAGAAAGCTTCCTTCTCTTTGTTATCGGAGGATATTTCCTTTGGCCCTATAGCCTTCAAAGGGATCCGAAATATCTGTTCTCAGATTCCACAGAAATAAGGCTAGCAAAGAGATCCACGAAATACAGATGCAACTCTGTGAGATGAATTAACAGAACTCTCAGCAGTTTCTCAGAAAGCTTCTTTCCAGATTTCATCTGAGGATATTTCCTTTTTCACCATAGCCCTCTATGGGCTTCCAAATATCAATTTGCCAATTCCACAAGAACCGTCTTACCGAAAGGCTTCTTGATGGGAAAGCTGTAACTCTGTGAGATGATTTCACAGAACACAAAGAAGTTTCTCAGAAAGCTTCTTTCTCTTTGTTATCGGAGGATATTTCCTTTGGCCCTATAGTCTTCAAAGGGATCCGAAATATCTGTTCTCAGATTCCACAGAAATAAATCTAGCAAATATATCCACGAAATACAGATGTAACTCTGTGAGATGAATTAACAGAACACTCAGCAGTTTCTCAGAAAGCGTATTTCCAGATTTCATCTGAGGATATTTCCTTTTTCACCATAGCCCTCTAAGGGCTTCCAAATATCACCTTGCCAATTCCACAAGAACTGTCTTAGCGAAAGGCTACTTGAGGGGAAAGCTGTAACTGTGTGAGATGATTTCACAGAACACAAAGAAGTTTCTCGGAAAGCTTCTTTCTCTTTGTTATCGGAGGATATTTCCTTTGGCCCTATCGTCTTCAAAGGGATCCGAAATATCTGTTCTCAGATTCCACAGAAATAAGGCTAGCAAAGAGATCCACAAAATACAGATGTAACTCTGTGAGATGAATTAACAGAACACCAAGCAGTTTCTCAGAAAGCTTCTTTCCAGATTTCATCTGAGGATATTTCCTTTTTCACCATAGCCCTCTATGGGCTTCCAAATATCACTTTGCCAATTCCACAAGAACTGTCCTAGCGAGAGGCTTCTTGAGGGGAAAGCTGTAACTCTGTGAGACGAATTCACGGAAAACAAAGAAGTTTCTCAGAAAGCTTCTTTCTCTTTGTTAACGGAGGATATTTCCTTTGGCCCTATAGTCTTCAAAGGGATCCGAAATATCTGTTCTCAGATTCCACAGAAATAAGGCTAGCAAAGAGATCCACGAAATACAGATGCACCTCGGTGAGATGAATTAACAGAACACTAAGCAGTTTCTCAGAAAGCTTCTTTCCAGATTTCATCTGAGGATATTTCCTTTTTCACCATAGCCCTCTATGGGCTTCCAAATATCACTTTGCCAATTCCACAAGAACTGTCTTACCGAAAGGCTTCTTGAGGGGAAAGCTGTAACTCTCTGAGATGATTTCACAGAACACAAAGAAGTTTCTCAGAAAGCTTCTTTCTCTTTGTTATCGGAGGATATTTCCTTTGGCCCTATAGTCTTCAAAGGGATCCGAAATCTCTGTTCTCAGATTCCACAGAAATAAAGCTAGCAAATATATCCACGAAATACAGATGTAACTCTGTGAGATGAATTAACAGAACACTCAGCAGTTTCTCAGAAAGCTTCTTTCCAGATTTCATCTGAGGATATTTCCTTTTTCACCATAGACTTCTACGGGCTTCCAAATATCACTTTGCCAATTCCACAAGAACTGTCTTAGCGAGAGGCTTCTTGAGGGGAAAGCTGTAACACTGTGAGACGATTCCACAGAACACAAAAAGTTTCTCAGAAAGCTTCTTTCTCTTTGTTATCGGAGGATATTTCCTTTGGCCCTATAGTCTTCAAAGGGATCCGAAATATCTGTTCTCAGATTCCACAGAAATAAGGGTAGCAAAGAGATCCATGAAATACAGATGCAACTCTGTGAGATGAATTAACAGAACACTCAGCAGTTTCTCAGAAAGCTTCTTTCCAGATTTCATCTGAGGATATTTCCTTTTTCACCATAGCCCTCTATGGGCTTCCAAATATCAATTTGCCAATTCCACAAGAACCGTCTTACCGAAAGGCTTCTTGATGGGAAAGCTGTAACTCTGTGAGATGATTTCACAGAACACAAAGAAGTTTCTCAGAAAGCTTCTTTCTCTTTGTTATCGGAGGATATTTCCTTTGGCCCTATAGTCTTCAAAGGGATCCGAAATATCTGTTCTCAGATTCCACAGAAATAAATCTAGCAAATATATCCACGAAATACAGATGTAACTCTGTGAGATGAATTAACAGAACACTCAGCAGTTTCTCAGAAAGCGTATTTCCAGATTTCATCTGAGGATATTTCCTTTTTCACCATAGCCCTCTAAGGGCTTCCAAATATCACCTTGCCAATTCCACAAGAACTGTCTTAGCGAAAGGCTACTTGAGGGGAAAGCTGTAACTGTGTGAGATGATTTCACAGAACACAAAGAAGTTTCTCGGAAAGCTTCTTTCTCTTTGTTATCGGAGGATATTTCCTTTGGCCCTATCGTCTTCAAAGGGATCCGAAATATCTGTTCTCAGATTCCACAGAAATATGGCTAGCAAAGAGATCCACGAAATACAGATGTAACTCTGTGAGATGAATTAACAGAACACCAAGCAGTTTCTCAGAAAGCTTCTTTCCAGATTTCATCTGAGGATATTTCCTTTTTCACCATAGCCCTCTATGGGCTTCCAAATATCACTTTGCCAATTCCACAAGAACTGTCCTAGCGAGAGGCTTCTTGAGGGGAAAGCTGTAACTCTGTGAGACGATTTCACGGAAAACAAAGAAGTTTCTCAGAAAGCTTCTTTCTCTTTGTTAACGGAGGATATTTCCTTTGGCCCTATAGTCTTCAAAGGGATCCGAAATATCTGTTCTCAGATTCCACAGAAATAAGGCTAGCAAAGAGATCCACGAAATACAGATGCACCTCGGTGAGATGAATTAACAGAACACTAAGCAGTTTCTCAGAAAGCTTCTTTCCAGATTTCATCTGAGGATATTTCCTTTTTCACCATAGCCCTCTATGGGCTTCCAAATATCACTTTGCCAATTCCACAAGAACTGTCTTACCGAAAGGCTTCTTGAGGGGAAAGCTGTAACTCTCTGAGATGATTTCACAGAACACAAAGAAGTTTCTCAGAAAGCTTCTTTCTCTTTGTTATCGGAGGATATTTCCTTTGGCCCTATAGTCTTCAAAGGGATCCGAAATATCTGTTCTCAGATTCCACAGAAATAAAGCTAGCAAATATATCCACGAAATACAGATGTAACTCTGTGAGATGAATTAACAGAACACTCAGCAGTTTCTCAGAAAGCTTCTTTCCAGATTTCATCTGAGGATATTTCCTTTTTCACCATAGACTTCTACGGGCTTCCAAATATCACTTTGCCAATTCCACAAGAACTGTCTTAGCGAGAGGCTTCTTGAGGGGAAAGCTGTAACACTGTGAGACGATTCCACAGAACACAAAAAGTTTCTCAGAAAGCTTCTTTCTCTTTGTTATCGGAGGATATTTCCTTTGGCCCTATAGTCTTCAAAGGGATCCGAAATATCTGTTCTCAGATTCCACAGAAATAAGGGTAGCAAAGAGATCCATGAAATACAGATGCAACTCTGTGAGATGAATTAACAGAACACTCAGCAGTTTCTCAGAAAGCTTCTTTCCAGATTTCATCTGAGGATATTTCCTTTTTCACCATAGCCCTCTAGGGGCTTCCAAATATCACTTTGCCAATTCCACAAGAACTGTCTTAGCGAAAGGCTTCTTGAGGGGAAAGCTGTAACTCTGTGAGATGATTTCACAGAACACAAAAAGTTTCTCAGAAAGCTTCTTTCTCTTTGTTATCGGAGGATATTTCCTTTGGCTCTATAGTCTTCAAAGGGATCCGAAATATCTGTTCTCAGATTCCACAGAAATAACGCTAGCAAAGAGATCCACGAAATACAGATGAAACTCTGTGAGATGAATTAACAGAACACTCAGCAGTTTCTCAGAAAGCTTCTTTCCAGATTTCATCTGAGGATATTTCCTTTTTCACCATAGCCCTCTAAAGGCTTCCAAATATCACCTTGCCAATTCCACAAGAACTGTCTTAGCGAAGGCTACTTGAGGGGAAAGCTGTAACTGTGTGAGATGATTTCACAGAACACAAAGAAGTTTCTCGGAAAGCTTCTTTCTCTTTGTTATCGGAGGATATTTCCTTTGGCCCTATCGTCTTCAAAGGGATCCGAAATATCTGTTCTCAGATTCCACAGAAATAAGGCTAGCAAAGAGATCCACGAAATACAGATGTAACTCTGTGAGATGAATTAACAGAACACTCAGCAGTTTCTCAGAAAGCTTCTTTCCAGATTTCATCTGAGGATATTTCCTTTTTCACCATAGCCCTCTATGGGCTTCCAAATATCACTTTGCCAATTCCACAAGAACTGTATTAACGAGAGGTTTCTTGAGGGGAAAGCTGTAACTCTGTGAGACGATTTCACAGAACACAAAGAAGTTTCTCAGAAAGCTTCTTTCTCTTTGTTATCGGAGGATATTTCCTTTGGCCCTATAGTCTTCAAAGGGATCTGAAATATCTGTTCTCAGATTCCACAGAAATAAGGCTAGCAAAGAGATCCATGAATTACAGATGTAACTCTGTGAGATGAATTAACAGAACACTCAGCAGTTTCTCAGAAATCTTCTTTCCAGATTTCATATGAGGATATTTCCTTATTCACCATAGTCGTCTATGGGCTTCCAAATATCACTTTGACAATTCCATAAGAACTGTCTTAGCGAAAGGTTTCTTGAGGGGAAAGCTGTAACTCTGTGAGGTGATTTCACAGAACACAAAGAAGTTTCTCAGAAAGCTTCCTTCTCTTTGTTATCGGAGGATATTTCCTTTGGCCCTATAGTCTTCAAAGGGATCCGAAATATCTGTTCTCAGATTCCACAGAAATAAGGCTAGCAAAGAGATCCACGAAATACAGATGCAACTCTGTGAGATGAATTAACAGAACTCTCAGCAGTTTCTCAGAAAGCTTCTTTCCAGATTTCATCTGAGGATATTTCCTTTTTCACCATAGCCCTCTATGGGCTTCCAAATATCAATTTGCCAATTCCACAAGAACCGTCTTACCGAAAGGCTTCTTGATGGGAAAGCTGTAACTCTGTGAGATGATTTCACAGAACACAAAGAAGTTTCTCAGAAAGCTTCTTTCTCTTTGTTATCGGAGGATATTTCCTTTGGCCCTATAGTCTTCAAAGGGATCCGAAATATCTGTTCTCAGATTCCACAGAAATAAAGCTAGCAAATATATCCACGAAATACAGATGTAACTCTGTGAGATGAATTAACAGAACACTCAGCAGTTTCTCAGAAAGCGTATTTCCAGATTTCATCTGAGGATATTTCCTTTTTCACCATAGCCCTCTAAGGGCTTCCAAATATCACCTTGCCAATTCCACAAGAACTGTCTTAGCGAAAGGCTACTTGAGGGGAAAGCTGTAACTGTGTGAGATGATTTCACAGAACACAAAGAAGTTTCTCGGAAAGCTTCTTTCTCTTTGTTATCGGAGGATATTTCCTTTGGCCCTATCGTCTTCAAAGGGATCCGAAATATCTGTTCTCAGATTCCACAGAAATAAGGCTAGCAAAGAGATCCACGAAATACAGATGTAACTCTGTGAGATGAATTAACAGAACACCAAGCAGTTTCTCAGAAAGCTTCTTTCCAGATTTCATCTGAGGATATTTCCTTTTTCACCATAGCCCTCTATGGGCTCCCAAATATCACTTTGCCAATTCCACAAGAACTGTCCTAGCGAGAGGCTTCTTGAGGGGAAAGCTGTAACTCTGTGAGACGATTTCACGGAAAACAAAGAAGTTTCTCAGAAAGCTTCTTTCTCTTTGTTAACGGAGGATATTTCCTTTGGCCCTATAGTCTTCAAAGGGATCCGAAATATCTGTTCTCAGATTCCACAGAAATAAGGCTAGCAAAGAGATCCACGAAATACAGATGCACCTCGGTGAGATGAATTAACAGAACACTAAGCAGTTTCTCAGAAAGCTTCTTTCCAGATTTCATCTGAGGATATTTCCTTTTTCACCATAGCCCTCTATGGGCTTCCAAATATCACTTTGCCAATTCCACAAGAACTGTCTTACCGAAAGGCTTCTTGAGGGGAAAGCTATAACTCTCTGAGATGATTTCACAGAACACAAAGAAGTTTCTCAGAAAGCTTCTTTCTCTTTGTTATCGGTGGATATTTCCTTTGGCCCTATAGTCTTCAAAGGGATCCGAAATATCTGTTCTCAGATTCCACAGAAATAAAGCTAGCAAATATATCCACGAAATACAGATGTAACTCTGTGAGATGAATTAACAGAACACTCAGCAGTTTCTCAGAAAGCTTCTTTCCAGATTTAATCTGAGGATATTTCCTTTTTCACCATAGACTTCTACGGGCTTCCAAATATCACTTTGCCAATTCCACAAGAACTGTCTTAGCGAGAGGCTTCTTGAGGGGAAAGCTGTAACACTGTGAGACGATTCCACAGAACACAAAAAGTTTCTCAGAAAGCTTCTTTCTCTTTGTTATCGGAGGATATTTCCTTTGGCCCTATAGTCTTCAAAGGGATCCGAAATATCTGTTCTCAGATTCCACAGAAATAAGGCTAGCAAAGAGATCCATGAAATACAGATGCAACTCTGTGAGATGAATTAACAGAACACTCAGCAGTTTCTCAGAAACTTCTTTCCAGATTTCATCTGAGGATATTTCCTTTTTCACCATAGCCCTCTAGGGGCTTCCAAATATCACTTTGCAAATTCCACAAGAACTGTCTTAGCGAAAGGCTTCTTGAGGGGAAAGCTGTAACACTGTGAGACGATTTCACAGAACACAAAGAAGTTTCTTGGAAAGCTTCTTTCTCTTTGTTATCGGAGGATATTTCCTTTGGCCCTATAATCTTCAAAGTGATCCGAAATATCTGTTCTCAGATTCCACAGAAATAAGGCTAGCAAAGAGATCCACGAAATACAGATGTAACTCTGTGAGATGAATTAACAGAGCACTCAGCAGTTTCTCAGAAAGCTTCTTTCCAGATTTCATCTGAGGATATTTCCTTTTTCACCATAGCCCTCTATGGGCTTCCAAATATCACTTTGCCAATTCCACAAGAGCTGTCTTAGCGAAAGGCTTCTTGAGGGGAAAGCTGAAACTCTGTGAGATGATTTCACAGAACACAAAGAAGTTTCTCAGAAAGCTTCTTTCTCTTTGTTATCGGAGGATATTTCTTTTGGCCCTATAGTCTTCAAAGGGATCCGAAATATCTGTTCTCAGATTCCACAGAAATAAGGCTAGCAAAGAGATCCACGAAATACAGATGTAACTCTGTGAGATGAATTAACAGAACACTCAGCAGTTTCTCAGAATGCTTCTTTCCAGATTTCATCTGAGGATATTTCCTTTTTCACCATAGCCCTCTATGGGCTTCCAAATATCACTTTGCCAATTCCACAAGAACTGTATTAGCGAGAGGCTTCTTGAGGGGAAAGCTGTAACTCTGTGAGACGATTTCACAGAACACAAAGAAGTTTCTCAGAAAGCTTCTTTCTCTTTGTTATCGTAGGATATTTCCTTTGGCCCTATAGTCTTCAAAGGGATCCGAATTATCTGCTCTCAGATTCCACAGAAATAAGGCTAGCAAAGAGATCCATGAATTACAGATGTAACTCTGTGAGATGAATTAACAGAACACTCAGCAGTTTCTCAGAAATCTTCTTTCCAGATTTCATATGAGGATATTTCCTTATTCACCATAGCCGTCTATGGGCTTCCAAATATCACTTTGCCAATTCCACAAGAACTGTCCTAGCGAGAGGCTTCTTGAGGGGAAAGCTGTAACTCTGTGAGACGATTTCACGGAACACAAAGAAGTTTCTCAGAAAGTTTCTATCTCTTTGTTATCGGAGGATATTTCCTTAGGCACTATAGTCTTCAAAGGGATCCGAAATATCTGTTCTCAGATTCCACGGAAATAAGGCCAGCAAAGAGATCCACGAAATACAGATGTAACTCTTTGAGATGAATTAACAGAACACTAAGCAGTTTCTCAGAAACATGCTTTCCAGATTTCATCTGAGGATATTTCCTTTTTCAACATAGCCCTCTATGGGCTACCAAATATCACTTTGCCAATTCCACAAGAACTGTCTTAGCGAAAGGCTTCTTGATAGGAAAGTTGTAACTCTGTGAGATGATTTTAAAGAATACAAAGAAGTTTCTCAGAAAGCTTCTTTCTCTTTGTTATCGGAGGATATTTCCTTTGGCCCTATAGTCTTCAAAGGGATCCGAAATATCTGTTCTCAGATTCCACAGAAATAAGGCTAGAAAGAGATCAACGAAATACAGATGCAACTCTGTGAGATGAATTAACAGAACACTCAGCAGTTTCTCAGAAAGCTTCTTTCCAGATTTCATCTGAGGATATTTCCTTTTTCACCATAGCCCTCTATGGGCGTCCAAATATCACTTTGCCAATTCCACAAGAACTGTCTTAGCGAAAGGCTTCTTGAGGGGAACGCTGTAACTCTGTGAGATGATTTTAAAGAATACAAAGAAGTTTCTCAGAAAACTTCTTTCTCTTTTTTAACGGAGGATATTTCCTTTTGCCCTATAGTCTTCAAAGGGATCCGAAATATCTGTTCTCAGATTTCACAGAAATAAGGCTAGCAAAGAGATCCACGAAATACAGATGCAACTCGGTGAGATGAATTAACAGAACACTAAGCAGTTTCTCAGAAAGCTTCTTTCCAGATTTCATCTGAGGATATTTCCTTTTTCACCATAGCCCTCTATGGGCTTCCAAATATCACTTTGCCAATTCCACAAGAACTGTCTTACCGAAAGGCTTCTTGAGGGGAAAGCTGTAACTCTGTGAGATGATTTCACAGAACACAAAGAAGTTTCTCAGAAAGCTTCTTTCTCTTTGTTATCGGAGGATATTTCCTTTGGCCTTATAGTCTTCAAAGGGATCCGAAATATCTGTTCTCAGATTCCACAGAAATAAAGCTAGCAAATATATCCACGAAATACAGATGTAACTCTGTGAGATGAATTAACAGAACACTCAGCAGATTCTCAGAAACCGTCTTTCCAGATTTCATCTGAGGATATTTCCTTTTTCACCATAGCCCTCTAAGGGCTTCCAAATATCACCTTGCCAATTCCACAAGAATTGTCTTACCGAAAGGCTACTTGAGGGGAAAGCTGTAACTGTGTGAGATGATTTCACAGAACACAAAGAAGTTTCTCGAAAAGCTTCTTTCTCTTTGTTATCGGAGGATATTTCCTTTGGCCCTATCGTCTTCAAAGGGATCCGAAATATCTGTTCTCAGATTCCACAGAAATAAGGCTAGCAAAGAGTTCCACGAAATACAGATGTAACTCTCTGAGATGAACTAACAGAACACTAAGCAGTTTCTCAGAAAGCTTCTTTCCAGATTTCATCTGAGGATATTTCCTTTTTCACCATAGCCCTCTATGGGCTTCCAAATATCACTTTGCCAATTCGACAAGAACTGTCTTAGCGAAAGGCTTCTTTAGGGGAAAGCTGAAACTCTGTGAGATGATTTCACAGAACACAAAGAAGTTTCTCAGAAAGCTTCTTTCTCTTTTTTATCGGAGGATATTTCTTTTGACCCTATAGTCTTCAAAGGGATCCGAAATATCTGTTCTCAGATTCCACAGAAATAAGGCGAGCAAAGAGATCCACGAAACACGGATGTAACTGTGTGAGATGAATTAACAGAACACTCAGCAGTTTCTCAGAAAGCTTCTTTCCAGATTTCATCTGAGGATATTTCCTTTTTCACCATGGACTTCTACGGGCTTCCAAATATCACTTTGCCAATTCCACAAGAACTGTCTTAGCGAGAGGCTTCTTGAGGCGAAATCTGTAACACTGTGAGACGATTCCACAGAACACAAAAAGTTTCTCAGAAAGATTCTTTCTCTTTGTTATCGGAGGATATTTCCTTTGGCCCTATAGTCTTCAAAGGGATCCGAAATATCTGTTCTCAGATTCCACAGAAATAAGGCTAGCAAAGAGATCCACGAAATACAGATGCAACTCTGTGAGATGAATTACCAGAACACTCAGCAGTTTCTCAGAAAGCTTCTTTCCAGATTTCATCTGAGGATATTTCCTTTTTCACCATAACCCTCTAAGGGCTTCCAAATATCACCTTGCCAATTCCACAAGAACTGTCTTAGCGAAGGCTACTTGAGGGGGAAGCTGTAACTGTGTGAGATGATTTCACAGAACACAAAGAAGTTTCTCGGAAAGCTTCTTTCTCTTTGTTATCGGAGGATATTTCCTTTGGCCCTATCGTCTTCAAAGGGATCCGAAATATCTGTTCTCAGATTCCACAGAAATAAGGCTAGCAAAGAGATCCACGAAATACAGATGTAACTGTGTGAGATGAATTAACAGAACACTCAGCAGTTTCTCAGAAAGCTTCTTTCCATATTTCATCTGAGGACATTTCCTTTTTCACCATAGACTTCTACGGGCTTCCAAATATCACTTTGCCAATTCCACAAGAACTGTCTTAGCGAGAGGCTTCTTGAGGGGAAAGCTGTAACACTGTGAGACGATTCCACAGAACACAAAAAATTTCTCAGAAAGCTTCTTTCTCTTTGTTATCGGAGGATATTTCCTTTGGCCCTATAGTCTTCAAAGGGATCCGAAATATCTGTTCTCAGATTCCACAGAAATAAGGCTAGCAAAGAGATCCACGAAATACAGATGCAACTCTGTGAGATGAATTAACAGAACACTCAGCAGTTTCTCAGAAAGCTTCTTTCCAGATTTCATCTGAGGATATTTCCTTTTTCACCATAGCCCTCTAAGGGCTTCCAAATATCACCTTGCCAATTCCACAAGAACTGTCTTAGCGAAGGCTACTTGAGGGGGAAGCTGTAACTGTGTGAGATGATTTCACAGAACACAAAGAAGTTTCTCGGAAAGCTTCTTTCTATTTGTTATCGGAGGATATTTCCTTTGGCCCTATCGTCTTCAAAGGGATCCGAAATATCTGTTCTCAGATTCCACAGAAATAAGGCTAGCAAAGAGATCCACGAAATACAGATGTAACTCTGTGAGATGAATTTACAGAACAATCAGCAGTTTCTCAGAAAGCTTCTTTCCAGATTTCATCTGAGGATATTTCCTTTTTCACCACAGTCCTCTATGGGCTTCCAAATATCACTTTGCAAAGTCCACAAGAACTGTCTTAGCGAAAGGCTTCTTGAGTGGAAAGCTGTAACACTGTGAGACGATTTCACATAACACAAAGAAGTTTCTCGGAAAGCTTCTTTCTCTTTGTTATCGGAGGATATTTCCTTTGGCCCTATAGTCTTCAAAGGGATCCGAAATATCTGTTCTCAGATTTCACAGAAATAAGGCTAGAAAGAGATCAACGAAATACAGATGCAACTCTGTGAGATGAATTAACAGAACACTCAGCAGTTTCTCAGAAAGCTTCTTTCCAGATTTCATCTGAGGATATTTCCTTTTTCACCATAGCCCTATATGGGCGTCCAAATATCACTTTGCCAATTCCACAAGAACTGTCTTAGCGAAAGGCTTCTTGAGGGGAAAGCTGTAACTGTGTGAGATGATTTTAAAGAATACAAAGAAGTTTCTCAGAAAACTTCTTTCTCTTTGCTATCGGAGGATATTTTGTTTGGCCCTATAGACTTCAAAGGGATCCGAAATATCTGTTCTCAGATTCCTCAGAAATAAGGCTAGCAAAGAGATCCACGAAATACAGATGTAACTCTGTGAGATGAATTAACAGAACACTCAGCACTTTCTCAGAAAGCTTCTTTCTAGATTTCATCTGAGGATATTTCCTTTTTCACCTTAGCCCTCTATGGGCTTCCAAATATCACTTTGCCAATTCCAGAAGAACTGTCTTAGCGAAAGGCTTCTTGAGGGGAAAGCTGTAACTCTTTGAGATGATTTCACAGAACACAAAGAAGTTTCTCGGAAAGCTTCTTTCTCTTTGTTATCGGAGGATATTTCCTCTGGCCCTATAGTCTTCAAAGGGATCTGAAATATCTGTTCTCAGATTCCACAGAAATAAGGCTAGAAAAGAGATCCACAAAATACAGCTGTAACTCTGTGAGATGAATTAACAGAACACTCAGCAGTTTCTCAGAAAGCTTCTTTCCAGATTTCATCTGAGGATATTTCCTTTTTCACCATAGCCCTCTTTGGGCTTCCAAATATCACTTTGCAATTCCACAAGAACTGTCTTAGCGAGAGGCTTCTTGAGGGGAAAGCTGTAACTCTGTGAGACGATTTCACAGAACACAAAGAAGTTTCTCAGAAAGCTTCTTTCTCTTTGTTATCGGAGGATATTTCCTTTGGCCCTATAGTCTTCAAAGGGATCCGAAATATCTGTTCTCAGATTCCACAGAAATAAGGCTAGCAAAGAGATCCACGAAATACAGATGTAACTCTGTGAGATGAATTAACAGAACACTCAGCAGTTTCTCAGAAAGCTTCTTTCCAGATTTCATCTGAGGATATTTCCTTTTTCACCATAGCCCTCTAAAGGCTTCCAAATATCACCTTGCCAATTCCACAAGAACTGTCTTAGCGAATGCTACTTGAGGGGAAAGCTGTAACTGTGTGAGATGATTTCACAGAACACAAAGAAGTTTCTCGGAAAGCTTCTTTCTCTTTGTTATCGGAGGATATTTCCTTTGGCCCTATCGTCTTCAAAGGGATCCGAAATATCTGTTCTCAGATTCCACAGAAATAAGGCTAGCAAAGAGATCCACGAAATACAGATGTAACTCTGTGAGATGAATTAACAGAACACTCAGCAGTTTCTCAGAAAGCTTCTTTCCAGATTTCATCTGAGGATATTTCCTTTTTCACCATAGCCCTCTAAGGGCTTCCAAATATCACATTGCCAATTCCACAAGAACTGTATTAACGAGAGGTTTCTTGAGGGGAAAGCTGTAACTCTGTGAGACGATTTCACAGAACACAAAGAAGTTTCTCAGAAAGCTTCTTTCTCTTTGTTATCGGAGGATATTTCCTTTGGCCCTATAGTCTTCAAAGGGATCTGAAATATCTGTTCTCAGATTCCACAGAAATAAGGCTAGCAAAGAGATCCATGAATTACAGATGTAACTCTGTGAGATGAATTAACAGAACACTCAGCAGTTTCTCAGAAATCTTCTTTCCAGATTTCATATGAGGATATTTCCTTATTCACCATAGCCGTCTATGGGCTTCCAAATATCACTTTGACAATTCCATAAGAACTGTCTTAGCGAAAGGTTTCTTGAGGGGAAAGCTGTAACTCTGTGAGGTGATTTCACAGAACACAAAGAAGTTTCTCAGAAAGCTTCCTTCTCTTTGTTATCGGAGGATATTTCCTTTGGCCCTATAGCCTTCAAAGGGATCCGAAATATCTGTTCTCAGATTCCACAGAAATAAGGCTAGCAAAGAGATCCACGAAATACAGATGCAACTCTGTGAGATGAATTAACAGAACTCTCAGCAGTTTCTCAGAAAGCTTCTTTCCAGATTTCATCTGAGGATATTTCCTTTTTCACCATAGCCCTCTATGGGCTTCCAAATATCAATTTGCCAATTCCACAAGAACCGTCTTACCGAAAGGCTTCTTGATGGGAAAGCTGTAACTCTGTGAGATGATTTCACAGAACACAAAGAAGTTTCTCAGAAAGCTTCTTTCTCTTTGTTATCGGAGGATATTTCCTTTGGCCCTATAGTCTTCAAAGGGATCCGAAATATCTGTTCTCAGATTCCACAGAAATAAATCTAGCAAATATATCCACGAAATACAGATGTAACTCTGTGAGATGAATTAACAGAACACTCAGCAGTTTCTCAGAAAGCGTATTTCCAGATTTCATCTGAGGATATTTCCTTTTTCACCATAGCCCTCTAAGGGCTTCCAAATATCACCTTGCCAATTCCACAAGAACTGTCTTAGCGAAAGGCTACTTGAGGGGAAAGCTGTAACTGTGTGAGATGATTTCACAGAACACAAAGAAGTTTCTCGGAAAGCTTCTTTCTCTTTGTTATCGGAGGATATTTCCTTTGGCCCTATCGTCTTCAAAGGGATCCGAAATATCTGTTCTCAGATTCCACAGAAATAAGGCTAGCAAAGAGATCCACGAAATACAGATGTAACTCTGTGAGATGAATTAACAGAACACCAAGCAGTTTCTCAGAAAGCTTCTTTCCAGATTTCATCTGAGGATATTTCCTTTTTCACCATAGCCCTCTATGGGCTTCCAAATATCACTTTGCCAATTCCACAAGAACTGTCTTACCGAAAGGCTTCTTGAGGGGAAAGCTGTAACTCTCTGAGATGATTTCACAGAACACAAAGAAGTTTCTCAGAAAGCTTCTTTCTCTTTGTTATCGGAGGATATTTCCTTTGGCCCTATAGTCTTCAAAGGGATCCGAAATATCTGTTCTCAGATTCCACAGAAATAAAGCTAGCAAATATATCCACGAAATACAGATGTAACTCTGTGAGATGAATTAACAGAACACTCAGCAGTTTCTCAGAAAGCTTCTTTCCAGATTTCATCTGAGGATATTTCCTTTTTCACCATAGACTTCTACGGGCTTCCAAATATCACTTTGCCAATTCCACAAGAACTGTCTTAGCGAGAGGCTTCTAGAGGGGAAAGCTGTAACACTGTGAGACGATTCCACAGAACACAAAAAGTTTCTCAGAAAGCTTCTTTCTCTTTGTTATCGGAGGATATTTCCTTTGGCCCTATAGTCTTCAAAGGGATCCGAAATATCTGTTCTCAGATTCCACAGAAATAAGGGTAGCAAAGAGATCCATGAAATACAGATGCAACTCTGTGAGATGAATTAACAGAACACTCAGCAGTTTCTCAGAAAGCTTCTTTCCAGATTTCATCTGAGGATATTTCCTTTTTCACCATAGCCCTCTAGGGGCTTCCAAATATCACTTTGCCAATTCCACAAGAACTGTCTTAGCGAAAGGCTTCTTGAGGGGAAAGCTGTAACTCTGTGAGATGATTTCACAGAACACAAAAAGTTTCTCAGAAAGCTTCTTTCTCTTTGTTATCGGAGGATATTTCCTTTGGCTCTATAGTCTTCAAAGGGATCCGAAATATCTGTTCTCAGATTCCACAGAAATAACGCTAGCAAAGAGATCCACGAAATACAGATGAAACTCTGTGAGATGAATTAACAGAACACTCAGCAGTTTCTCAGAAAGCTTCTTTCCAGATTTCATCTGAGGATATTTCCTTTTTCACCATAGCCCTCTAAAGGCTTCCAAATATCACCTTGCCAATTCCACAAGAACTGTCTTAGCGAAGGCTACTTGAGGGGAAAGCTGTAACTGTGTGAGATGATTTCACAGAACACAAAGAAGTTTCTCGGAAAGCTTCTTTCTCTTTGTTATCGGAGGATATTTCCTTTGGCCCTATCGTCTTCAAAGGGATCCGAAATATCTGTTCTCAGATTCCACAGAAATAAGGCTAGCAAAGAGATCCACGAAATACAGATGTAACTCTGTGAGATGAATTAACAGAACACTCAGCAGTTTCTCAGAAAGCTTCTTTCCAGATTTCATCTGAGGATATTTCCTTTTTCACCATAGCCCTCTATGAGCTTCCAAATATCACTTTGCCAATTCCACAAGAACTGTATTAACGAGAGGTTTCTTGAGGGGAAAGCTGTAACTCTGTGAGACGATTTCACAGAACACAAAGAAGTTTCTCAGAAAGCTTCTTTCTCTTTGTTATCGGAGGATATTTCCTTTGGCCCTATAGTCTTCAAAGGGATCTGAAATATCTGTTCTCAGATTCCACAGAAATAAGGCTAGCAAAGAGATCCATGAATTACAGATGTAACTCTGTGAGATGAATTAACAGAACACTCAGCAGTTTCTCAGAAATCTTCTTTCCAGATTTCATATGAGGATATTTCCTTATTCACCATAGCCGTCTATGGGCTTCCAAATATCACTTTGACAATTCCATAAGAACTGTATTAGCGAAAGGTTTCTTGAGGGGAAAGCTGTAACTCTGTGAGGTGATTTCACAGAACACAAAGAAGTTTCTCAGAAAGCTTCCTTCTCTTTGTTATCGGAGGATATTTCCTTTGGCCCTATAGTCTTCAAAGGGATCCGAAATATCTGTTCTCAGATTCCACAGAAATAAGGCTAGCAAAGAGATCCACGAAATACAGATGCAACTCTGTGAGATGAATTAACAGAACTCTCAGCAGTTTCTCAGAAAGCTTCTTTCCAGATTTCATCTGAGGATATTTCCTTTTTCACCATAGCCCTCTATGGGCTTCCAAATATCAATTTGCCAATTCCACAAGAACCGTCTTACCGAAAGGCTTCTTGATGGGAAAGCTGTAACTCTGTGAGATGATTTCACAGAACACAAAGAAGTTTCTCAGAAAGCTTCTTTCTCTTTGTTATCGGAGGATATTTCCTTTGGCCCTATAGTCTTCAAAGGGATCCGAAATATCTGTTCTCAGATTCCACAGAAATAAATCTAGCAAATATATCCACGAAATACAGATGTAACTCTGTGAGATGAATTAACAGAACACTCAGCAGTTTCTCAGAAAGCGTATTTCCAGATTTCATCTGAGGATATTTCCTTTTTCACCATAGCCCTCTAAGGGCTTCCAAATATCACCTTGCCAATTCCACAAGAACTGTCTTAGCGAAAGGCTACTTGAGGGGAAAGCTGTAACTGTGTGAGATGATTTCACAGAACACAAAGAAGTTTCTCGGAAAGCTTCTTTCTCTTTGTTATCGGAGGATATTTCCTTTGGCCCTATCGTCTTCAAAGGGATCCGAAATATCTGTTCTCAGATTCCACAGAAATAAGGCTAGCAAAGAGATCCACGAAATACAGATGTAACTCTGTGAGATGAATTAACAGAACACCAAGCAGTTTCTCAGAAAGCTTCTTTCCAGATTTCATCTGAGGATATTTCCTTTTTCACCATAGCCCTCTATGGGCTTCCAAATATCACTTTGCCAATTCCACAAGAACTGTCCTAGCGAGAGGCTTCTTGAGGGGAAAGCTGTAACTCTGTGAGACGATTTCACGGAAAACAAAGAAGTTTCTCAGAAAGCTTCTTTCTCTTTGTTAACGGAGGATATTTCCTTTGGCCCTATAGTCTTCAAAGGGATCCGAAATATCTGTTCTCAGATTCCACAGAAATAAGGCTAGCAAAGAGATCCACGAAATACAGATGCACCTCGGTGAGATGAATTAACAGAACACTAAGCAGTTTCTCAGAAAGCTTCTTTCCAGATTTCATCTGAGGATATTTCCTTTTTCACCATAGCCCTCTATGGGCTTCCAAATATCACTTTGCCAATTCCACAAGAACTGTCTTACCGAAAGGCTTCTTGAGGGGAAAGCTGTAACTCTCTGAGATGATTTCACAGAACACAAAGAAGTTTCTCAGAAAGCTTCTTTCTCTTTGTTATCGGAGGATATTTCCTTTGGCCCTATAGTCTTCAAAGGGATCCGAAATATCTGTTCTCAGATTCCACAGAAATAAAGCTAGCAAATATATCCACGAAATACAGATGTAACTCTGTGAGATGAATTAACAGAACACTCAGCAGTTTCTCAGAAAGCTTCTTTCCAGATTTAATCTGAGGATATTTCCTTTTTCACCATAGACTTCTACGGGCTTCCAAATATCACTTTGCCAATTCCACAAGAACTGTCTTAGCGAGAGGCTTCTTGAGGGGAAAGCTGTAACACTGTGAGACGATTCCACAGAACACAAAAAGTTTCTCAGAAAGCTTCTTTCTCTTTGTTATCGGAGGATATTTCCTTTGGCCCTATAGTCTTCAAAGGGATCCGAAATATCTGTTCTCAGATTCCACAGAAATAAGGGTAGCAAAGAGATCCATGAAATACAGATGCAACTCTGTGAGATGAATTAACAGAACACTCAGCAGTTTCTCAGAAAGCTTCTTTCCAGATTTCATCTGAGGATATTTCCTTTTTCACCATAGCCCTCTAGGGGCTTCCAAATATCACTTTGCCAATTCCACAAGAACTGTCTTAGCGAAAGGCTTCTTGAGGGGAAAGCTGTAACTCTGTGAGATGATTTCACAGAACACAAAAAGTTTCTCAGAAAGCTTCTTTCTCTTTGTTATCGGAGGATATTTCCTTTGGCTCTATAGTCTTCAAAGGGATCCGAAATATCTGTTCTCAGATTCCACAGAAATAACGCTAGCAAAGAGATCCACGAAATACAGATGAAACTCTGTGAGATGAATTAACAGAACACTCAGCAGTTTCTCAGAAAGCTTCTTTCCAGATTTCATCTGAGGATATTTCCTTTTTCACCATAGCCCTCTAAAGGCTTCCAAATATCACCTTGCCAATTCCACAAGAACTGTCTTAGCGAAGGCTACTTGAGGGGAAAGCTGTAACTGTGTGAGATGATTTCACAGAACACAAAGAAGTTTCTCGGAAAGCTTCTTTCTCTTTGTTATCGGAGGATATTTCCTTTGGCCCTATCGTCTTCAAAGGGATCCGAAATATCTGTTCTCAGATTCCACAGAAATAAGGCTAGCAAAGAGATCCACGAAATACAGATGTAACTCTGTGAGATGAATTAACAGAACACTCAGCAGTTTCTCAGAAAGCTTCTTTCCAGATTTCATCTGAGGATATTTCCTTTTTCACCATAGCCCTCTATGGGCTTCCAAATATCACTTTGCCAATTCCACAAGAACTGTATTAACGAGAGGTTTCTTGAGGGGAAAGCTGTAACTCTGTGAGACGATTTCACAGAACACAAAGAAGTTTCTCAGAAAGCTTCTTTCTCTTTGTTATCGGAGGATATTTCCTTTGGCCCTATAGTCTTCAAAGGGATCTGAAATATCTGTTCTCAGATTCCACAGAAATAAGGCTAGCAAAGAGATCCATGAATTACAGATGTAACTCTGTGAGATGAATTAACAGAACACTCAGCAGTTTCTCAGAAATCTTCTTTCCAGATTTCATATGAGGATATTTCCTTATTCACCATAGCCGTCTATGGGCTTCCAAATATCACTTTGACAATTCCATAAGAACTGTCTTAGCGAAAGGTTTCTTGAGGGGAAAGCTGTAACTCTGTGAGGTGATTTCACAGAACACAAAGAAGTTTCTCAGAAAGCTTCCTTCTCTTTGTTATCGGAGGATATTTCCTTTGGCCCTATAGTCTTCAAAGGGATCCGAAATATCTGTTCTCAGATTCCACAGAAATAAGGCTAGCAAAGAGATCCACGAAATACAGATGCAACTCTGTGAGATGAATTAACAGAACTCTCAGCAGTTTCTCAGAAAGCTTCTTTCCAGATTTCATCTGAGGATATTTCCTTTTTCACCATAGCCCTCTATGGGCTTCCAAATATCAATTTGCCAATTCCACAAGAACCGTCTTACCGAAAGGCTTCTTGATGGGAAAGCTGTAACTCTGTGAGATGATTTCACAGAACACAAAGAAGTTTCTCAGAAAGCTTCTTTCTCTTTGTTATCGGAGGATATTTCCTTTGGCCCTATAGTCTTCAAAGGGATCCGAAATATCTGTTCTCAGATTCCACAGAAATAAAGCTAGCAAATATATCCACGAAATACAGATGTAACTCTGTGAGATGAATTAACAGAACACTCAGCAGTTTCTCAGAAAGCGTATTTCCAGATTTCATCTGAGGATATTTCCTTTTTCACCATAGCCCTCTAAGGGCTTCCAAATATCACCTTGCCAATTCCACAAGAACTGTCTTAGCGAAAGGCTACTTGAGGGGAAAGCTGTAACTGTGTGAGATGATTTCACAGAACACAAAGAAGTTTCTCGGAAAGCTTCTTTCTCTTTGTTATCGGAGGATATTTCCTTTGGCCCTATCGTCTTCAAAGGGATCCGAAATATCTGTTCTCAGATTCCACAGAAATAAGGCTAGCAAAGAGATCCACGAAATACAGATGTAACTCTGTGAGATGAATTAACAGAACACCAAGCAGTTTCTCAGAAAGCTTCTTTCCAGATTTCATCTGAGGATATTTCCTTTTTCACCATAGCCCTCTATGGGCTCCCAAATATCACTTTGCCAATTCCACAAGAACTGTCCTAGCGAGAGGCTTCTTGAGGGGAAAGCTGTAACTCTGTGAGACGATTTCACGGAAAACAAAGAAGTTTCTCAGAAAGCTTCTTTCTCTTTGTTAACGGAGGATATTTCCTTTGGCCCTATAGTCTTCAAAGGGATCCGAAATATCTGTTCTCAGATTCCACAGAAATAAGGCTAGCAAAGAGATCCACGAAATACAGATGCACCTCGGTGAGATGAATTAACAGAACACTAAGCAGTTTCTCAGAAAGCTTCTTTCCAGATTTCATCTGAGGATATTTCCTTTTTCACCATAGCCCTCTATGGGCTTCCAAATATCACTTTGCCAATTCCACAAGAACTGTCTTACCGAAAGGCTTCTTGAGGGGAAAGCTGTAACTCTCTGAGATGATTTCACAGAACACAAGGAAGTTTCTCAGAAAGCTTCTTTCTCTTTGTTATCGGTGGATATTTCCTTTGGCCCTATAGTCTTCAAAGGGATCCGAAATATCTGTTCTCAGATTCCACAGAAATAAAGCTAGCAAATATATCCACGAAATACAGATGTAACTCTGTGAGATGAATTAACAGAACACTCAGCAGTTTCTCAGAAAGCTTCTTTCCAGATTTAATCTGAGGATATTTCCTTTTTCACCATAGACTTCTACGGGCTTCCAAATATCACTTTGCCAATTCCACAAGAACTGTCTTAGCGAGAGGCTTCTTGAGGGGAAAGCTGTAACACTGTGAGACGATTCCACAGAACACAAAAAGTTTCTCAGAAAGCTTCTTTCTCTTTGTTATCGGAGGATATTTCCTTTGGCCCTATAGTCTTCAAAGGGATCCGAAATATCTGTTCTCAGATTCCACAGAAATAAGGGTAGCAAAGAGATCCATGAAATACAGATGCAACTCTGTGAGATGAATTAACAGAACACTCAGCAGTTTCTCAGAAAGCTTCTTTCCAGATTTCATCTGAGGATATTTCCTTTTTCACCATAGCCCTCTAGGGGCTTCCAAATATCACTTTGCAAATTCCACAAGAACTGTCTTAGCGAAAGGCTTCTTGAGGGGAAAGCTGTAACTCTGTGAGATGATTTCACAGAACACAAAAAGTTTCTCAGAAAGCTTCTTTCTCTTTGTTATCGGAGGATATTTCCTTTGGCTCTATAGTCTTCAAAGGGATCCGAAATATCTGTTCTCAGATTCCACAGAAATAACGCTAGCAAAGAGATCCACGAAATACAGATGAAACTCTGTGAGATGAATTAACAGAACACTCAGCAGTTTCTCAGAAAGCTTCTTTCCAGATTTCATCTGAGGATATTTCCTTTTTCACCATAGCCCTCTAAAGGCTTCCAAATATCACCTTGCCAATTCCACAAGAACTGTCTTAGCGAAGGCTACTTGAGGGGAAAGCTGTAACTGTGTGAGATGATTTCACAGAACACAAAGAAGTTTCTCGGAAAGCTTCTTTCTCTTTGTTATCGGAGGATATTTCCTTTGGCCCTATCGTCTTCAAAGGGATCCGAAATATCTGTTCTCAGATTCCACAGAAATAAGGCTAGCAAAGAGATCCACGAAATACAGAAGTAACTCTGTGAGATGAATTAACAGAACACTCAGCAGTTTCTCAGAAAGCTTCTTTCCAGATTTCATCTGAGGATATTTCCTTTTTCACCATAGCCCTCTATGGGCTTCCAAATATCACTTTGCCAATTCCACAAGAACTGTCTTAGCGAAAGGCTTCTTGAGGGGAAAGCTGAAACTCTTTGAGATGATTTCACAGAACACAAAGAAGTTTCTCAGAAAGCTTCTTTCTCTTTGTTATCGGAGGATATTTCTTTTGGCCCTATAGTCTTCAAAGGGATCCGAAATATCTGTTCTCAGATTCCACAGAAATAAGGCTAGCAAAGAGATCCACGAAATACAGATGTAACTCTGTGAGATGAATTAACAGAACACTAAGCAGTTTCTCAGAAAGCTTCTTTCCAGATTTCATCTGAGGATATTTCCTTTTTCACCATAGCCCTCCACGGGCTTCCAAATATCACTTTGGCAATTCCTCAAGAACTGTCTTAGCGCGAGGCTTCTTGAGGGGAAAGCTGTAACACTGTGAGACGATTTCACAGAACACAAAGAAGTTTCTTGGAAAGCTTCTTTCTCTTTGTTATCGGAGGATATTTCCTTTGGCCCTATAATCTTCAAAGTGATCCGAAATATCTGTTCTCAGATTCCACAGAAATAAGGCTAGCAAAGAGATCCACGAAATACAGATGTAACTCTGTGAGATGAATTAACAGAACACTCAGCAGTTTCTCAGAAAGCTTCTTTCCAGATTTCATCTGAGGATATTTCCTTTTTCACCATAGCCCTCTATGGGCTTCCAAATATCACTTTGCCAATTCCACAAGAGCTGTCTTAGCGAAAGGCTTCTTGAGGGGAAAGCTGAAACTCTGTGAGATGATTTCACAGAACACAAAGAAGTTTCTCAGAAAGCTTCTTTCTCTTTGTTATCGGAGGATATTTCTTTTGGCCCTATAGTCTTCAAAGGGATCCGAAATATCTGTTCTCAGATTCCACAGAAATAAGGCTAGCAAAGAGATCCACGAAATACAGATGTAACTCTGTGAGATGAATTAACAGAACACTCAGCAGTTTCTCAGAATGCTTCTTTCCAGATTTCATCTGAGGATATTTCCTTTTTCACCATAGCCCTCTATGGGCTTCCAAATATCACTTTGCCAATTCCACAAGAACTGTATTAGCGAGAGGCTTCTTGAGGGGAAAGCTGTAACTCTGTGAGACGATTTCACAGAACACAAAGAAGTTTCTCAGAAAGCTTCTTTCTCTTTGTTATCGTAGGATATTTCCTTTGGCCCTATAGTCTTCAAAGGGATCCGAATTATCTGCTCTCAGATTCCACAGAAATAAGGCTAGCAAAGAGATCCATGAATTACAGATGTAACTCTGTGAGATGAATTAACAGAACACTCAGCAGTTTCTCAGAAATCTTCTTTCCAGATTTCATATGAGGATATTTCCTTATTCACCATAGCCGTCTATGGGCTTCCAAATATCACTTTGCCAATTCCACAAGAACTGTCCTAGCGAGAGGCTTCTTGAGGGGAAAGCTGTAACTCTGTGAGACGATTTCACGGAACACAAAGAAGTTTCTCAGAAAGTTTCTATCTCTTTGTTATCGGAGGATATTTCCTTAGGCACTATAGTCTTCAAAGGGATCCGAAATATCTGTTCTCAGATTCCACGGAAATAAGGCCAGCAAAGAGATCCACGAAATACAGATGTAACTCTTTGAGATGAATTAACAGAACACTAAGCAGTTTCTCAGAAACATGCTTTCCAGATTTCATCTGAGGATATTTCCTTTTTCAACATAGCCCTCTATGGGCTACCAAATATCACTTTGCCAATTCCACAAGAACTGTCTTAGCGAAAGGCTTCTTGATAGGAAAGTTGTAACTCTGTGAGATGATTTTAAAGAATACAAAGAAGTTTCTCAGAAAGCTTCTTTCTCTTTGGTATCGGAGGATATTTCCTTTGGCCCTATAGTCTTCAAAGGGATCCGAAATATCTGTTCTCAGATTCCACAGAAATAAGGCTAGAAAGAGATCAACGAAATACAGATGCAACTCTGTGAGATGAATTAACAGAACACTCAGCAGTTTCTCAGAAAGCTTCTTTCCAGATTTCATCTGAGGATATTTCCTTTTTCACCATAGCCCTCTATGGGCGTCCAAATATCACTTTGCCAATTCCACAAGAACTGTCTTAGCGAAAGGCTTCTTGAGGGGAACGCTGTAACTCTGTGAGATGATTTTAAAGAATACAAAGAAGTTTCTCAGAAAACTTCTTTCTCTTTTTTAACGGAGGATATTTCCTTTTGCCCTATAGTCTTCAAAGGGATCCGAAATATCTGTTCTCAGATTTCACAGAAATAAGGCTAGCAAAGAGATCCACGAAATACAGATGCAACTCGGTGAGATGAATTAACAGAACACTAAGCAGTTTCTCAGAAAGCTTCTTTCCAGATTTCATCTGAGGATATTTCCTTTTTCACCATAGCCCTCTATGGGCTTCCAAATATCACTTTGCCAATTCCACAAGAACTGTCTTACCGAAAGGCTTCTTGAGGGGAAAGCTGTAACTCTGTGAGATGATTTCACAGAACACAAAGAAGTTTCTCAGAAAGCTTCTTTCTCTTTGTTATCGGAGGATATTTCCTTTGGCCTTATAGTCTTCAAAGGGATCCGAAATATCTGTTCTCAGATTCCACAGAAATAAAGCTAGCAAATATATCCACGAAATACAGATGTAACTCTGTGAGATGAATTAACAGAACACTCAGCAGATTCTCAGAAAGCGTCTTTCCAGATTTCATCTGAGGATATTTCCTTTTTCACCATAGCCCTCTAAGGGCTTCCAAATATCACCTTGCCAATTCCACAAGAATTGTCTTACCGAAAGGCTACTTGAGGGGAAAGCTGTAACTGTGTGAGATGATTTCACAGAACACAAAGAAGTTTCTCGAAAAGCTTCTTTCTCTTTGTTATCGGAGGATATTTCCTTTGGCCCTATCGTCTTCAAAGGGATCCGAAATATCTGTTCTCAGATTCCACAGAAATAAGGCTAGCAAAGAGTTCCACGAAATACAGATGTAACTCTCTGAGATGAACTAACAGAACACTAAGCAGTTTCTCAGAAAGCTTCTTTCCAGATTTCATCTGAGGATATTTCCTTTTTCACCATAGCCCTCTATGGGCTTCCAAATATCACTTTGCCAATTCGACAAGAACTGTCTTAGCGAAAGGCTTCTTGAGGGGAAAGCTGAAACTCTGTGAGATGATTTCACAGAACACAAAGAAGTTTCTCAGAAAGCTTCTTTCTCTTTTTTATCGGAGGATATTTCTTTTGACCCTATAGTCTTCAAAGGGATCCGAAATATCTGTTCTCAGATTCCACAGAAATAAGGCGAGCAAAGAGATCCACGAAACACGGATGTAACTGTGTGAGATGAATTAACAGAACACTCAGCAGTTTCTCAGAAAGCTTCTTTCCAGATTTCATCTGAGGATATTTCCTTTTTCACCATGGACTTCTACGGGCTTCCAAATATCACTTTGCCAATTCCACAAGAACTGTCTTAGCGAGAGGCTTCTTGAGGCGAAATCTGTAACACTGTGAGACGATTCCACAGAACACAAAAAGTTTCTCAGAAAGATTCTTTCTCTTTGTTATCGGAGGATATTTCCTTTGGCCCTATAGTCTTCAAAGGGATCCGAAATATCTGTTCTCAGATTCCACAGAAATAAGGCTAGCAAAGAGTTCCAGGAAATACAGATGCAACTCTGTGAGATGAATTACCAGAACACTCAGCAGTTTCTCAGAAAGCTTCTTTCCAGATTTCATCTGAGGATATTTCCTTTTTCACCATAACCCTCTAAGGGCTTCCAAATATCACCTTGCCAATTCCACAAGAACTGTCTTAGCGAAGGCTACTTGAGGGGGAAGCTGTAACTGTGTGAGATGATTTCACAGAACACAAAGAAGTTTCTCGGAAAGCTTCTTTCTCTTTGTTATCGGAGGATATTTCCTTTGGCCCTATCGTCTTCAAAGGGATCCGAAATATCTGTTCTCAGATTCCACAGAAATAAGGCTAGCAAAGAGATCCACGAAATACAGATGTAACTGTGTGAGATGAATTAACAGAACACTCAGCAGTTTCTCAGAAAGCTTCTTTCCATATTTCATCTGAGGACATTTCCTTTTTCACCATAGACTTCTACGGGCTTCCAAATATCACTTTGCCAATTCCACAAGAACTGTCTTAGCGAGAGGCTTCTTGAGGGGAAAGCTGTAACACTGTGAGACGATTCCACAGAACACAAAAAATTTCTCAGAAAGCTTCTTTCTCTTTGTTATCGGAGGATATTTCCTTTGGCCCTATAGTCTTCAAAGGGATCCGAAATATCTGTTCTCAGATTCCACAGAAATAAGGCTAGCAAAGAGATCCACGAAATACAGATGCAACTCTGTGAGATGAATTAACAGAACACTCAGCAGTTTCTCAGAAAGCTTCTTTCCAGATTTCATCTGAGGATATTTCCTTTTTCACCATAGCCCTCTAAGGGCTTCCAAATATCACCTTGCCAATTCCACAAGAACTGTCTTAGCGAAGGCTACTTGAGGGGGAAGCTGTAACTGTGTGAGATGATTTCACAGAACACAAAGAAGTTTCTCGGAAAGCTTCTGTCTCTTTGTTATGGTAGGATATTTCCTCTGGCCCTATAGTCTTCAAAGGGATCTGAAATATCTGTTCTCAGATTCCACAGAAATAAGGCTAGCAAAGAGATCCACGAAATAGAGATGTAACTCTGTGAGATGAATTAACAGAACACTCAGCAGTTTCTCAGAAAGCTGTTTTCCAGATTTCATCTGAGGATATTTCCTTTTTCACCATAGCCCTCTATGGGCGTCCAAATATCACTTTCCCACTTCCACAAGAACTGTCTTAGCGAAAGGCTTCCTGAGGGGAAAGCTGTAACTCTGTGAGATGATTTTAAAGAATACAAAGAAGTTTCTCAGAAAACTTCTTTCTCTTTGTTTACGGAGGATATTTCCTTTGGCCCTATAGTCTTCAAAGGGATCCAAAATATCTGTTCTCAGAATCCACAGAAATAAGGCTAGCAAATATATCCACGAAATACAGATGTAACTCTGTGAGATGAATTAACAGAACACTCAGCAGATTCTCAGAAAGCGTCTTTCCAGATTTCATCTGAGGATATTTCCTTTTTCACCATAGCCCTCTAACGGCTTCCAAATATCACCTTGCCAATTCCACAAGAACTGTCTTAGCGAAAGGCTACTTGATGGGAAAGCTGTAACTGTGTGAGATGATTTCACAGAACACAAAGAAGTTTCTCGGAAAGCTTCTTTCTCTTTGTTATCGGAGGATATTTCCTTTGGCCCTATCGTCTTCAAAGGGATCCGATATATCTGTTCTCAGATTCCACAGAAATAAGGCTAGCAAAGAGTTCCTCGAAATACAGATGTAACTCTCTGAGATGAACTAACAGAACACTAAGCAGTTTCTCAGAAAACTTCTTTCCAGATTTCATCTGAGGATATTTCCTTTTTCACCATAGCCCTCTATGGGCTTCCAAATATCACTTTGCCAATTCCACAAGAACTGTCTTAGCGAAAGGCTTCTTGAGGGGAAAGCTGAAACTCTGTGAGATGATTTCACAGAACACAAAGAAATTTCTCAGAAAGCTTCTTTCTCTTTGTTATCGGAGGATATTTCTTTTGGCCCTATAGTCTTCAAAGGGATCCGAAATATCTGTTCTCAGATTCCACAGAAATAAGGCGAGCAAAGAGATCCACGTAATACAGATGTAACTGTGTGAGATGAATTAACAGAACACTCAGCAGTTTCTCAGAAAGCTTCTTTCCAGATTTCATCTGAGGACATTTCCTTTTTCACCATAGACTTCTACGGGCTTTCAAATATCACTTTGCCAATTCCACAAGAACTGTCTTAGCGAGAGGCTTCTTGAGGGGAATGCTGTAACACTGTAAGACGATTCCACAGTACACAAAAAGTTTCTCAGAAAGCTTCTTTCTCTTTGTTATCGGAGGATATTTCCTTTGGCCCTTTAGTCTTCAAAGGGATCCGAAATATCTGTTCTCAGATTCCACAGAAATAAGGCTACCAAAGAGATCCACGAAATACAGATGCAACTCTGTGAGATGAATTAACAGAACACTCAGCAGTTTCTCAGAAAGCTTCTTTCCAGATTTCATCTGAGGATATTTCCTTTTTCACCATAGCCCTCTAAGGGCTTCCAAATATCACCTTGCCAATTCCACAAGAACTGTCTTAGCGAAGGCTACTTGAGGGGGAAGCTGTAACTGTGTGAGATGATTTCACAGAACACAAAGAAGTTTCTCGGAAAGCTTCTTTCTCTTTGTTATCGGAGGATATTTCCTTTGGCCCTATAGTCTTCAAAGGGATCCGAAATATCTGTTCTCAGATTCCACAGAAATAAGGCTAGCAAAGAGATCCACGAAATACAGATGCACCTCGGTGAGATGAATTTACAGAACACTCAGCAGTTTCTCAGAAAGCTTCTTTCCAGATTTCATCTGAGGATATTTCCTTTTTCACCATAGTCCTCTATGGGCTTCCAAATATCACTTTGCAAAGTCCACAAGAACTGTCTTAGCGAAAGGCTTCTTGAGGGGAAAGCTGTAACACTGTGAGACGATTTCACAGAAAACAAAGAAGTTTCTCGGAAAGCTTCTTTCTCTTTGTTATCGGAGGATATTTCCTTTGGCCCTATAGTCTTCAAAGGGATCCGAAATATCTGTTCTCAGATTCCAAAGAAATAAGGCTAGAAAGAGATCAACGAAATACAGATGCAACTCTGTGAGATGAATTAACAGAACACTAAGCAGTTTCTCAGAAAGCTTCTTTCCAGATTTCATCTGAGGATATTTCCTTTTTCACCATAGCCCTCTATGGGCGTCCAAATATCACTTTGCCAATTCCACAAGAACTGTCTTAGCGAAAGGCTTCTTGAGGGGAAAGATGTAACTCTGTGAGATGATTTTAAAGAATACAAAGAAGTTTCTCAGAAAACTTCTTTCTCTTTGCTATCGGAGGATATTTTCTTTGGCCCTATAGTCTTCAAAGGGATCCGAAATATCTGTTCTCAGATTCCTCAGAAATAAGGCTAGCAAAGAGATCCACGAAATACAGATGTAACTCTGTGAGATGAATTAACAGAACACTCAGCACTTTCTCAGAAAGCTTCTTTCTAGATTTCATCTGAGGATATTTCCTTTTTCACCTTAGCCCTCTATGGGCTTCCAAATATCAATTTGCCAATTCCAGGAGAACTGTCTTAGCGAAAGGCTTCTTGAGGGGAAAGCTGTAACTCTTTGAGATGATTTCACAGAACACAAAGAAGTTTCTCGGAAAGCTTCTTTCTCTTTGTTATCGGAGGATATTTCCTCTGGCCCTATAGTCTTCAAAGGGATCTGAAATATCTGTTCTCAGATTCCACAGAAATAAGGCTAGAAAAGAGATCCACAAAATACAGATGTAACTCTGTGAGATGAATTAACAGAACACTCAGCAGTTTCTCAGAAAGCTTCTTTCCAGATTTCATCTGAGGATATTTCCTTTTTCACCATAGCCCTCTATGGACTTCCAAATATCACTTTGCCAATTCCACAAGAACTGTCTTAGCGAGAGGCTTCTTGAGGGGAAAGCTGTAACTCTGTGAGACGATTTCACAGAACACAAAGAAGTTTCTCAGAAAGCTTCTTTCTCTTTGTTATCGGAGGATATTTCCTTTGGCCCTATCGTCTTCAAAGGGATCCGAAATATCTGTTCTCAGATTCCACAGAAATAAGGCTAGCAAAGAGATCCACGAAATACAGATGTAACTCCGTGAGATGAATTAACAGAACACTAAGCAGTTTCTCAGAAATCTTCTTTCCAGATTTCATCTGAGGATATTTCCTTTTTCTCCATAGCCCTCTAAGGGCTTCCAAATATCACTTTGACAATTCCACAAGAACTGTCTTAGCGAAAGGCTTCTTGAGGGGAAAGCTGTAACTCTGTGAGGTGATTTCACAGAACACAAAGAAGTTTCTCAGAAAGCTTCTTTCTCTTTGTTATCGGAGGATATTTCCTTTGGCCCTATAGTCTTCAAAGGGATCCGAAATATCTGTTCTCAGATTCCACAGAAATAAGGCTAGCAAAGAGATACACGAAATACAGACGTAACTCTGTGAGATGAACTAACAGAACGCTAAGCTGTTTCTCAGAAAGCTTCTTTCCAGATTTCCTCTGAGGATATTTCCTTTTTCACCATAGCCCTCTATGGGCTTCCAAATATCACTTTGCCAATTCCACAAGAACTGTCTTAGCGAAAGGCTTCTTGAGGGGAAAGCTGAAACTCTGCGAGATGATTTCACAGAACACAAAGAAGTTTCTCAGAAAGCTTCTTTCTCTTTGTTATCGGAGGATATTTCTTTTGGCCCTATAGTCTTCAAAGGGATCCGAAATATCTGTTCTCAGATTCCACAGAAATAAGGGTAGAAAGAGATCCACGAAATACACATGTAACTCTGTGAGATGAATTAACAGAACACTCAGCAGTTTCTCAGAAAACTTCTTTCCAGATTTCATCTGAGGATAGTCCTTTTTCACCATTGCCCTCTATGGGATTCCAAATATCACTTTGCCAATTCCACAAGAACTGTCTTAGCGAGAGGTATCTGGAGGGGAAAGCTGTAACACTGTGAGACGATTTCAGAGAACACAAAGAAGTTTCTCAGAAAGCTTCTTTCTCTTTGTTATCGGAGGATATTTCCTTTGGCCCTATAGTCTTCAAAGGGATCCGAAATATCTGTTCTCAGATTCCACAGAAAGAAGGCTAGCAAAGAGATCCACGAAATACAGATGCAACTCTGTGAGATGAATTAACAGAACACTCAGCAGTTTCTCAGAAAGCTTCTTTCCAGATTTCATCTGAGGATATTTCCTTTTTCACCATAGCCCTCTATGGGCTTCCAAATATCACTTTGACAATTCCACAAGAACTGTCTTACCGAAAGCCTTCTTGAGGGGAAAGCTGTAACTCTGTGAGATGATTTCACAGAACACAAAGAAGTTTCTCAGAAAGCTTCTTTCTCTTTGTTGTCGGAGGATATTTCCTTTGGCCCTATAGTCTTCAAAGGGATCCGAAATATCTGTTCTCAGATTCCACAGAAATAAGGCTAGCAAAGAGAACCACGAAATACAGATGTAACTCTGTGAGATGAACTAACAGAACACTAAGCAGTTTCTCAGAAAGCTTCTTTCCAGATTTCATCTGAGGATATTTCCTTTTTTACCATAGCCCTCTATGGGCTTCCAAATATCACTTTGCCAATTCCACAAGAACTGTCTTAGCGAAAGGCTTCTTGAGGGGAAAGCTGAAACTCTGTGAGATGATTTCACAGAACACAAAGAAGTTTCTCAGAAAGCTTCTTTCTCTTTGTTATCGAAGGATATTTCTTTTGGCACTATAGTCTTCAAAGGGATCCGAAATATCTGTTCTCAGATTCCACAGAAATAAGGCTAGCAGAGAGATCCACGAAATACAGATGCAACTCTGTGAGATGAATTAACAGAACACTCAGCAGTTTCTCAGAAAACTTCTTTCCAGATTTCATCTGAGGATATTTCCTTTTTCACCATAGCCCTCTATGGGCTTCCAAATATCACTTTGCCAATACCACAAGAACTGTCTTACCGAAAGGCTTCTTGAGGGGAAAGCTGTAACTCTGTGAGACGATTTCACGGAACACAAAGAAGTTTCTCAGAAAGCTTCTTTCTCTTTGTTATCGGAGGATATTTCCCTTGGCCCTATAGTATTCAAAGGGATCCGAAATATCTGTTCTCAGATTCCACAGAAATAAGGCTAGCAAATATATCCACGAAATACAGATGTAACTCTGTGAGATGAATTAACAGAACACTCAGCAGTTTCTCAGAAAGCTTCTTTCCAGATTTCATCTGAGGATATTTCCTTTTTCACCATAGCCCTCTAAGGGTTTCCAAATATCACCTTGTCAATTCCACAAGAACTGTCTTAGCGAAAGGCTACTTGAGGGGAAAGCTGTAACTCTGTGAGATGATTTCACAGAACATAAAGAAGTTTCTCGGAAAGCCTCTTTCTCCTTGTTATCGGAGGATATTTCCTTTGGCCCTATCGTCTTCAAAGGGATCCGAAATATCTGTTCTCAGATTCCACAGAAATAAGGCTAGCAAAGAGATCCACGAAATACAGATGTAACTCTGGGAGTTGAATTAACAGAACACTCAGCAGTTTCTCAGAAAGCTTCTTTGCAGATTTCATCTGAGGATATTGCCTTTTTCACCATAGCCCTCTACGGGCTTCCAAATATCACTTTGCCAATTCCACAAGAACTGTCTTAGCGAGAGGCTTCTTGAGGGGAAAGCTGTAACACTGTGAGACGATTTCACAGAACACAAAGAAGTTTCTCGGAAAGCTTCTTTCTCTTTGTTATCGGAGGATATTTCCTTTGGCCCCATAGTCTTCAAAGGGATCCGAAATATCTGTTCTCAGATTCCACAGAAATAAGGCTAGAAAGAGATCAACGAAATATAGATGCAACTCTGTGAGATGAATTAACAGAACACTCAGCAGTTTCTCAGAAATCTTCTTTCCAGATTTCATCTGAGGATATTTCCTTTTTCACCATAGCCCTCTATGGGCTTCCAAATATCACTTTGCCATTTCCACAAGAACTGTCTTAGCGAAAGGCTTCTTGAGGGGAAAGCTGTAACTCTGTGAGATGATTTTAAAGAATACAAAGAAGTTTCTCAGAAAACTTCTTTCTCTTTGCTATCGGAGCATATTTCCTTTGGCCCTATAGTCTTCAAAGGGATCCGAAATATCTGTTCTCAGATTCCTCAGAAATAAGGCTAGCAAAGGGATCCACGAAATACAGACGTAACTCTATGAGATGAATTAACAGAACACTCAGCACTTTCTCAGAAAGCTTCTTTCTAGATTTCCTCTGAGGATATTTCCTTTTTCACCATAGCCCCCTATGGGCTTCCAAATATCACTTTGCCAATTCCACAAGAACTGTCTTAGCGAAAGGCTTCCTGAGTGGAAACCTGTAACTCTTTGAGAGGATTTCACAGAACACAAAGAAGTTTCTCGGAAAGCTTCTTTCTCTTTGTTATCGGAGGATATTTCCTTTGGCCCTATAGTCTTCAAAGGGATCCGAAATATCTGTTCTCAGATTCCACAGAAATAAAGCTAGCAAAGATATCCACGAAATACAGATGTAACTCTGTGAGATGAATTAACAGAACACTCAGCAGTTTCTCAGAAAGCGTCTTTCCAGATTTCATCTGAGGATATTTCCTTTTTCACCAAAGCCCTCTCTGGGGTTCCAAATATCACTTTCCCAATTCCACAAGAACTGTCTTAGCGAAAGGCTTCTTGAGGGGAAAGCTGTAACTCTGTGAGATGCTTTCACAGAACACAAAGAAGTTTCTCAGAAAGCTTCTTTCTCTTTGTTATCGGAGGATATTTCTTTTGGCCTTAGAGTCTTCAAAGGGATCCGAAATATCTGTTCTCAGATTCCTCAGAAATAAGGCTAGCAAAGAGATCCACGAAATACAGATGTAACTCTGTGAGATGAATTAACAGAACATAAGCAGTTTCTCAGAAAGCTTCTTTCCATATTTCATCTGAGGATATTTCCTTTTTCACCATAGCCCTCTATGGGCTTCCAAATATCACTTTGCCAATTCCACAAGAACTGTCAAAGCGAGAGACTTCTTGAGGGGAAAGCTGTAACTCTGTGAGACGATTTCACGGAACACAAAGAAGTTTCTCAGAAAGCTTCTTTCTCTTTGTTATCGGAGGATATTTCCTTAGGCACTATAGTCTTCAAAGGGATCCGAAATATCCGTTCTCAGATTCCACAGAAATAAGGCGAGCAAAGAGATCCACGAAATACAGATATAACTCTCTGAGACGAATTAACACAACACTAAGCAGTTTCTCAGAAAGCTTCTTTCCAGATTTCATCTGAGGATATTTCCTTTTTCACCATAGCCCTCTATGGGCTTCCAAATATCACTTTGCCAATTCCACAAGAACTGTCTTAGCGAAAGGCTTCTTGAGGGGAAAGTTGATACTCTGTGAGATGATTTCACAGAACACAAAGAAGTTTCTCAGAAAGCTTCTTTCTCTTTGTTATCGGAGGATATTTCTTTTGGCCCTATAGTCCTCAAAGGGATCCGAAATATCTGTTCTCAGATTCCACAGAAAAAAGGCGAGCAAAGAGATCCACGAAATACAGATGTAACTGTGTGAGATGAATTAACAGAACACTCAGCAGTTTCTCAGAAAGCTTCTTTCCAGATTTCATCTGAGGATATTTCCTTTCTCACCATAGCCCTCTACGGGCTTCCAAATATCACTTTGCCAATTCCACAAGAACTGTCTTAGCGAGAGGCTCTTGAGGGGAAAGCTGTAACACTGTGAGACGATTTCACAGAACACAAAGAAGTTTCTCAGAAAGCTTCTTTCTCTTTGTTATCGGAGGATATTTCCTTTGGCCATATAGTCTTCAAAGGGATCCGAAATATCTGTTCTCAGATTCCACAGAAATAAGGCTAGCAAAGAGATCAACGAAATACAGATGCAACTCTGTGAGATAAATTAACAGAACACTCAGCAGTTTCTCAGAAAGCTTCTTTCCAGATTTCATCTGAGGATATTTCCTTTTTCACCATCGCCCTCTATGGGCTTCCAAATATCACTTTGCCAATTCCACAAGAACTGTCTTAGCGAAAGGCTTCTTGAGGGGAAAGCTGTAACTCTGTGAGATGATTTCACAGAACACAAAGAAGTTTCTGAAAAAGCTTCTTTCTCTTTGTTATAGGAGGATATTTCCTTTGGCCCTATAGTCTTCAAAGGGATCCGAAATATCTGTTCTCAGATTCCTCAGAAATAAGGCTAGCAAAGAGATCCCCGAAATACAGATGTAACTCTGTCAGATGAATTAACAGAACACAGAGCACTTTCTCAGAAAGCTTCTTTCCAGATTTCATCTGAGGATATTTCCTTTTTCACCGTAGCCCTCTATGGGCTTCCAAATGTCACTTTTCCAATTCCACAAGAACTGTCTTAGCGAAAGTCTTCTTGAGGGGAAAGCTGTAACTCTGTGAGATGATTTCACAGAACACAAAGAAGTTTCTCAGAAAGCTTCTTTCTCTTTATTATAGGAGGATATTTCCTTTGGCCCTATAGTCTTCAAAGGGATCCGAAATATCTGTTCTCAGATTCCACAGAAATAAGGCTAGCAAAGATATCCACGAAATACAGATGTAACTCTGAGAGATGAATTATCAGAACACTAAGCAGTTTCTCAGAAAGCTTCTTTCCAGATTTCTTCTGAGGATATTTCCTTTTTCACCATAGCCCTCTATGGGCTTCCAAATATCACTTTGCTAATTCCAGAAGAAGTGTCTTAGCGAAAGGCTTCTTGAGGGGAAAGCTGTAACTCTGTGAGAAGATTTCACAGAACACAAAGAAGTTTCTCGGAAAGCTTCTTTCTCTTTGTTTTCGGAGGATATTTCCTTAGGCACTATAGTCTTCCAAGGGATCCGAAATATCTGTTCTCAGATTCCACAGAAATAAGGCTAGCAAGGAGATCAACGAAATACAGATGTCACTCTATGAGTTGAATTAACAGAACACTTAGCAGTTTCTGAGAAAACTTCTTTCCAGATTTCATCTGAGGATATTTCCTTTTTCACCATCGCCCTCTATGGGCTTCCAAATATCACTTTGCCAATTCCACAAGAACTGTCTTAGCGAAAGACTTCTTGAGGGGAAAGCTGAAACTCTGTGAGATGATATCTCAGAACTCAAAGAAGTTTCTCAGAAAGCTTCTTTCTCTTTGTTATCGGAGGATATTTCCTTTGGCCCTATAGTCTTCAAAGGGATCGGAAATATCTGTTCTGAGAGTCCACAGAAATAAGGCTAGCAAAGAGATCCACGAAATACAGATGTAACTCTGTGAGATGAATTAACAGAACACTAAGCAGTTTCTCAGAAAGCTTGTTTCAAGATTTCATCTGAGGATATTTCCTTTTTCACCATAGTCCTCTATGGGCTTCCAAATATCACTTTGCCAATTCCACAAGAACTGTCTTAGCGAAAGGGTTCTTGAGGGGAAAGCTGTAACTCTGTGAGATGATTTCACAGAACACAAAGAAGTTTCTCAGAAAGCTTCTTTCTCATTGTTATCGGAGGATATTTCCTTTGGCCCAATAGTCTTCAAAGGGATCCGAAATATCTGTTCTCAGATTCCACAGAAATAAGGCTAGCAAAGTGATCCACGAAATACAGATGTAACTCTGGAAGTGGAAGTCACACATCACAGAGCAGTTTCTCAGAAAGCTTCTTTCCAGATTTCATCTGAGGATATTTCCTTTTTCAACAAAGCCCTCTATGGGCTTCCAAATATCACTTTGCCAATTCCACAAGAACTGTTTTAGCGAAAGGCTTCTTGAGGGGATAGCTGTAACTCTGTGAGATGATTTCACAGAACACAAAGAAGTTTTTCAGAAAGCTTCTTTCTCTTTGTTATCGGAGGATATTTCCTTTGGCCCTATAGTCTTCAAAGGGATCCGAAATATCTGTTCTCAGATTCCACAGAAATAAGGCTAGCAAAGAGATCCACGAAATACAGATGTAACTCTGAGAGATGAATTAACAGAACACTAAGCAGTTTCTCAGAAAGCTTCTTTCCTGATTTAATCTGAGGATATTTCCTTTTTCACCATCGCCCTCTATGGGCTTCCAAATATCACTTTGCCAATTCCACAAGAACTGTCTTAGGGCAAGTCTTCTTGAGGTGAAAGCTGTAACTCTGTGAGATGATTTCACAGAACACAAAGAAGTTTCTCAAAAAGCTTTTTTCTCTTTGTTATCGGAGGATATTTCCTTTGGCCCTATAGTCTCCAAAGGGATCCGAATTATCTGTTCTCAGATTCCACAGAAATAAGGCTAGCAAAGAGATCCACGAAATACAGATGTAACTCGGTGAGATGAACTAACAGAACACTAAGCAGTTTCTCAGAAAGCTTGTTTCCAGATTTCATCTGACGATATTTCCTTTTTCACCGTAGTCCTCTATGGGCTTCCAAATATCACATTGTCAATTCCACAAGAACTGTCTTAGCGAAAGGCTTCTTGAGGGGAAAGCTGTAACTCTGTGAGATGATTTCACAGAACACAGGGAAGTTTCTCAGAAAGCTTCTTTCTCTTTGTTATCGGAGGATATTTCCTTTGGCCCTACAGTCTTTAAAGGGATCCGAAATATCTGTTCTCAGATTCCACAGAAACAAGGATAGCAAAGAGATCCACGAAATACAGATGTAACTCTGTGAGATGATATAACAGAACACTCAGCAGTTTCTCAGAAGGCTTCTTTCCAGATTTCATCTGAGGATATTTCCTTTTTCACCATATCCCTCTACGGGCTTCCAAATATCACTTTGCCAATTCCACAAGAACTGTCCTAGCGAGAGGCTTCTTGAGGGGAAAGCTGTTACTCTGTGGGACGATTTCACAGAACACAAAGAAGTTTCTCAGAAAGCTTCTTTCTCTTTGTTATCGGAGGATATTTCCTTTGGCCATATAGTCTTCAAAGGGATTCGAAATATCTGTTCTCAGAGTCCACAGTAATAAGGTTAGCAAAGAGATCGACGAAATACAGATGTAACTCTGTGAGATGAATTAACAGAACACTCAGCAGTTTCCCAGAAAGCTTCTTTGCAGATTTCATCTGAGGATATTTCCTTTTTCATCATAGCCCGCTATGGGCTTCCAAATATCACTTTGCCAATTCCACAAGAACTGTCTTAGCGAAAGGCTTCTTGAGGGAAAGCTGTAACTCTGTGAGATGATTTCACAGAACACAGGGAAGTTTTTCAGAAAGCTTCTTTCCCTTTGTTATCGGAGGATATTTCCTTTGGCCCTATAGTCTTCAAAGGGATCCGAAATATCTGTTCTCAGATTCCACAGAAATAAGGCTAGCAAAGAGAACCACGAAATACAGATGTAACTCTGTGAGATGAACTAACAGAACACTAAGCAGTTTCTCAGAAAGCTTCTTTCCAGATTTCATCTGAGGATATTTCCTTTGTCACCATAGCCCTCTATGGGCTTCCAAATATCACTTTGCCATTCCACAAGAACTGTCTTAGCGAAAGGCTTCCTGAGGGGAAAGCTGAAACTCTGTGAGATGATTTCACAGAACACAAAGAAGTTTCTCAGAAAGCTTCTTTCTCTTTGTTATCGGAGGATATTTCTTTTGGCCCTTTAGTCTTCAAAGGGATCCGAAATATCTGTTCTCAGATTCCACAGAAATAAGGCTAGCAAAGAGATCCACGAAATACAATTGCAACTCTGTGAGATGAATTAACAGAACACTCAGCAGTTTCTCAGAAAGCTTCTTTCCAGATTTCATCTGAGGATATTTCCTTTTTCACCATAGCCCTCTATGGGCTTCCAAATATCACTTTGTCAATTCCACAAGAACTGTCTTACCGAAAGGCTTCTTGAGGGGAAAGCTGTAACACTGTGAGACGATTTCACGGAACACAAAGAAGTTTCTCAGAAAGCTTCTTTCTCTTTGTTATCGGAGGATATTTCCTATGGCCCTATAGTCTTCAAAGGGATCCGAAATATCTGTTCTCAGATTTCACAGAAATAAGGCTAGCAAATATATCCACGAAATACAGATGTAACTCTGTGAGATGAATTAACAGAACACTCAGCAGTTTCTCAGAAAGCTTCTTTCCAGATTTCATCTGAGGATATTTCCTTTTTCACCATAGCCATCTAAGGGTTTCCAAATATCACGTTGTCAATTCCACAAGAACTGTCTTAGCGAAAGGCTACTTGAGGGGAAAGCTGTAACTGTGTGAGATGATTTCACAGAACACAAAGAAGTTTCTCGGAAAGCTTCTTTCTCCTTGTTATCGAAGGATATTTCCTTTGGCCCTATCGTCTTCAAAGGGATCCGAAATATCTGTTCTCAGATTCCACAGAAATAAGGCTAGCAAAGGGATCCACGAAATACAGATGTAACTCTGTGAGATGAATTAACAGAACACTCAGCAGTTTCTCAGAAAGCTTCTTTGCAGATTTCATCTGAGGATATTGCCTTTTTCACCATAGCCTTCTACGGGCTTCCAAATATCACTTTGCCAATTCCACAAGAACTGTCTTAGCGAAAGGCTTCCTGAGGGAAAAGCTGTACCTCTGTGAGATGATTTCACAGAACACAAAGAAGTTTCTCAAAAAGCTTCTTTCTCTTTGTTATCGGAGGATATTTCCTTTGGCCCTATAGTCTCAAAAGGGATCCGAAATATCTGTTCTAAGATTCCACAGAAATAAGGCTAGTAAAGAGATCTACGAAATACAGAGGTACCTCTGTGAGATGACTTAAGAGAACACTAAGTAGTTTCTCAGAAAGCTTCTTTCCAGATTTCATCTCAGGATATTTCCTTTTTCACCATAGCCCTCTATAGGCTTCCAAATATCACTTTGCCAATTCCACAAGAACTGTCTTAGGGAAAGTCTTCTTGAGGGGAAAGCTGTAACTCTGTGAGATGATTTCACAGAACACAAAGAAGTTTCTCAAAAAGCTTTTTTCTCTTTGTTATCGGAGGATATTTCCTTTGGCCCTATAGTCTCCAAAGGGATCCGAATTATCTGTTCTCAGATTCCACAGAAATAAGGATAGCAAAGAGATCCACGAAATACAGATGTAACTCGGTGAGATGAATTAACAGAACACTAAGCAGTTTCTCAGAAAGCTTCTTTCCAAATTTCATCTGAGGATATTTCCTTTTTCAGCAAAGCCCTCTCTGGGGTTCCAAATATCACTTTCCCAATTCCACAAGAACTGTCTTAGCGAAAGGCTTCTTGAGGGGAAAGCTGTAACTCTGTGAGATGATTTCACAGAACACAAAGAAGTTTCTCAGAAAGCTTCTTTCTCTTTGTTATCGGAGGATATTTCCTTTGGCCCTATAGTCTTCAAAGGGATCCGAAATATCTGTTCTCAGATTCCACAGAAATAAGGCTAGCAAAGAGATCCACGAAATACAGATGTAACTCTGAGAGATGAACTAACAGAACACTAAGCAGTTTCTCAGAAAGCTTCTTTCCAGATTTCATCTGAGGATATTTCCTTTTTCACCATAGTCCTCTATGGGCTTCCAAATATCACATTGCCAATTCCACAAGAACTGTCTTAGCGAAAGGCTTCTTGAGGGGAAAGCTGTAACTCTGTGAGATGATTTCACAGAACACAGGGAAGTTTCTCAGAAAGCTTCTTTCTCTTTGTTTTCGGAGGATATTTCCTTTGGCCCTACAGTCTTTAAAGGGATCCGAAATATCTGTTCTCAGATTCCACAGAAACAAGGATAGCAAAGAGATCCACGAAATACAGATGTATCTCTGTGAGATGATATAACAGAACACTCAGCAGTTTCTCAGAAGGCTTCTTTCCAGATTTCATCTGAGGATATTTCCTTTTTCACCATATCCCTCTACGGGCTTCCAAATATCACTTTGCCAATTCCACAAGAACTGTCCTAGCGAGAGGCTTCTTGAGGGGAAAGCATTAACTCTGTGGGACGATTTCACAGAACACAAAGAAGTTTCTCAGAAAGCTTCTTTCTCTTTGTTATCGGAGGATATTTCCTTTGGCCATATAGTCTTCAAAGGGATTCGAAATATCTGTTCTCAGAGTCCACAGTAATAAGGCTAGCAAAGAGATCGACGAAATACAGATGTAACTCTGTGAGATGAATTAACAGAACACTCAGCAGTTTCCCAGAAAGCTTCTTTGCAGATTTCATCTGAGGATATTTCCTTTTTCATCATAACCCGCTATGGGCTTCCAAATATCACTTTGCCAATTCCACAAGAACTGTCTTAGCGAAAGGCTTCTTGAGGGAAAGCTGTAACTCTGTGAGATGATTTCACAGAACACAGGGAAGTTTTTCAGAAAGCTTCTTTCCCTTTGTTATCGGAGGATATTTCCTTTGGCCCTATAGTCTTCAAAGGGATCCGAAATATCTGTTCTCAGATTCCACAGAAATAAGGCTAGCAAAGAGAACCACGAAATACAGATGTAACTCTGTGAGATGAACTAACAGAACACAAAGCAGTTTCTCAGAAAGCTTCTTTCCAGATTTCATCTGAGGATATTTCCTTTGTCACCATAGCCCTCTATGGGCTTCCAAATATCACTTTGCCATTCCACAAGAACTGTCTTAGCGAAAGGCTTCCTGAGGGGAAAGCTGAAACTCTGTGAGATGATTTCACAGAACACAAAGAAGTTTCTCAGAAAGCTTCTTTCTCTTTGTTATCGGAGGATATTTCTTTTGGCCCTTTAGTCTTCAAAGGGATCCGAAATATCTGTTCTCAGATTCCACAGAAATAAGGCTAGCAAAGAGATCCACGAAATACAAATGCAACTCTGTGAGATGAATTAACAGAACACTCAGCAGTTTCTCAGAAAGCTTCTTTCCAGATTTCATCTGAGGATATTTCCTTTTTCACCATAGCCCTCTATGGGCTTCCAAATATCACTTTGTCAATTCCACAAGAACTGTCTTACCGAAAGGCTTCTTGAGGGGAAAGCTGTAACTCTGTGAGACGATTTCACGGAACACAAAGAAGTTTCTCAGAAAGCTTCTTTCTCTTTGTTATCGGAGGATATTTCCTATGGCCCTATAGTCTTCAAAGGGATCCGAAATATCTGTTCTCAGATTTCACAGAAATAAGGCTAGCAAATATATCCACGAAATACAGATGTAACTCTGTGAGATGAATTAACAGAACACTCAGCAGTTTCTCAGAAAGCTTCTTTCCAGATTTCATCTGAGGATATTTCCTTTTTCACCATAGCCATCTAAGGGTTTCCAAATATCACGTTGTCAATTCCACAAGAACTGTCTTAGCGAAAGGCTACTTGAGGGGAAAGCTGTAACTGTGTGAGATGATTTCACAGAACACAAAGAAGTTTCTCGGAAAGCTTCTTTCTCCTTGTTATCGAAGGATATTTCCTTTGGCCCTATCGTCTTCAAAGGGATCCGAAATATCTGTTCTCAGATTCCACAGAAATAAGGCTAGCAAAGGGATCCACGAAATACAGATGTAACTCTGTGAGATGAATTAACAGAACACTCAGCAGTTTCTCAGAAAGCTTCTTTGCAGATTTCATCTGAGGATATTGCCTTTTTCACCATAGCCTTCTACGGGCTTCCAAATATCACTTTGCCAATTCCACAAGAACTGTCTTAGCGAAAGGCTTCCTGAGGGAAAAGCTGTACCTCTGTGAGGTGATTTCACAGAACACAAAGAAGTTTCTCAAAAAGCTTCTTTCTCTTTGTTATCGGAGGATATTTCCTTTGGCCCTATAGTCTCCAAAGGGATCCGAAATATCTGTTCTAAGATTCCACAGAAATAAGGCTAGTAAAGAGATCTACGAAATACAGAGGCACCTCTGTGAGATGACTTAAGAGAACACTAAGTAGTTTCTCAGAAAGCTTCTTTCCAGATTTCATCTCAGGATATTTCCTTTTTCACCATAGCCCTCTATGGGCTTCCAAATATCACATTGCCAATTCCACAAGAACTGTCTTAGCGAAAGGCTTCTTGAGGGGAAAGCTGTAACTCTGTGAGATGATTTCACAGAACACAGGGAAGTTTCTCAGAAAGCTTCTTTCTCTTTGTTTTCGGAGGATATTTCCTTTGGCCCTACAGTCTTTAAAGGGATCCGAAATATCTGTTCTCAGATTCCACAGAAACAAGGATAGCAAAGAGATCCACGAAATACAGATGTAACTCTGTGAGATGATATAACAGAACACTCAGCAGTTTCTCAGAAGGCTTCTTTCCAGATTTCATCTGAGGATATTTCCTTTTTCACCATATCCCTCTACGGGCTTCCAAATATCACTTTGCCAATTCCACGAGAACTGTCCTAGCGAGAGGCTTCTTGAGGGGAAAGCATTAACTCTGTGGGACGATTTCACAGAACACTAAGAAGTTTCTCAGAAAGCTTCTTTCTCTTTGTTATCGGAGGATATTTCCTTTGGCCATATAGTCTTCAAAGGGATTCGAAATATCTGTTCTCAGAGTCCACAGTAATAAGGCTAGCAAAGAGATCGACGAAATACAGATGTAACTCTGTGAGATGAATTAACAGAACACTCAGCAGTTTCCCAGAAAGCTTCTTTGCAGATTTCATCTGAGGATATTTCCTTTTTCATCATAACCCGCTATGGGCTTCCAAATATCACTTTGCCAATTCCACAAGAACTGTCTTAGCGAAAGGCTTCTTGAGGGAAAGCTGTAACTCTGTGAGATGATTTCACAGAACACAGGGAAGTTTTTCAGAAAGCTTCTTTCCCTTTGTTATCGGAGGATATTTCCTTTGGCCCTATAGTCTTCAAAGGGATCCGAAATATCTGTTCTCAGATTCCACAGAAATAAGGCTAGAAAAGAGAACCACGAAATACAGATGTAACTCTGTGAGATGAACTAACAGACCACTAAGCAGTTTCTCAGAAAGCTTCTTTCCAGATTTCATCTGAGGATATTTCCTTTTTCACCATAGCCCTCTATGGGCTTCCAAATATCACTTTGCCATTCCACAAGAACTGTCTTAGTGAAAGGCTTCTTGAGGGGAAAGCTGAAACTCTGTGAGATGATTTCACAGAACACAAAGAAGTTTCTCAGAAAGCTTCTTTCTCTTTGTTATCGGAGGATATTTCTTTTGGCCCTATAGTCTTCAAAGGGATCCGAAATATCTGTTCTCAGATTCCACAGAAATAAGGCTAGCAAAGAGATCCACGAAATACAGATGCAACTCTGTGAGATGAATTAACAGAACACTAAGCAGTTTCTCAGAAAGCTTCTTTCCAGATTTCATCTGAGGATATTTCCTTTTTCACCATAGCCCTCTATGGGCTTCCAAATATCACTTTGCCAATTCCACTAGAACTGTCTTACCGAAAGGCTTCTTGAGGGGAAAGCTGTAACTCTGTGAGACGATTTCACGGAACACAAAGAAGTTTCTCAGAAAGCTTCTTTCTCTTTGTTATCGGAGGATATTTCCTTTGGCCCTATAGTCTTCAAAGGGATCCGAAATATCTGTTCTCAGATTCGACAGAAATAAGGCTAGCAAATATATCCACGAAATACAGATGTAACTCTGTGAGATGAATTAACAGAACACTCAGCAGTTTCTCAGAAAGCTTCTTTCCAGATTTCATCTGAGGATATTTCCTTTTTCACCATAGCCCTCTAAGGGTTTCCAAATATCACCTTGTCAATTCCACAAGAACTGTCTTAGCGAAAGGCTACTTGAGGGGAAAGCTGTAACTGTGTGAGATGATTTCACAGAACACAAAGGAGTTTCTCGGAAAGCTTCTTTCTATTTGTTATCGGAGGATATTTCCTTTGGCCCTATCGTCTTCAAAGGGATCCGAAATATCTGTTCTCAGATTCCACAGAAATAAGGCTAGCAAAGAGATCCACGAAATACAGATGTAACTCTGTGAGATGAATTAACAGAACACTCAGCAGTTTCTCAGAAAGCTTCTTTGCAGATTTCATCTGAGGATATTGCCTTTTTCACCATAGCCTTCTACGGGCTTCCAAATATCACTTTGCCAGTTCCACAAGAACTGTCTTAGCGAAAGGCTTCCTGAGGGAAAAGCTGTACCTCTGTGAGATGATTTCACAGAACACAAAGAAGTTTCTCAAAAAGCTTCTTTCTCTTTGTTATCGGAGGATATTTCCTTTGGCCCTATAGTCTCCAAAGGGATCCGAAATATCTGTTCTAAGATTCCACAGAAATAAGGCTAGTAAAGAGATCTACGAAATACAGAGGTACCTCTGTCAGATGACTTAAGAGAACACTAAGTAGTTTCTCAGAAAGCTTCTTTCCAGATTTCATCTCAGGATATTTCCTTTTTCACCATAGCCCTCTATAGGCTTCCAAATATCACTTTGCCAATTCCACAAGAACTGTCTTAGGGAAAGTCTTCTTGAGGAGAAAGCTGTAACTCTGTGAGATGATTTCACAGAACACAAAGAAGTTTCTCAAAAAGCTTTTTTCTCTTTGTTATCGGAGGATATTTCCTTTGGCCCTATAGTCTCCAAAGGGATCCGAATTATCTGTTCTCAGATTCCACAGAAATAAGGATAGCAAAGAGATCCACGAAATACAGATGTAACTCGGTGAGATGAATTAACAGAACACTAAGCAGTTTCTCAGAAAGCTTCTTTCCAAATTTCATCTGAGGATATTTCCTTTTTCAGCAAAGCCCTCTCTGGGGTTCCAAATATCACTTTCCCAATTCCACAAGAACTGTCTTAGCGAAAGGCTTCTTGAGGGGAAAGCTGTAACTCTGTGAGATGATTTCACAGAAAACAAAGAAGTTTCTCAGAAAGCTTCTTTCTCTTTGTTATAGGAGGATATTTCCTTTGGCCCTATAGTCTTCAAAGGGATCCGAAATATCTGTTCTCAGATTCCTCAGAAATAAGGCTAGCAAAGAGATCCCCGAAATACAGATGTAACTCTGTCAGATGAATTAACAGAACACAGAGCACTTTCTCAGAAAGCTTCTTTCCAGATTTCATCTGAGGATATTTCCTTTTTCACCGTAGCCCTCTATGGGCTTCCAAATGTCACTTTTCCAATTCCACAAGAACTGTCTTAGCGAAAGTCTTCTTGAGGGGAAAGCTGTAACTCTGTGAGATGATTTCACAGAACACAAAGAAGTTTCTCAGAAAGCTTCTTTCTCTTTATTATAGGAGGATATTTCCTTTGGCCCTATAGTCTTCAAAGGGATCCGAAATATCTGTTCTCAGATTCCACAGAAAAAAGGCTAGCAAAGATATCCACGAAATACAGATGTAACTCTGAGAGATGAATTATCAGAACACTAAGCAGTTTCTCAGAAAGCTTCTTTCCAGATTTCTTCTGAGGATATTTCCTTTTTCACCATAGCCCTCTATGGGCTTCCAAATATCACTTTGCTAATTCCAGAAGAAGTGTCTTAGCGAAAGGCTTCTTGAGGGGAAAGCTGTAACTCTGTGAGAAGATTTCACAGAACACAAAGAAGTTTCTCGGAAAGCTTCTTTCTCTTTGTTTTCGGAGGATATTTCCTTAGGCACTATAGTCTTCCAAGGGATCCGAAATATCTGTTCTCAGATTCCACAGAAATAAGGCTAGCAAGGAGATCAACGAAATACAGATGTCACTCTATGAGTTGAATTAACAGAACACTTAGCAGTTTCTGAGAAAACTTCTTTCCAGATTTCATCTGAGGATATTTCCTTTTTCACCATCGCCCTCTATGGGCTTCCAAATATCACTTTGCCAATTCCACAAGAACTGTCTTAGCGAAAGACTTCTTGAGGGGAAAGCTGAAACTCTGTGAGATGATATCTCAGAACTCAAAGAAGTTTCTCAGAAAGCTTCTTTCTCTTTGTTATCGGAGGATATTTCCTTTGGCCCTATAGTCTTCAAAGGGATCGGAAATATCTGTTCTGAGAGTCCACAGAAATAAGGCTAGCAAAGAGATCCACGAAATACAGATGTAACTCTGTGAGATGAATTAACAGAACACTAAGCAGTTTCTCAGAAAGCTTGTTTCAAGATTTCATCTGAGGATATTTCCTTTTTCACCATAGTCCTCTATGGGCTTCCAAATATCACTTTGCCAATTCCACAAGAACTGTCTTAGCGAAAGGGTTCTTGAGGGGAAAGCTGTAACTCTGTGAGATGATTTCACAGAACACAAAGAAGTTTCTCAGAAAGCTTCTTTCTCATTGTTATCGGAGGATATTTCCTTTGGCCCAATAGTCTTCAAAGGGATCCGAAATATCTGTTCTCAGATTCCACAGAAATAAGGCTAGCAAAGAGAACCACGAAATACAGATGTAACTCTGTGAGATGAACTAACAGACCACTAAGCAGTTTCTCAGAAAGCTTCTTTCCAGATTTCATCTGAGGATATTTCCTTTTTCACCATAGCCCTCTATGGGCTTCCAAATATCACTTTGCCATTCCACAAGAACTGTCTTAGTGAAAGGCTTCTTGAGGGGAAAGCTGAAACTCTGTGAGATGATTTCACAGAACACAAAGAAGTTTCTCAGAAAGCTTCTTTCTCTTTGTTATAGGAGGATATTTCCTTTGGCCCTATAGTCTTCAAAGGGATCCGAAATATCTGTTCTCAGATTCCTCAGAAATAAGGCTAGCAAAGAGATCCCCGAAATACAGATGTAACTCTGTCAGATGAATTAACGGAACACAGAGCACTTTCTCAGAAAGCTTCTTTCCAGATTTCATCTGAGGATATTTCCTTTTTCACCGTAGCCCTCTATGGGCTTCCAAATGTCACTTTTCCAATTCCACAAGAACTGTCTTAGCGAAAGTCTTCTTGAGGGGAAAGCTGTAACTCTGTGAGATGATTTCACAGAACACAAAGAAGTTTCTCAGAAAGCTTCTTTCTCTTTATTATAGGAGGATATTTCCTTTGGCCCTATAGTCTTCAAAGGGATCCGAAATATCTGTTCTCAGATTCCACAGAAATAAGGCTAGCAAAGATATCCACGAAATACAGATGTAACTCTGAGAGATGAATTATCAGAACACTAAGCAGTTTCTCAGAAAGCTTCTTTCCAGATTTCTTCTGAGGATATTTCCTTTTTCACCATAGCCCTCTATGGGCTTCCAAATATCACTTTGCTAATTCCAGAAGAAGTGTCTTAGCGAAAGGCTTCTTGAGGGGAAAGCTGTAACTCTGTGAGATGATTTCACAGAACACAAAGAAGTTTCTCGGAAAGCTTCTTTCTCTTTGTTTTCGGAGGATATTTCCTTAGGCACTATAGTCTTCCAAGGGATCCGAAATATCTGTTCTCAGATTCCACAGAAATAAGGCTAGCAAGGAGATCAACGAAATACAGATGTCACTCTATGAGTTGAATTAACAGAACACTTAGCAGTTTCTGAGAAAACTTCTTTCCAGATTTCATCTGAGGATATTTCCTTTTTCACCATCGCCCTCTATGGGCTTCCAAATATCACTTTGCCAATTCCACAAGAACTGTCTTAGCGAAAGACTTCTTGAGGGGAAAGCTGAAACTCTGTGAGATGATATCTCAGAACTCAAAGAAGTTTCTCAGAAAGCTTCTTTCTCTTTGTTATCGGAGGATATTTCCTTTGGCCCTATAGTCTTCAAAGGGATCGGAAATATCTGTTCTGAGAGTCCACAGAAATAAGGCTAGCAAAGAGATCCACGAAATACAGATGTAACTCTGTGAGATGAATTAACAGAACACTAAGCAGTTCCTCAGAAAGCTTGTTTCAAGATTTCATCTGAGGATATTTCCTTTTTCACCGTAGTCCTCTATGGGCTTCCAAATATCACTTTGCCAATTCCACAAGAACTGTCTTAGCGAAAGGGTTCTTGAGGGGAAAGCTGTAACTCTGTGAGATGATTTCACAGAAGACAAAGAAGTTTCTCAGAAAGCTTCTTTCTCATTGTTATCGGAGGATATTTCCTTTGGCCCAATAGTCTTCAAAGGGATCCGAAATATCTGTTCTCAGATTCCACAGAAATAAGGCTAGCAAAGTGATCCACGAAATACAGATGTAACTCTGGAAGTGGAAGTCACACATCACAGAGCAGTTTCTCAGAAAGCTTCTTTCCAGATTTCATCTGAGGATATTTCCTTTTTCAACAAAGCCCTCTATGGGCTTCCAAATATCACTTTGCCAATTCCACAAGAACTGTTTTAGCGAAAGGCTTCTTGAGGGGATAGCTGTAACTCTGTGAGATGATTTCACAGAACACAAAGAAGTTTTTCAGAAAGCTTCTTTCTCTTTGTTATCGGAGGATATTTCCTTTGGCCCTATAGTCTCCAAAGGGATCCGAATTATCTGTTCTCAGATTCCACAGAAATAAGGCTAGCAAAGAGATCCACGAAATACAGATGTAACTCGGTGAGATGAACTAACAGAACACTAAGCAGTTTCTCAGAAAGCTTGTTTCCAGATTTCATCTGACGATATTTCCTTTTTCACCGTAGTCCTCTATGGGCTTCCAAATATCACATTGTCAATTCCACAAGAACTGTCTTAGCGAAAGGCTTCTTGAGGGGAAAGCTGTAACTCTGTGAGATGATTTCACAGAACACAGGGAAGTTTCTCAGAAAGCTTCTTTCTCTTTGTTATCGGAGGATATTTCCTTTGGCCCTACAGTCTTTAAAGGGATCCGAAATATCTGTTCTCAGATTCCACAGAAACAAGGATAGCAAAGAGATCCACGAAATACAGATGTAACTCTGTGAGATGATATAACAGAACACTCAGCAGTTTCTCAGAAGGCTTCTTTCCAGATTTCATCTGAGGATATTTCCTTTTTCACCATATCCCTCTACGGGCTTCCAAATATCACTTTGCCAATTCCACAAGAACTGTCCTAGCGAGAGGCTTCTTGAGGGGAAAGCTGTAACTCTGTGAGATGATTTAACAGAACACAAAGAAGTTTCTCAAAAAGCTTTTTTCTCTTTGTTATCGGAGGATATTTCCTTTGGCCCTATAGTCTCCAAAGGGATCCGAATTATCTGTTCTCAGATTCCACAGAAATAAGGATAGCAAAGAGATCCACGAAATACAGATGTAACTCGGTGAGATGAATTAACAGAACACTAAGCAGTTTCTCAGAAAGCTTCTTTCCAAATTTCATCTGAGGATATTTCCTTTTTCAGCAAAGCCCTCTCTGGGGTTCCAAATATCACTTTCCCAATTCCACAAGAACTGTCTTAGCAAAAGGCTTCTTGAGGGGAAAGCTGTAACTCTGTGAGATGATTTCACAGAACACAAAGAAGTTTCTCAGAAAGCTTCTTTCTCTTTGTTATCGGAGGATATTTCCTTTGGCCCTATAGTCTTCAAAGGGATCCGAAATATCTGTTCTCAGATTCCACAGAAATAAGGCTAGCAAAGAGATCCACGAAATACAGATGTAACTCTGAGAGATGAACTAACAGAACACTAAGCAGTTTCTCAGAAAGCTTCTTTCCAGATTTCATCTGAGGATATTTCCTTTTTCACCATAGTCCTCTATGGGCTTCCAAATATCACATTGCCAATTCCACAAGAACTGTCTTAGCGAAAGGCTTCTTGAGGGGAAAGCTGTAACTCTGTGAGATGATTTCACAGAACACAGGGAAGTTTCTCAGAAAGCTTCTTTCTCTTTGTTTTCGGAGGATATTTCCTTTGGCCCTACAGTCTTTAAAGGGATCCGAAATATCTGTTCTCAGATTCCACAGAAACAAGGATAGCAAAGAGATCCACGAAATACAGATGTAACTCTGTGAGATGATATAACAGAACACTCAGCAGTTTCTCAGAAGGCTTCTTTCCAGATTTCATCTGAGGATATTTCCTTTTTCACCATATCCCTCTACGGGCTTCCAAATATCACTTTGCCAATTCCACAAGAACTGTCCTAGCGAGAGGCTTCTTGAGGGGAAAGCATTAACTCTGTGGGACGATTTCACAGAACACAAAGAAGTTTCTCAGAAAGCTTCTTTCTCTTTGTTATCGGAGGATATTTCCTTTGGCCATATAGTCTTCAAAGGGATTCGAAATATCTGTTCTCAGAGTCCACAGTAATAAGGCTAGCAAAGAGATCGACGAAATACAGATGTAACTCTGTGAGATGAATTAACAGAACACTCAGCAGTTTCCCAGAAAGCTTCTTTGCAGATTTCATCTGAGGATATTTCCTTTTTCATCATAACCCGCTATGGGCTTCCAAATATCACTTTGCCAATTCCACAAGAACTGTCTTAGCGAAAGGCTTCTTGAGGGAAAGCTGTAACTCTGTGAGATGATTTCACAGAACACAGGGAAGTTTTTCAGAAAGCTTCTTTCCCTTTGTTATCGGAGGATATTTCCTTTGGCCCTATAGTCTTCAAAGGGATCCGAAATATCTGTTCTCAGATTCCACAGAAATAAGGCTAGCAAAGAGAACCACGAAATACAGATGTAACTCTGTGAGATGAACTAACAGACCACTAAGCAGTTTCTCAGAAAGCTTCTTTCCAGATTTCATCTGAGGATATTTCCTTTGTCACCATAGCCCTCTATGGGCTTCCAAATATCACTTTGCCATTCCACAAGAACTGTCTTAGCGAAAGGCTTCCTGAGGGGAAAGCTGAAACTCTGTGAGATGATTTCACAGAACACAAAGAAGTTTCTCAGAAAGCTTCTTTCTCTTTGTTATCGGAGGATATTTCTTTTGGCCCTTTAGTCTTCAAAGGGATCCGAAATATCTGTTCTCAGATTCCACAGAAATAAGGCTAGCAAAGAGATCCACGAAATACAAATGCAACTCTGTGAGATGAATTAACAGAACACTCAGCAGTTTCTCAGAAAGCTTCTTTCCAGATTTCATCTGAGGATATTTCCTTTTTCACCATAGCCCTCTATGGGCTTCCAAATATCACTTTGTCAATTCCACAAGAACTGTCTTACCGAAAGGCTTCTTGAGGGGAAAGCTGTAACTCTGTGAGACGATTTCACGGAACACAAAGAAGTTTCTCAGAAAGCTTCTTTCTCTTTGTTATCGGAGGATATTTCCTATGGCCCTATAGTCTTCAAAGGGATCCGAAATATCTGTTCTCAGATTTCACAGAAATAAGGCTAGCAAATATATCCACGAAATACAGATGTAACTCTGTGAGATGAATTAACAGAACACTCAGCAGTTTCTCAGAAATCTTCTTTCCAGATTTCATCTGAGGATATTTCCTTTTTCACCATAGCCATCTAAGGGTTTCCAAATATCACGTTGTCAATTCCACAAGAACTGTCTTAGCGAAAGGCTACTTGAGGGGAAAGCTGTAACTGTGTGAGATGATTTCACAGAACACAAAGAAGTTTCTCGGAAAGCTTCTTTCTCCTTGTTATCGAAGGATATTTCCTTTGGCCCTATCGTCTTCAAAGGGATCCGAAATATCTGTTCTCAGATTCCACAGAAATAAGGCTAGCAAAGGGATCCACGAAATTCAGATGTAACTCTGTGAGATGAATTAACAGAACACTCAGCAGTTTCTCAGAAAGCTTCTTTGCAGATTTCATCTGAGGATATTGCCTTTTTCACCATAGCCTTCTACGGGCTTCCAAATATCACTTTGCCAATTCCACAAGAACTGTCTTAGCGAAAGGCTTCCTGAGGGAAAAGCTGTACCTCTGTGAGATGATTTCACAGAACACAAAGAAGTTTCTCAAAAAGCTTCTTTCTCTTTGTTATCGGAGGATATTTCCTTTGGCCCTATAGTCTCCAAAGGGATCCGAAATATCTGTTCTAAGATTCCACAGAAATAAGGCTAGTAAAGAGATCTACGAAATACAGAGGTACCTCTGTCAGATGACTTAAGAGAACACTAAGTAGTTTCTCAGAAAGCTTCTTTCCAGATTTCATCTCAGGATATTTCCTTTTTCACCATAGCCCTCTATAGGCTTCCAAATATCACTTTGCCAATTCCACAAGAACGGTCTTAGGGAAAGTCTTCTTGAGGAGAAAGCTGTAACTCTGTGAGATGATTTCACAGAACACAAAGAAGTTTCTCAAAAAGCTTTTTTCTCTTTGTTATCGGAGGATATTTCCTTTGGCCCTATAGTCTCCAAAGGGATCCGAATTATCTGTTCTCAGATTCCACAGAAATAAGGATAGCAAAGAGATCCACGAAATACAGATGTAACTCGGTGAGATGAATTAACAGAACACTAAGCAGTTTCTCAGAAAGCTTCTTTCCAAATTTCATCTGAGGATATTTCCTTTTTCAGCAAAGTCCTCTCTGGGGTTCCAAATATCACTTTCCCAATTCCACAAGAACTGTCTTAGCGAAAGGCTTCTTGAGGGGAAAGCTGTAACTCTGTGAGATGATTTCACAGAACACAAAGAAGTTTCTCAGAAAGCTTCTTTCTCTTTGTTATCGGAGGATATTTCCTTTGGCCCTATAGTCTTCAAAGGGATCCGAAATATCTGTTCTCAGATTCCACAGAAATAAGGCTAGCAAAGAGATCCACGAAATACAGATGTAACTCTGAGAGATGAACTAACAGAACACTAAGCAGTTTCTCAGAAAGCTTCTTTCCAGATTTCATCTGAGGATATTTCCTTTTTCACCATAGTCCTCTATGGGCTTCCAAATATCACATTGCCAATTCCACAAGAACTGTCTTAGCGAAAGGCTTCTTGAGGGGAAAGCTGTAACTCTGTGAGATGATTTCACAGAACACAGGGAAGTTTCTCAGAAAGCTTCTTTCTCTTTGTTTTCGGAGGATATTTCCTTTGGCCCTACAGTCTTTAAAGGGATCCGAAATATCTGTTCTCAGATTCCACAGAAACAAGGATAGCAAAGAGATCCACGAAATACAGATGTAACTCTGTGAGATGATATAACAGAACACTCAGCAGTTTCTCAGAAGGCTTCTTTCCAGATTTCATCTGAGGATATTTCCTTTTTCACCATATCCCTCTACGGGCTTCCAAATATCACTTTGCCAATTCCACAAGAACTGTCCTAGCGAGAGGCTTCTTGAGGGGAAAGCATTAACTCTGTGGGACGATTTCACAGAACACAAAGAAGTTTCTCAGAAAGCTTCTTTCTCTTTGTTATCGGAGGATATTTCCTTTGGCCATATAGTCTTCAAAGGGATTCGAAATATCTGTTCTCAGAGTCCACAGTAATAAGGCTAGCAAAGAGATCGACGAAATACAGATGTAACTCTGTGAGATGAATTAACAGAACACTCAGCAGTTTCCCAGAAAGCTTCTTTGCAGATTTCATCTGAGGATATTTCCTTTTTCATCATAACCCGCTATGGGCTTCCAAATATCACTTTGCCAATTCCACAAGAACTGTCTTAGCGAAAGGCTTCTTGAGGGAAAGCTGTAACTCTGTGAGATGATTTCACAGAACACAGGGAAGTTTTTCAGAAAGCTTCTTTCCCTTTGTTATCGGAGGATATTTCCTTTGGCCCTATAGTCTTCAAAGGGATCCGAAATATCTGTTCTCAGATTCCACAGAAATAAGGCTAGCAAAGAGAACCACGAAATACAGATGTAACTCTGTGAGATGAACTAACAGACCACTAAGCAGTTTCTCAGAAAGCTTCTTTCCAGATTTCATCTGAGGATATTTCCTTTTTCACCATAGCCCTCTATGGGCTTCCAAATATCACTTTGCCATTCCACAAGAACTGTCTTAGTGAAAGGCTTCTTGAGGGGAAAGCTGAAACTCTGTGAGATGATTTCACAGAACACAAAGAAGTTTCTCAGAAAGCTTCTTTCTCTTTGTTATCGGAGGATATTTCTTTTGGCCCTATAGTCTTCAAAGGGATCCGAAATATCTGTTCTCAGATTCCACAGAAATAAGGCTAGCAAAGAGATCCACGAAATACAGATGCAACTCTGTGAGATGAATTAACAGAACACTCAGCAGTTTCTCAGAAAGCTTCTTTCCAGATTTCATCTGAGGATATTTCCTTTTTCACCATAGCCCTCTATGGGCTTCCAAATATCACTTTGCCAATTCCACTAGAACTGTCTTACCGAAAGGCTTCTTGAGGGGAAAGCTGTAACTCTGTGAGACGATTTCACGGAACACAAAGAAGTTTCTCAGAAAGCTTCTTTCTCCTTGTTTTCGGAGGATATTTCCTTTGGCCCTATAGTCTTCAAAGGGATCCGAAATATCTGTTCTCAGATTCCACAGAAATAAGGCTAGCAAATATATCCACGAAATACAGATGTAACTCTGTGAGATGAATTAACAGAACACTCAGCAGTTTCTCAGAAAGCTTCTTTCCAGATTTCATCTGAGGATATTTCCTTTTTCACCATAGCCCTCTAAGGGTTTCCAAATATCACCTTGTCAATTCCACAAGAACTGTCTTAGCGAAAGGCTACTTGAGGGGAGAGCTGTAACTGTGTGAGATGATTTCACAGAACACAAAGAAGTTTCTCGGAAAGCTTCTTTCTATTTGTTATCGGAGGATATTTCCTTTGGCCCTATCGTCTTCAAAGGGATCCGAAATATCTGTTCTCAGATTCCACAGAAATAAGGCTAGCAAAGAGATCCACGAAATACAGATGTAACTCTGTGAGATGAATTAACAGAACACTCAGCAGTTTCTCAGAAAGCTTCTTTGCAGATTTCATCTGAGGATATTGCCTTTTTCACCATAGCCCTCTACGGGCTTCCAAATATCACTTTGCCAATTCCACAAGAACTGTCTTAGCGAAAGGCTTCTTGAGGGGAAAGCTGTAACTCTGTGAGATGATTTTAAAGAATACAAAGAAGTTTCTCAGAAAACTTCTTTCTCTTTGCTATCGGAGGATATTTCCTTTGGCCCTATAGTCTTCAAAGGGATCCGAAATATCTATTCTCAGATTCCTCAGAAATAAGGCTAGCAAAGGGATCCACGAAATACAGATGTAACTCTGTGAGATGAATTAACAGAACACTCAGCAGTTTCTCAGAAAGCTTCTTTCTAGATTTCATCTGAGGATATTTCCTTTTTCACCATAGCCCTCTATGGGCTTCCAAATATCACTTTGCAAATTCCACAAGAACTGTCTTAGCGAAAGGCTTCCTGAGTGGAAAGCTGTAACTCTTTGAGATGATTTCACAGAACACAAAGAAGTTTCTCGGAAAGCTTCTTTCTCTTTGTTATCGGAGGATATTTCCTCTGGCCCTATAGTCTTCAAAGGGATCTGAAATATCTGTTCTCAGATTCCACAGAAATAAGGCTAGCAAAGAGATCCACGAAATACAGATGTAACTCTGAGAGATGAATTAACAGAACACTCAGCAGTTTCTCAGAAAGCTTCTTTCCAGATTTAATCTGAGTATATTTCCTTTTTCACCATCGCCCTCTATGGGCTTCCAAATATCACTTTGCCAATTCCACAAGAACTGTCTTAGCCAAAGGCGTCTTGAGGGGAAAGCTGTAACTCTGTGAGATGATTTCACAGAACTCAGGGAAGTTTCTCAGAAAGCTTCTTTCTCTTTGTTATCGGAGGATATTTCCTTTGGCCCTACAGTATTCAAAGGGATCCGAAATATCTGTTCTCAGATTCCACAGAAATAAGGATAGCAAAGAGTTCCACGAAATACAGAGGTAACTCTTTGAGATGAATTAACAGAACACTAAGCAGTTTCTCAGAAACCTTCTTTCTAGATTTCATCTGAGGATATTTCCTTTTTCATCATAACCCTCTGGGGGCTTCCAAATATCACTTTGCCAATTCCACAAGAACTGTCTTAGCGAAAGGCTTCCTGAGGGAAAAGCTGTACCTCTGTGAGATGATTTCACAGAACACAAAGAAGTTTCTCAAAAAGCTTCTTTCTCTTTGCTATCGGAGGATATTTCCTTTGGCCCTATAGTCTCCAAAGGGATCCGAAATATCTCTTCTCAGATTCCACAGAAATAAGGCTAGCAAAGAGATCCACGAAATATAGATGTTACTCTGTGAGATGAATTAACAGAACACTCAGGAGTTTCTCACAAAGCTTCTTTCCAAATTTCATCTCAAGATATTTCCTTTTTCACCATAGCCCTCTGTGGGCTTCGAAATGTCACTTTTCCAATTCCACAAGAACTGTCTTAGCGAAAGGCTTCTTGAGGGGGAAATCTGTAACTCTGTGAGATGATTTCACAGAACACAAAGAAGTTTCTCAAAAAGCGTCTTTCTCTTTGTTATAGGAGGATATTTCCTTTGGCCCTATAGTCTTCAAAGAAATCCGAAATATCTGTTCTCAGATTCCACAGAAATAAGGCTAGCAAAGAGATGCACGAAATACAGAGGTACCTCTGTGAGATGACTTAACAGAACACTAAGTAGTTTCTCAGAAAGCTTCTTTCCAGATTTCATCTGAGGATATTTCCTTTTTCACCATAGCCCTCTATAGGTTTCCAAATATCACTTTGCCAATTCCACAAGAACTGTCTTAGGGAAAGTCTTCTTGAGGGGAAAGCTGTAACTCTGTGAGATGATTTCAAAGAACACAAAGAAGTTTCTCAAAAAGCTTTTTTCTCTTTGTTATCGGAGGATATTTCCTTTGGCCCTATAGCCTCCAAAGGGATCCGAATTATCTATTCTCAGATTCCACAGAAATAAGGATAGCAAAAAGATCCACGAAATACAGATGTAACTCGGTGAGATGAATTAACAGAACACCAAGCAGTTTCTCAGAAAGCTTCTTTCCAGATTTCATCTGAGGATATTTCCTTTTTCACCAAAGCCCTCTCTGGGGTTCCAAATATCACTTGCCTAATTCCACAAGAACTGTCTTAGCGAAAGGCTTCTTGAGGGGAAAGCTGTAACTCTGTGAGATGATTTCACAGAACACAAAGAAGTTTCTCAGAAAGCTTCTTTGTCTTTGTTATCGGAGGATATTTCCTTTGGCCCTATAGTCTTCAAAGGGATCCGAAATATCTGTTCTCAGATTCCACAGAAATAAGGCTAGCAAAGAGATCCACGAAATACAGATGTAACTCTGAGAGATGAACTAACAGAACACTAAGCAGTTTCTCAGAAAGCTTCTTTCCAGATTTCATCTGAGGATATTTCCTTTTTCACCATAGTCCTCTATGGGCTTCCAAATATCACATTGCCAATTCCACAAGAACTGTCTTAGCGAAAGGCTTCTTGAGCGGAAAGCTGTAACTCTGTGAGATGATTTCACAGAACACAGGGAAGTTCCTCAGAAAGCTTCTTTCTCTTTGTTTTCGGAGGATATTTCCTATGGCCCTACAGTCTTTAAAGGGATCCGAAATATCTGTTCTCAGATTCCACAGAAACAAGGATAGCAAAGAGATCCACGAAATACAGATGTAACTCTGTGCGATGATATAACAGAACACTCAGCAGTTTCTCAGAACGCTTCTTTCCAGATTTCATCTGAGGATATTTCCTTTTTCACCATATCCCTCTACGGGCTTCCAAATATCACTTTGCCAATTCCACAAGAACCTTCCTAGCGAGAGGCTTCTTGAGGGGAAAGCTGTAACTCTGTGGGACGATTTCACAGAACACAAAGAAGTTTCTCAGAAAGCTTCTTTCTCTTTGTTATCGGAGGATATTTCCTTTGGCCGTATAGTCTTCAAAGGGATTCGAAATATCTGTTCTCAGATTCCACAGAAATAAGGCTAGCAAAGAGAACCACGAAATACAGATGTAACTCTGTGAGATGAACTAACAGAACACTAAGCAGTTTCTCAGAAAGCTTCTTTCCAGATTTCATCTGAGGATATTTGCTTTTTCACCATAGCCCTCTATGGGCTTCCAAATATCACTTTGCCATTCCACAAGAACTGTCTTAGTGAAAGGCTTCTTGAGGGGAAAGCTGAAACTCTGTGAGATGATTTCACAGAACACAAAGAAGTTTCTCAGAAAGCTTCTTTCTCTTTGTTATCGGAGGATATTTCTTTTGGCCCTATAGTCTTCAAAGGGATCCGAAATATCTGTTCTCAGATTCCACAGAAATAAGGCGAGCAAAGAGATCCACGAAATACAGATGCAACTCTGTGAGATGAATTAACAGAACACTCAGCAGTTTCTCAGAAAGCTTCTTTCCAGATTTCATCTGAGGATATTTCCTTTTTCACCATAGCCCTCTAAGGGATTCCAAATATAACTTTGCCAATTCCACAAGAACTGTCTTAGCGAAAGGCTTCCTGAGTGGAAAGCTGTAACTCTTTGAGATGATTTCACAGAACACAAAGAAGTTTCTCGTAAAGCTTCTTTCTCTTTGTTATCGGAGGATATTTCCTTTGGCCCTATCGTCTTCAAAGGGATCCGAAATATCTGTTCTCACATTCTACAGAAATAAGGCTAGCAAAGAGTTCCACGAAATACAGATGTAACTCTGTGAGATGAATTAACAGAACACTCAGCAGTTTCTCAGAAAGCTTCTTTCCAGATTTCATCTGAGGATATTTCCTTTTTCACCAAAGCCCTCTCTGGGGTTCCAAATATCACTTTCCCAATTCCACAAGAACTGTCTTAGCGAAAGGCTTCTTGAGGGGAAAGCTGTAACTCTGTGAGATGCTTTCACAGAACACAAAGAAGTTTCTCAGAAAGCTTCTTTCTCTTTGTTATCGGAGGATATTTCTTTTGGCCTTAGAGTCTTCAAAGGGATCCGAAATATCTGTTCTCAGATTCAACAGAAATAAGGCTAGCAAAGAGATCCACGAAATACAGATGTAACTCTGTGAGATGAATTAACAGAACACTAAGCAGTTTCTCAGAAAGCTTCTTTCCAGATTTCATCTGAGGATATTTCCTTTTTCACCATAGCCCTCTATGGGCTTCCAAATATCACTTTGCCAATTCCACAAGAACTGTCCTAGCGAGAGGCTTCTTGAGGGGAAAGCTGTAACTCTGTGAGACGATTTCACGGAACACAAAGTTTCTCAGAAAGCTTCTTTCTCTTTGTTATCGGAGGATATCTCCTTAGGCACTATAGTCTTCAAAGGGATCCGAAATATCTGTTCTCAGATTCCACAGAAATAAGGCGAGCAAAGAGATCCACGAAATACAGATGTAACTCTGTGAGATGAATTAACAGAACACTAAGTAGTTTCTCAGAAAGCTTCTTTCCAGATTTCATCTGAGGATATTTCCTTTTTCACCATAGCCCTCTATAGGCTTCCAAATATCACTTTGCCTATTCCACAAGAACTGTCTTAGGGAAAGTCTTCTTGAGGGGAAAGCTGTAACTCTGTGAGATGATTTCACAGAACACAAAGAAGTTTCTCAAAAAGCTTTTTTCTCTTTGTTATCGGAGGATATTTCCTTTGGCCCTATAGTCTCCAAAGGGATCCGAATTATCTGTTCTCAGATTCCACAGAAATAAGGATAGCAAAAAGATCCACGAAATACAGATGTAACTCGGTGAGATGAATTAACAGAACACCAAGCAGTTTCTCAGAAAGCTTCTTTCCAGATTTCATCTGAGGATATTTCCTTTTTCACCAAAGCCCTCTCTGGGGTTCCAAATATCACTTGCCTAATTCCACAAGAACTGTCTTAGCGAAAGGCTTCTTGAGGGGAAAGCTGTAACTCTGTGAGATGATTTCACAGAACACAAAGAAGTTTCTCAGAAAGCTTCTTTGTCTTTGTTATCGGAGGATATTTCCTTTGGCCCTATAGTCTTCAAAGGGATCCGAAATATCTGTTCTCAGATTCCACAGAAATAAGGCTAGCAAAGAGATCCACGAAATACAGATGTAACTCTGAGAGATGAACTAACAGAACACTCAGCAGTTTCTCAGAAAGCTTCTTTCCAGATTTCATCTGAGGATATTTCCTTTTTCACCATAGCACTCTATGGGCTTCCAAATATCACTTTGCCAATTCCACTAGAACTGTCTTACCGAAAGGCTTCTTGAGGGGAAAGCTGTAACTCTGTGAGACGATTTCACGGAACACAAAGAAGTTTCTCAGAAAGCTTCTTTCTCTTTGTTATCGGAGGATATTTCCTTTGGCCCTATAGTCTTCAAAGGGATCCGAAATATCTGTTCTCAGATTCCACAGAAATAAGGCTAGCAAATATATCCACGAAATACAGATGTAACTCTGTGAGATGAATTAACAGAACACTCAGCAGTTTCTCAGAAAGCTTCTTTCCAGATTTCATCTGAGGATATTTCCTTTTTCACCATAGCCCTCTAAGGGTTTCCAAATATCACCTTGTCAATTCCACAAGAACTGTCTTAGCGAAAGGCTACTTGAGGGGAAAGCTGTAACTGTGTGAGATGATTTCACAGAACACAAAGAAGTTTCTCGGAAAGCTTCTTTCTATTTGTTATCGGAGGATATTTCCTTTGGCCCTATCGTCTTCAAAGGGATCCGAAATATCTGTTCTCAGATTCCACAGAAATAAGGCTAGCAAAGAGATCCACGAAATACAGATGTAACTCTGTGAGATGAATTAACAGAACACTCAGCAGTTTCTCAGAAAGCTTCTTTGCAGATTTCATCTGAGGATATTGCCTTTTTCACCATAGCCCTCTACGGGCTTCCAAATATCACTTTGCCAATTCCACAAGAACTGTCTTAGCGAGAGGCTTCTTGAGGGGAAAGCTGTAACTCTGTGAGATGATTTTAAAGAATACAAAGAAGTTTCTCAGAAAACTTCTTTCTCTTTGCTATCGGAGGATATTTCCTTTGGCCCTATAGTCTTCAAAGGGATCTGAAATATCTGTTCTCAGATTCCACAGAAATAAGGCTAGCAAAGAGATCCACGAAATACAGATGTAACTCTGAGAGATGAATTAACAGAACACTCAGCAGTTTCTCAGAAAGCTTCTTTCCAGATTTAATCTGAGGATATTTCCTTTTTCACCATCGCCCTCTATGGGCTTCCAAATATCACTTTGCCAATTCCACAAGAACTGTCTTAGCCAAAGGCGTCTTGAGGGGAAAGCTGTAACTCTGTGAGATGATTTCACAGAACCCAGGGAAGTTTCTCAGAAAGCTTCTTTCTCTTTGTTATCGGAGGATATTTCCTTTGGCCCTACAGTATTCAAAGGGATCCGAAATATCTGTTCTCAGATTCCACAGAAATAAGGATAGCAAAGAGTTCCACGAAATACAGAGGTAACTCTTTGAGATGAATTAACAGAACACTAAGCAGTTTCTCAGAAACCTTCTTTCTAGATTTCATCTGAGGATATTTCCTTTTTCATCATAACCCTCTAGGGGCTTCCAAATATCACTTTGCCAATTCCACAAGAACTGTCTTAGCGAAAGGCTTCCTGAGGGAAAAGCTGTACCTCTGTGAGATGATTTCACAGAACACAAAGAAGTTTCTCAAAAAGCTTCTTTCTCTTTGTTATCGGAGGATATTTCCTTTGGCCCTATAGTCTCCAAAGGGATCCGAAATATCTCTTCTCAGATTCCACAGAAATAAGGCTAGCAAAGAGATCCACGAAATATAGATGTTACTCTGTGAGATGAATTAACAGAACACTCAGGAGTTTCTCACAAAGCTTCTTTCCAAAGTTCATCTCAAGATATTTCCTTTTTCACCATAGCCCTCTGTGGGCTTCGAAATGTCACTTTTCCAATTCCACAAGAACTGTCTTAGCGAAAGGCTTCTTGAGGGGGAAATCTGTAACTCTGTGAGATGATTTCACAGAACACAAAGAAGTTTCTCAAAAAGCTTCTTTCTCTTTGTTATAGGAGGATTTTTCCTTTGGCCCTATAGTATTCAAAGAAATCCGAAATATCTGTTCTCAGATTCCACAGAAATAAGGCTAGCAAAGAGATCCACGAAATACAGAGGTACCTCTGTGAGATGACTTAACAGAACACTAAGTAGTTTCTCAGAAAGCTTCTTTCCAGATTTCATCTGAGGATATTTCCTTTTTCACCATAGCCCTCTATAGGCTTCCAAATATCACTTTGCCAATTCCACAAGAACTGTCTTAGGGAAAGTCTTCTTGAGGGGAAAGCTGTAACTCTGTGAGATGATTTCACAGAACACAAAGAAGTTTCTCAAAAAGCTTTTTTCTCTTTGTTATCGGAGGATATTTCCTTTGGCCCTATAGTCTCCAAAGGGATCCGAATTATCTGTTCTCAGATTCCACAGAAATAAGGATAGCAAAAAGATCCACGAAATACAGATGTAACTCGGTGAGATGAATTAACAGAACACCAAGCAGTTTCTCAGAAAGCTTCTTTCCAGATTTCATCTGAGGATATTTCCTTTTTCACCAAAGCCCTCTCTGGGGTTCCAAATATCACTTGCCTAATTCCACAAGAACTGTCTTAGCGAAAGGCTTCTTGAGGGGAAAGCTGTAACTCTGTGAGATGATTTCACAGAACACAAATAAGTTTCTCAGAAAGCTTCTTTGTCTTTGTTATCGGAGGATATTTCCTTTGGCCCTATAGTCTTCAAAGGGATCCGAAATATCTGTTCTCAGATTCCACAGAAATAAGGCTAGCAAAGAGATCCACGAAATACAGATGTAACTCTGAGAGATGAACTAACAGAACACTAAGCAGTTTCTCAGAAAGCTTCTTTCCAGATTTCATCTGAGGATATTTCCTTTTTCACCATAGTCCTCTATGGGCTTCCAAATATCACATTGCCAATTCCACAAGAACTGTCTTAGCGAAAGGCTTCTTGAGGGGAAAGCTGTAACTCTGTGAGATGATTTCACAGAACACAGGGAAGTTCCTCAGAAAGCTTCTTTCTCTTTCTTTTCGGAGGATATTTCCTATGGCCCTACAGTCTTTAAAGGGATCCGAAATATCTGTTCTCAGATTCCACAGAAACAAGGATAGCAAAGAGATCCACGAAATACAGATGTAACTCTGTGAGATGATATAACAGAACACTCAGCAGTTTCTCAGAAGGCTTCTTTCCAGATTTCATCTGAGGATATTTCCTTTTTCACCATATCCCTCTACGGGCTTCCAAATATCACTTTGCCAATTCCACAAGAACTGTCCTAGCGAGAGGCTTCTTGAGGGGAAAGCTGTAACTCTGTGGGACGATTTCACAGAACACAAAGAAGTTTCTCAGAAAGCTTCTTTCTCTTTGTTATCGGAGGATATTTCCTTTGGCCGTATAGTCTTCAAAGGGATTCGAAATATCTGTTCTCAGATTCCACAGAAATAAGGCTAGCAAAGAGAACCACGAAATACAGATGTAACTCTGTGAGATGAACTAACAGAACACTAAGCAGTTTCTCAGAAAGCTTCTTTCCAGATTTCATCTGAGGATATTTCCTTTTTCACCATAGCCCTCTATGGGCTTCCAAATATCACTTTGCCAATTCCACTAGAACTGTCTTACCGAAAGGCTTCTTGAGGGGAAAGCTGTAACTCTGTGAGACGATTTCACGGAACACAAAGAAGTTTCTCAGAAAGCTTCTTTCTCTTTGTTATCGGAGGATATTTCCTTTGGCCCTATAGTCTTCAAAGGGATCCGAAATATCTGTTCTCAGATTCCACAGAAATAAGGCTAGCAAATATATCCACGAAATACAGATGTAACTCTGTGAGATGAATTAACAGAACACTCAGCAGTTTCTCAGAAAGCTTCTTTCCAGATTTCATCTGAGGATATTTCCTTTTTCACCATAGCCCTCTAAGGGTTTCCAAATATCACCTTGTCAATTCCACAAGAACTGTCTTAGCGAAAGGCTACTTGAGGGGAAAGCTGTAACTGTGTGAGATGATTTCACAGAACACAAAGAAGTTTCTCGGAAAGCTTCTTTCTATTTGTTATCGGAGGATATTTCCTTTGGCCCTATCGTCTTCAAAGGGATCCGAAATATCTGTTCTCAGATTCCACAGAAATAAGGCTAGCAAAGAGATCCACGAAATACAGATGTAACTCTGTGAGATGAATTAACAGAACACTCAGCAGTTTCTCAGAAAGCTTCTTTGCAGATTTCATCTGAGGATATTGCCTTTTTCACCATAGCCCTCTACGGGCTTCCAAATATCACTTTGCCAATTCCACAAGAACTGTCTTAGCGAGAGGCTTCTTGAGGGGAAAGCTGTAACTCTGTGAGATGATTTTAAAGAATACAAAGAAGTTTCTCAGAAAACTTCTTTCTCTTTGCTATCGGAGGATATTTCCTTTGGCCCTATAGTCTTCAAAGGGATCTGAAATATCTGTTCTCAGATTCCACAGAAATAAGGCTAGCAAAGAGATCCACGAAATACAGATGTAACTCTGAGAGATGAATTAACAGAACACTCAGCAGTTTCTCAGAAAGCTTCTTTCCAGATTTAATCTGAGGATATTTCCTTTTTCACCATCGCCCTCTATGGGCTTCCAAATATCACTTTGCCAATTCCACAAGAACTGTCTTAGCCAAAGGCGTCTTGATTGGAAAGCTGTAACTCTGTGAGATGATTTCACAGAACCCAGGGAAGTTTCTCAGAAAGCTTCTTTCTCTTTGTTATCGGAGGATATTTCCTTTGGCCCTACAGTATTCAAAGGGATCCGAAATATCTGTTCTCAGATTCCACAGAAATAAGGATAGCAAAGAGTTCCACGCAATACAGAGGTAACTCTTTGAGATGAATTAACAGAACACTAAGCAGTTTCTCAGAAACCTTCTTTCTAGATTTCATCTGAGGATATTTCCTTTTTCATCATAACCCTCTAGGGGCTTCCAAATATCACTTTGCCAATTCCACAAGAACTGTCTTAGCGAAAGGCTTCCTGAGGGAAAAGCTGTACCTCTGTGAGATGATTTCACAGAACACAAAGAAGTTTCTCAAAAAGCTTCTTTCTCTTTGTTATCGGAGGATATTTCCTTTGGCCCTATAGTCTCCAAAGGGATCCGAAATATCTCTTCTCAGATTCCACAGAAATAAGGCTAGCAAAGAGATCCACGAAATATAGATGTTACTCTGTGAGATGAATTAACAGAACACTCAGGAGTTTCTCACAAAGCTTCTTTCCAAATTTCATCTCAAGATATTTCCTTTTTCACCATAGCCCTCTGTGGGCTTCGAAATGTCACTTTTCCAATTCCACAAGAACTGTCTTAGCGAAAGGCTTCTTGAGGGGGAAATCTGTAACTCTGTCAGATGATTTCACAGAACACAAAGAAGTTTCTCAAAAAGCTTCTTTCTCTTTGTTATAGGAGGATTTTTCCTTTGGCCCTATAGTATTCAAAGAAATCCGAAATATCTGTTCTCAGATTCCACAGAAATAAGGCTAGCAAAGAGATCCACGAAATACAGAGGTACCTCTGTGAGATGACTTAACAGAACACTAAGTAGTTTCTCAGAAAGCTTCTTTCCAGATTTCATCTGAGGATATTTCCTTTTTCACCATAGCCCTCTATAGGCTTCCAAATATCACTTTGCCAATTCCACAAGAACTGTCTTAGGGAAAGTCTTCTTGAGGGGAAAGCTGTAACTCTGTGAGATGATTTCACAGAACACAAAGAAGTTTCTCAAAAAGCTTTTTTCTCTTTGTTATCGGAGGATATTTCCTTTGGCCCTATAGTCTCCAAAGGGATCCGAATTATCTGTTCTCAGATTCCACAGAAATAAGGATAGCAAAAAGATCCACGAAATACAGATGTAACTCGGTGAGATGAATTAACAGAACACCAAGCAGTTTCTCAGAAAGCTTCTTTCCAGATTTCATCTGAGGATATTTCCTTTTTCACCAAAGCCCTCTCTGGGGTTCCAAATATCACTTGCCTAATTCCACAAGAACTGTCTTAGCGAAAGGCTTCTTGAGGGGAAAGCTGTAACTCTGTGAGATGATTTCACAGAACACAAATAAGTTTCTCAGAAAGCTTCTTTGTCTTTGTTATCGGAGGATATTTCCTTTGGCCCTATAGTCTTCAAAGGGATCCGAAATATCTGTTCTCAGATTCCACAGAAATAAGGCTAGCAAAGAGATCCACGAAATACAGATGTAACTCTGAGAGATGAACTAACAGAACACTAAGCAGTTTCTCAGAAAGCTTCTTTCCAGATTTCATCTGAGGATATTTCCTTTTTCACCATAGTCCTCTATGGGCTTCCAAATATCACATTGCCAATTCCACAAGAACTGTCTTAGCGAAAGGCTTCTTGAGGGGAAAGCTGTAACTCTGTGAGATGATTTCACAGAACACAGGGAAGTTCCTCAGAAAGCTTCTTTCTCTTTCTTTTCGGAGGATATTTCCTATGGCCCTACAGTCTTTAAAGGGATCCGAAATATCTGTTCTCAGATTCCACAGAAACAAGGATAGCAAAGAGATCCACGAAATACAGATGTAACTCTGTGAGATGATATAACAGAACACTCAGCAGTTTCTCAGAAGGCTTCTTTCCAGATTTCATCTGAGGATATTTCCTTTTTCACCATATCCCTCTACGGGCTTCCAAATATCACTTTGCCAATTCCACAAGAACTGTCCTAGCGAGAGGCTTCTTGAGGGGAAAGCTGTAACTCTGTGGGACGATTTCACAGAACACAAAGAAGTTTCTCAGAAAGCTTCTTTCTCTTTGTTATCGGAGGATATTTCCTTTGGCCGTATAGTCTTCAAAGGGATTCGAAATATCTGTTCTCAGATTCCACAGAAATAAGGCTAGCAAAGAGAACCACGAAATACAGATGTAACTCTGTGAGATGAACTAACAGAACACTAAGCAGTTTCTCAGAAAGCTTCTTTCCAGATTTCATCTGAGGATATTTCCTTTTTCACCATAGCCCTCTATGGGCTTCCAAATATCACTTTGCCATTCCACAAGAACTGTCTTAGTGAAAGGCTTCTTGAGGGGAAAGCTGAAACTCTGTGAGATGATTTCACAGAACACAAAGAAGTTTCTCAGAAAGCTTCTTTCTCTTTGTTATCGGAGGATATTTCTTTTGGCCCTATAGTCTTCAAAGGGATCCGAAATATCTGTTCTCAGATTCCACAGAAATAAGGCTAGCAAAGAGATCCACGAAATACAGATGCAACTCTGTGAGATGAATTAACAGAACACTCAGCAGTTTCTCAGAAAGCTTCTTTCCAGATTTCATCTGAGGATATTTCCTTTTTCACCATAGCCCTCTAAGGGATTCCAAATGTAACTTTGCCAATTCCACAAGAACTGTCTTAGCGAAAGGCTTCCTGAGTGGAAAGCTGTAACTCTTTGAGATGATTTCACAGAACACAAAGAAGTTTCTCGGAAAGCTTCTTTCTCTTTGTTATCGGAGGATATTTCCTCTGGCCCTATAGTCTTCAAAGGGATCTGAAATATCTGTTCTCAGATTCCACAGAAATAAGGCTAGCAAAGAGATCCACGAAATACAGATGTAACTCTGTGAGATGAATTAACAGAACTCTCAGCAGTTTCTCAGAAAGCTTCTTTCCAGATTTCATCTGAGGATATTTCCTTTTTCACCATAGCCCTCTATGGGCTTCCAAATATCACTTTGCCAATTCCACAAGAACTGTCTTACCGAAAGGTTTCTTGAGGGGAAAGCTGTAACTCTGTGAGATGATTTCACAGAACACAAAGAAGTTTCTCAGAAAGCTTCTTTCTCTTTGTAATCGGAGGATATTTCCTTTGGCCCTATAGTCTTCAAAGGGATCCAAAATATCTGTTCTCAGATTCCACAGAAATAAAGCTAGCAAATATATCCACGAAATACAGATGTAACTCTGTGAGATGAATTAACAGAACACTCAGCAGTTTCTCAGAAAGCGTCTTTCCACATTTCATCTGAGGATATTTCCTTTTTCACCATAGCCCTCTAAGGGCTTCCAAATATCACCTTGCCAAATCCACAAGAACTGTCTTAGCGAAAGGCTACTTGAGGGGAAAGCTGTAACTGTGTGAGATGATTTCACAGAACACAAAGAAGTTTCTCGGAAAGCTTCTTTCTCTTTGTTATCGGAGGATATTTCCTTTGGCCCTATCGTCTTCAAAGGGATCCGAAATATCTGTTCTCACATTCCACAGAAATAAGGCTAGCAAAGAGTTCCACGAAATAGAGATGTAACTCTGTGAGATGAATTAACAGAACACTCAGCAGTTTCTCAGAAAGCTTCTTTCCAGATTTCATCTGAGAATATTTCCTTTTTCACCAAAGCCCTCTCTGGGGTTCCAAATATCACTTTCCCAATTCCACAAGAACTGTCTTAGCGAAAGGCTTCTTGAGGGGAAAGCTGTAACTCTGTGAGATGCTTTCACAGAACACAAAGAAGTTTCTCAGAAAGCTTCTTTCTCTTTGTTATCGGAGGATATTTCTTTTGGCCTTAGAGTCTTCAAAGGGATCCGAAATATCTGTTCTCAGATTCAACAGAAATAAGGCTAGCAAAGAGATCCACGAAATACAGATGTAACTCTGTGAGATGAATTAACAGAACACTAAGCAGTTTCTCAGAAAGCTTCTTTACAGATTTCATCTGAGGATATTTCCTTTTTCACCATAGCCCTCTATGGGCTTCCAAATATCACTTTGCCAATTCCACAAGAACTGTCCTAGCGAGAGGCTTCTTGAGGGGAAAGCTGTAACTCTGTGAGACGATTTCACGGAACACAAAGAAGTTTCTCAGAAAGCTTCTTTCTCTTTGTTATCGGAGGATATTTCCTTAGGCACTATAGTCTTCAAAGGGATCCGAAATATCTGTTCTCAGATTCCACAGAAATAAGGCGAGCAAAGAGATCCACGAAATACAGATGTAACTCTGTGAGATGAATTAACAGAACACTAAGTAGTTTCTCAGAAAGCTTCTTTCCAGATTTCATCTGAGGATATTTCCTTTTTCACCATAGCCCTCTATAGGCTTCCAAATATCACTTTGCCTATTCCACAAGAACTGTCTTAGGGAAAGTCTTCTTGAGGGGAAAGCTGTAACTCTGTGAGATGATTTCACAGAACACAAAGAAGTTTCTCAAAAAGCTTTTTTCTCTTTGTTATCGGAGGATATTTCCTTTGGCCCTATAGTCTCCAAAGGGATCCGAATTATCTGTTCTCAGATTCCACAGAAATAAGGATAGCAAAAAGATCCACGAAATACAGATGTAACTCGGTGAGATGAATTAACAGAACACCAAGCAGTTTCTCAGAAAGCTTCTTTCCAGATTTCATCTGAGGATATTTCCTTTTTCACCAAAGCCCTCTCTGGGGTTCCAAATATCACTTGCCTAATTCCACAAGAACTGTCTTAGCGAAAGGCTTCTTGAGGGGAAAGCTGTAACTCTGTGAGATGATTTCACAGAACACAAAGAAGTTTCTCAGAAAGCTTCTTTGTCTTTGTTATCGGAGGATATTTCCTTTGGCCCTATAGTCTTCAAAGGGATCCGAAATATCTGTTCTCAGATTCCACAGAAATAAGGCTAGCAAAGAGATCCACGAAATACAGATGTAACTCTGAGAGATGAACTAACAGAACACTCAGCAGTTTCTCAGAAAGCTTCTTTCCAGATTTCATCTGAGGATATTTCCTTTTTCACCATAGTCCTCTATGGGCTTCCAAATATCACATTGCCAATTCCACAAGAACTGTCTTAGCGAAAGGCTTCTTGAGGGGAAAGCTGTAACTCTGTGAGATGATTTCACAGAACACAGGGAAGTTCCTCAGAAAGCTTCTTTCTCTTTGTTTTCGGAGGATATTTCCTATGGCCCTACAGTCTTTAAAGGGATCCGAAATATCTGTTCTCAGATTCCACAGAAACAAGGATAGCAAAGAGATCCACGAAATACAGATGTAACTCTGTGAGATGATATAACAGAACACTCAGCAGTTTCTCAGAAAGCTTCTTTCCAGATTTCATCTGAGGATATTTCCTTTTTCACCATAGCCCTCTATGGGCTTCTAAATATCACTTTGCCATTCCACAAGAACTGTCTTAGTGAAAGGCTTCTTGAGGGGAAAGCTGAAACTCTGTGAGATGATTTCACAGAACACAAAGAAGTTTCTCAGAAAGCTTCTTTCTCTTTGTTATCCGAGGATATTTCTTTTGGCCCTATAGTCTTCAAAGGGATCCGAAATATCTGTTCTCAGATTCCACAGAAATAAGGCTAGCAAAGAGATCCACGAAATACAGATGCAACTCTGTGAGATGAATTAACAGAACACTCAGCAGTTTCTCAGAAAGCTTCTTTCCAGATTTCATCTGAGGATATTTCCTTTTTCACCATAGCCCTCTAAGGGATTCCAAATATAACTTTGCCAATTCCACAAGAACTGTCTTAGCGAAAGGCTTCCTGAGTGGAAAGCTGTAACTCTTTGAGATGATTTCACAGAACACAAAGAAGTTTCTCGGAAAGCTTCTTTCTCTTTGTTATCGGAGGATATTTCCTCTGGCCCTATAGTCTTCAAAGGGATCTGAAATATCTGTTCTCAGATTCCACAGAAATAAGGCTAGCAAAGAGATCCACGAAATACAGATGTAACTCTGTGAGAAGAATTAACAGAACACTCAGCAGTTTCTCAGAAAGCTTCTTTCCAGATTTCATCTGAGGATATTTCCTTTTTCACCATAGCCCTCTATGGGCTTCCAAATATCACTTTGCCAATTCCACAAGAACTGTCTTAGCGAAAGGTTTCTTGAGGGGAAAGCTGTAACTCTGTGAGATGATTTCACAGAACACAAAGAAGTTTCTCAGAAAGCTTCTTTCTCTTTGTTATCGGAGGATATTTCCTTTGGCCCTATAGTCTTCAAAGGGATCCAAAATATCTGTTCTCAGATTCCACAGAAATAAAGCTAGCAAATATATCCACGAAATACAGATGTAACTGTGTGAGATGAATTAACAGAACACTCAGCAGTTTCTCAGAAAGCGTCTTTCCAGATTTCATCTGAGGATATTTCCTTTTTCACCATAGCCCTCTAAGGGCTTCCAAATATCACCTTGCCAATTCCACAAGAACTGTCTTAGCGAAAGGCTACTTGAGGGGAAAGCTGTAACTGTGTGAGATGATTTCACAGAACACAAAGAAGTTTCTCGGAAAGCTTCTTTCTCTTTGTTATCGGAGGATATTTCCTTTGGCCCTATCGTCTTCAAAGGGATCCGAAATATCTGTTCTCACATTCCACAGAAATAAGGCTAGCAAAGAGTTCCAGGAAATATAGATGTAACTCTGTGAGATGAATTAACAGAACACTCAGCAGTTTCTCAGAAAGCTTCTTTCCAGATTTCATCTGAGGATATTTCCTTTTTCACCAAAGCCCTCTCTGGGGTTCCAAATATCACTTTCCCAATTCCACAAGAACTGTCTTAGCGAAAGGCTTCTTGAGGGGAAAGCTGTAACTCTGTGAGATGCTTTCACAGAACACAAAGAAGTTTCTCAGAAAGCTTCTTTCTCTTTGTTATCGGAGGATATTTCTTTTGGCCTTAGAGTCTTCAAAGGGATCCGAAATATCTGTTCTCAGATTCCACAGAAATAAGGCTAGCAAAGAGATCCACGAAATACAGATGTAACTCTGTGAGATGAATTAACAGAACACTAAGCAGTTTCTCAGAAAGCTTCTTTCCAGATTTCATCTGAGGATATTTCCTTTTTCACCATAGCCCTCTATGGGCTTCCAAATATCACTTTGCCAATTCCACAAGAACTGTCCTAGCGAGAGGCTTCTTGAGGGGAAAGCTGTAACTCTGTGAGACGATTTCACGGAACACAAAGAAGTTTCTCAGAAAGCTTCTTTCTCTTTGTTATCGGAGGATATTTCCTTAGGCACTATAGTCTTCAAAGGGATCCGAAATATCTGTTCTCAGATTCCACAGAAATAAGGCGAGCAAAGAGATCCACGAAATACAGATGTAACTCTTTGAGATGAATTAACAGAACACTAAGCAGTTTCTCAGAAAGCTTCTTTCCAGATTTCATCTGAGGATATTTCCTTTTTCACCATATCCCTCTATGGGCTTCCAAATATCACTTTACCCATTCCACAAGAACTGTCTCAGCGAAAGGCTTCTTGAGGGGAATGCTGAAACTCTGTGAGATGATTTCACAGAACACAAAGAAGTTTCTCAGAAAGCTTCTTTCTCTTTGTTATCGGAGGATATTTCTTTTGGCCCTATATTCTTCAAAGGGATCCGAAATATCTGTTCTCAGATTCCACAGAAATAAGGCTAGAAAGAGATCCACGAAATACAGATGTAACTCTGTGAGATGAATTAACAGAACACTCAGCAGTTTCTCAGAAAGGTTCTTTCCAGATTTCATCTGAGGATATTTCCTTTTTCACCATAGCCCTCTACGGGCTTCCAAATATCACTTTGCCAATTCCAAAAGAACTATCTTAGCGAGAGGATTCTTGAGGGGAAAGCTGTAACACTGTGAGACGATTTCACAGAACACAAAGAAGTTTTTCAGAAAGCTTCTTTCTCTTTGTTATCGGAGGATATTTCCTTTGGCCCTATAGTCTTCAAAGGGATCGGAAATATCTGTTCTCAGATTCCACAGAAATAAGGCTAGCAAAGAAATCAACGAAATACAGATGCAACTCTGTGAGATGAATTAACAGAACACTCAGCAGTTTCTCAGAAAGCTTCTTTCCAGATTTCATCGGAGGATATTTCCTTTTTCACCATAGCCCTCTATGGGCTTCCAAATATCACTTTGCCAATTCCACAAGAACTGTCTTAGCGAAAGGCTTCTTGAGGGGAAAGCTGTAACTCTGTGAGATGATTTTAAAGAATACAAAGAAGTTTCTCAGAAAACTTCTTTCTCTTTGCTATCGGAGGATATTTCCTTTGGCCCTATAGTCTTCAAAGGGATCCGAAATATCTGTTCTCAGATTCCTCAGAAATAAGGCTAGCAAAGAGATCCACGAAATACAGATGTAACTCTGTGAGATGAATTAACAGAACACTCAGCACTTTCTCAGAAAGCTTCTTTCTAGATTTCATCTGAGGATATTTCCTTTTTCACCATAGCCCTCTAAGGGCTTCCAAATATCACTTTGCCAATTCCAGAAGAACTGTCTTAGCAAAAGGCTTCTTGAGGGGAAAGCTGTAACTGTTGGAGGAGATTTCACAGAACACAAAGAAGTTTCTCTGAAAGCTTCTTTCTCTTTGTTATCGGAGGATATTTCCTGTGGCCCTATAGTATTCAAAGGGATCCGAAATATCTGTTCTCAGATTCCACAGAAATAAGGCTAGCAAAGAGATCCACGAAATACAGATGCAACTCTGTGAGATGAATTAACAGAACACTCAGCAGTTTCTCAGAAAGCTTCTTTCCAGATTTCATCTGAGGATATTTCCTTTTTCACCATAGCCCTCTATGGGCTTCCAAATATCACTTTGCCAATTCCACAAGAACTGTCCTAGCGAGAGGCTTCTTGAGGGGAAAGCTGTAACTCTGTGAGACGATTTCACGGAACACAAAGAAGTTTCTCATAAATCTTCTATCTCTTTGTTATCGGAGGATATTTCCTTAGGCACTATAGTCTTCAAAGGGATCCGAAATATCTGTTCTCAGATTCCACAGAAATAAGGCTAGCAAAGAGATCCACGAAATACAGATGCAACTCTGTGAGATGAATTAACAGAACACTCAGCAGTTTCTCAGAAAGCTTCTTTCCAGATTTCATCTGAGGATATTTCCTTTTTCACCATAGCCCTCTATGGGCTTCCAAATATCACTTTGCCAATTCCACAAGAACTGTCCTAGCGAGAGGCTTCTTGAGGGGAAAGCTGTAACTCTGTGAGACGATTTCACGGAACACAAAGAAGTTTCTCATAAATCTTCTATCTCTTTGTTATCGGAGGATATTTCCTTAGGCACTATAGTCTTCAAAGGGATCCGAAATATCTGTTCTCAGATTCCACAGAAATAAGGCGAGCAAAGAGATCCACGAAATACAGATGTAACTCTGTGAGATGAATTAACAGAACACTAAGCAGTTTCTCAGAAAGCTTCTTTCCAGATTTCATCTGAGGATATTTCCTTTTTCACCGTAGAACTCTATGGGCTTCCAAATATCACTTTGCCAATTCCACAAGAACTGTCCTAGAGAGAGGCTTCTTGAGGGGAAAGCTGTAACTCTGTGAGATGATTTCACGGAACACAAAGAAGTTTCTCAGAAAGCTTCTTTCTCTTTGTTATCGGAGGATATTTCCTTAGGCACTATAGTCTTCAAAGGGATCCGAAATATCCGTTCTCAGATTCCACAGAAATAAGGCGAGCAAAGAGATCCACGAAATACAGATGTAATTCTCTGAGAAGAATTAACACAACACTAAGCAGTTTCTCAGAAAGCTTCTTTCCAGATTTCATCTGAGGATATTTCCTTTTTCACCATAGCCCTCTATGGGCTTCCAAATATCACTTTGCCAATTCCACAAGAACTGTCTTAGCGAAAGGCTTCTTGAGGGGAAAGTTGAAACTTTGTGAGATGATTTCACAGAACACAAAGAAGTTTCTCAGAAAGCTTCTTTCTCTTTGTTATCGGAGGATATTTCTTTTGGCCCTATAGTCTTCAAAGGGATCCGAAATATCTGTTCTCAGATTCCACAGAAATAAGGCTAGAAAGAGATCCACGTAATACAGATGTAACTCTGTGAGATGAATTAACAGAACACTCAGCAGTTTCTCAGAAAGCTTCTTTCCAGATTTCATCTGAGGATATTTCCTTTCTCACCATAGCCCTCTACGGGCTTCCAAATATCACTTTGCCAATTCCACAAGAACTGTCTTAGCGAGAGGCTTCTTGAGGGGAAAGCTGTAACACTGTGAGACGATTTCACAGAACAGAAAGAAGTTTCTCAGAAAGCTTCTTTCTCTTTGTTATCGGAGGATATTTCCTTTGGCCCTATAGTCTTCAAAGGGATCCGAAATATCTGTTCTCAGATTCCACAGAAATAAGGCTAGCAAAGAGATCAACGAAATACAGATGCAACTCTGTGAGATAAATTAACAGAACACTCAGCAGTTTCTCAGAAAGCTTCTTTCCAGATTTCATCTGAGGATATTTCCTTTTTCACCATAGCCCTCTATGGGCTTCCAAATATCACTTTGCCAATTCCAGAAGAAGTGTCTTAGCGAAAGGCTTCTTGAGGGGAAAGCTGAAACTCTGTGAGATGATTTCACAGACAACAAGGAAGTTTCTCAGAAAGCTTCTTTCTCTTTGTTATCGGAGGATACTTCTTTTGGCCCTATAGTCTTCAAAGGGATCCGAAATATCTGTTCTCAGATTCCACAGAAATAAGGCTAGCAAAGAGATCCACGAAATACAGATGTAACTCTGTGAGATGAATTAACAGAACACTCAGCAGTTTCTCAGAAAGCTTCTTTCCAGATTTCATCTGAGGATATTTCCTTTTTCACCATAGCCCTCTATGGGTTTCCAAATATTACTTTGCCAATTCCACAAGAACTGTCTTAGCGAAAGGCTTCTTGAGGGGAAAGCTGTAACTCTGTGAGACAATTTCACAGAACAAATAGAAGTTTCTCAGAAAGCTTCTTTCTCCTTGTTATCGAAGGATATTTCTTTTGGCCTTAGAGTCTTCAAAGGGATCCGAAATATCTGTTCTCAGATTCCACAGAAATAAGGCCAGCAAAGAGATCCACGAAATACAGATGCAACTCTTTGAGATGAATTAACAGAACACTCAGCAGTTTCTCAGAAAGCTTCTTTCCAGATTTCATCTGAGGATATTTCCTTTTATACCATAGCCCTCTATGGGCTTCCAAATATCACTTTGCTAATTCCACAAGAACTGTCCTAGCGAGAGGCTTCTTGAGGCGAAAGCTGTAACTCGGTGAGACGATTTCACGGAACACAAAGAAGTTTCTCAGAAAGCTTCTTTCTCTTTGTTATCGGAGGATATTTCCTTAGGCACTATAGTCTTCAAAGGGATCCGAAATATCTGTTCTCAGATTCCACAGAAATAAGACTAGCAAAGAGATCCACGAAATACAGATGCAACTCTTTGAGATGAATTAACAGAACACTCAGCAGTTTCTCAGAAAGCGTCTTTCCAGATTTCATTTGAGGATATTTCCTTTTTCACCAAAGCCCTCTAAGGGCTTCCAAATATCACCTTGCCAATTCCACAAGAACTGTCTTAGCGAAAGGCTACTTGAGGGGAAAGCTGTAACTGTTTGAGATGATTTCACAGAACACAAAGAAGTTTCTCGGAAAGCTTCTTTCTCTTTGTTATCGGAGGATATTTCCTTTGGCCCTATCGTCTTCAAAGAGATCCGAATTATCTGTTCTCAGATTCCACAGAAATAAGGCTAGAAAAGAGATCCACGAAATACAGATGTAACTCTGTGAGATGAATTAACAGAACACTAAGCAGTTTCTCAGAAAGCTTCTTTCCAGATTTCATCTGAGGATATTTCCTTTTTCACCAAAGCCCTCTCTGGGGTTCCAAATATCACTTTCCCAATTCCACAAGAACTGTCTTAGCGAAAGGCTTCTTGAGGGGAAAGCTGTAACTCTGTGAGATGATTTCACAGAACACAAAAAAGTTTCTCAGAAAGCTTCTTTGTCTTTGTTATCGGAGGATATTTCTTTTGGCCTTAGAGTCTTCAAAGGGATCCAAAATATCTGTTCTCAGGTTCCACAGAAATAAGGCTAGCAAAGAGATCCACGAAATACAGATGTAGCTCTGTGAGATGAATTAACAGAACACTCAGCAGTTTCTCGGAAATCTTCTTTCCAGATTTCATCTGAGGATATTTCATTTTTCACCATAGCCCTCTATGGGCTTCCAAATATCACTTTGCCAATTCCACAAGAACTGTCCTAACGAGAGGCTTCTTGAGGGGAAAGCTGTAACTCTGTGAGACGATTTCACGGAAAACAAAGAAGTTTCTCAGAAAGCTTCTATCTCTTTGTTATCGGAGGATATTTCCTTAGGCACTATAGTCTTCACAGGCATCCGAAATATCTGTTCTCAGATTCCACAGAAATAAGGCGAGCAAAGAGATCCACGAAATACAGATGTAACTCTGTGAGATGGATTAACAGAACACTAAGCAGTTTCTCAGAAAGCTTCTTTCCAGATTTCATCTGAGGATATTTCCTTTTTCACCATAGCCCTCTATGGGCTTCCAAATATCACTTTGACAATTCCACAAGAACTGTCTTAGCGAAAGGCTTCTTGAGGGGAAAGCTGAAACTCTGTGAGATGATTTCACAGAACACAAAGAAGTTTCTCAGAAAGCTTCTTTCTCTTTGTTATCGGAGGATACTTCTTTTGGCCCTATAGTCTTTAAAGGGATCCGAAATATCTGTTCTCAGATTCCACAGAAATAAGGCTAGCAAAGAGATCCACGAAATACAGATGTAACTCTGTGAGATGAATTAACAGAACACTCAGCAGTTTCTCAGAAAGCTTCTGTCCAGATTTCATCTGAGGATATTTCCTTTTTCACCATAGCCCTCTATGGGTTTCCAAATATCACTTTGCCAATTCCACAAGAACTGTCTTAGCGAAAGGATTCTTGAGGGGAAAGCTGTAACTCTGTGAGACGATTTCACAGAACAAATAGAAGTTTCTCAGAAAGCTTCTTTCTCTTTGTTATCGGAGGATATTTCTTTTGGCCTTAGAGTCTTCAAAGGGATCCGAAATATCTGTTCTCAGATTCCACAGAAATAAGGCTAGCAAAGAGATCCACGAAATACAGATGCAACTCTGTGAGATGAATTAACAGAACACTCAGCAGTTTCTCAGAAAGCTTCTTTCTAGATTTCATCTGAGGATATTTCCTTTTATACCATAGCCCTCTATGGGCTTCCAAATATCACTTTGCTAATTCCACAAGAACTGTCCTAGCGAGAGGCTTCTTGAGGCGAAAGCTGTAACTCGGTGAGACGATTTCACGGAACACAAAGAAGTTTCTCAGAAAGCTTCTTTCTCTTTGTTATCGGAGGATATTTCCTTAGGCACTATAGTCTTCAAAGGGATCCGAAATATCTGTTCTCAGATTCCACAGAAATAAGGCTAGCAAAGAGATCCACGAAATACAGATGTAACTCTGTGAGATGAATTAACAGAACACTAAGCAGTTTCTCAGAAAGCTTCTTTCCAGATTTCATCTGAGGATATTTCCTTTTTCTCCATAGCCCTCTATGGGCTTCCAAATATCACTTTGCCAATTCCACAAGAACTGTCTTAGCGAAAGGCTTCTAGAGGGCAAAGCTGAAACTCTGTGAGATGATTTCACAGAACACAAAGAAGTTTCTCAGAAAGCTTCTTTCTCTTTGTTATTGGAGGATATTTCTTTTGGCCTTAGAGTCTTCAAAGTGATCCGAAATATCTGTTCTCAGATTCCACAGAAATAAGACTAGCAAAGAGATCCACGAAATACAGATGAAACTCTTGAAGATGAATTAACAGAACACCAAGCAGTTTCTCAGAAAGCTTCTTTCCAGATTTCATCTGAGGATATTTCCTTTTTCACCAAAGCCCTCTCTGGGGTTCCAAATATCACTTGCCTAATTCCACAAGAACTGTCTTAGCGAAAGGCTCCTTGAGGGGAAAGCTGTAACTCTGTGAGATGATTTCACAGAACACAAAGAAGTTTCTCAGATAGCTTCTTTGTCTTTGTTATCGGAGGATATTTCCTTTGGCCCTATAGTCTTCAAAGGGATCCGAAATATCTGTTCTCAGATTCCACAGAAATAAGGCTAGCAAAGAGATCCACGAAATACAGATGTAACTCTGAGAGATGAACTAACAGAACACTAAGCAGTTTCTCAGAAAGCTTCTTTCCAGATTTCATCTGAGGATATTTCCTTTTTCACCATAGTCCTCTATGGGCTTCCAAATATCACATTGCCAATTCCACAAGAACTGTCTTAGCGAAAGGCTTTTTGAGGGGAAAGCTGTAACTCTGTGAGATGATTTCACAGAACAAAGGGAAGTTCCTCAGAAAGCTTCTTTCTCTTTGTTTTCGGAGGATATTTCCTATGGCCCTACAGTCTTTAAAGGGATCCGAAATATCTGTTCTCAGATTCCACAGAAACAAGGATAGCAAAGAGATCCACGAAATACAGATGTAACTCTGTGAGATGATATAACAGAACACTCAGCAGTTTCTCAGAAGGCTTCTTTCCAGATTTCATCTGAGGATATTTCCTTTTTCACCATATCCCTCTACGGGCTTCCAAATATCACTTTGCCAATTCCACAAGAACTGTCCTAGCGAGAGGCTTCTTGAGGGGAAAGCTGTAACTCTGTGGGACGATTTCACAGAACACAAAGAAGTTTCTCAGAAAGCTTCTTTCTCTTTGTTATCGGAGGATATTTCCTTTGGCCATATAGTCTTCAAAGGGATTCGAAATATCTGTTCTCAGAGTCCACAGTAATAAGGCTAGCAAAGAGATCGACGAAATACAGATGTAACTCTGTGAGATGAATTAACAGAACACTCAGCAGTTTCCCAGAAAGCTTCTTTGCAGATTTCATCTGAGGATATTTCCTTTTTCATCATAGCCCGCTATGGGCTTCCAAATATCACTTTGCCAATTCCACAAGAACTGTCTTAGCGAAAGGCTTCTTGAGGGAAAGCTGTAACTCTGTGAGATGATTTCACAGAACACAGGGAAGTTTTTCAGAAAGCTTCTTTCCCTTTGTTATCGGAGGATATTTCCTTTGGCCCTATAGTCTTCAAAGGGATCCGAAATATCTGTTCTCAGATTCCACAGAAATAAGGCTACCAAAGAGAACCACGAAATACAGATGTAACTCTGTGAGATGAACTAACAGAACACTAAGCAGTTTCTCAGAAAGCTTCTTTCCAGATTTCATCTGAGGATATTTCCTTTTTCACCATAGCCCTCTATGGGCTTCCAAATATCACTTTGCCATTCCACAAGAACTGTCTTAGTGAAAGGCTTCTTGAGGGGAAAGCTGTAACTCTGTGAGATGCTTTCACAGAACACAAAGAAGTTTCTCAGAAAGCTTCTTTCTCTTTGTTATCGGAGGATATTTCTTTTGGCCTTAGAGTCTTCAAAGGGATCCGAAATATCTGTTCTCAGATTCCACAGAAATAAGGCTAGCAAAGAGATCCACGAAATACAGATGTAACTCTGTGAGATGAATTAACAGAACACTAAGCAGTTTTTCAGAAAGCTTCTTTCCAGATTTCATCTGAGGATATTTCCTTTTTCACCATAGCCCTCTATGGGCTTCCAAATATCACTTTGCCAATTCCACAAGAACTGTCCTAGCGAGAGGCTTCTTGAGGGGAAAGCTGTAACTCTGTGAGACGATTTCACGGAACACAAAGAAGTTTCTCAGAAAGCTTTTTTCTCTTTGTTATCGGAGGATATTTCCTTAGGCACTATAGTCTTCAAAGGGATCCGAAATATCTGTTCTCAGATTCCACAGAAATAAGGCGAGCAAAGAGATCCACGAAATACAGATGTAACTCTTTGAGATGAATTAACAGAACTCTAAGCAGTTTCTCAGAAAGCTTCTTTCCAGATTTCATCTGAGGATATTTCCTTTTTCACCATATCCGTCTATGGGCTTCCAAATATCACTTTACCAATTCCACAAGAACTGTCTCAGCGAAAGGCTTCTTGAGGGGAATGCTGAAACTCTGTGAGATGATTTCACAGAACACAAAGAAGTTTCTCAGAAAGCTTCTTTCTCTTTGTTATCGGAGGATATTTCTTTTGGCCCTATATTCTTCAATGGGATCCGAAATATCTGTTCTCAGATTCCACAGAAATAAGGCTAGAAAGAGATCCACGAAATATAGATGTAACTCTGTGAGATGAATTAACAGAACACTCAGCAGTTTCTCAGAAAGGTTCTTTCCAGATTTCATCTGAGGATATTTCCTTTTTCACCATAGCCCTCTACGGGCTTCCAAATATCACTTTGCCAATTCCAAAAGAACTATCTTAGCGAGAGGATTCTTGAGGGGAAAGCTGTAACACTGTGAGACGATTTCACAGAACACAAAGAAGTTTTTCAGAAAGCTTCTTTCTCTTTGTTATCGGAGGATATTTCCTTTGGCCCTATAGTCTTCAAAGGGATCGGAAATATCTGTTCTCAGATTCCACAGAAATAAGGCTAGCAAAGAAATCAACGAAATACAGATGCAACCTTGTGAGATGAATTAACAGAACACTCAGCACTTTCTCAGAAAGCTTCTTTCCAGATTTCATCGGAGGATATTTCCTTTTTCACCATAGCCCTCTATGGGCTTCCAAATATCACTTTGCCAATTCCACAAGAACTGTCTTAGCGAAAGGCTTCTTGAGGGGAAAGCTGTAACTCTGTGAGATGATTTTAAAGAACACAAAGAAGTTTCTCAGAAAACGTCTTTCTCTTTGCTATCGGAGGATATTTCCTTTGGCCCTATAGTCTTCAAAGGGATCCGAAATATCTGTTCTCAGATTCCTCAGAAATAAGGCTAGCAAAGAGATCCACGAAATACAGATGTAACTCTGTGAGATGAATTAACAGAACACTCAGCACTTTCTCAGAAACCTTCTTTCTAGATTTCATCTGAGGATATTTCCTTTTTCACCATAGCCCTCTATGGGCTTCCAAATATCACTTTGCCAATTCCAGAAGAACTGTCTTAGCGAAAGGCTTCTTGAGGGGAAAGCTGTAATTGTTTGAGGAGATTTCACAGAACACAAAGAAGTTTCTCTGAAAGCTTCTTTCTCTTTGTTATCGGAGGATATTTCCTGTGGCCCTATAGTATTCAAAGGGATCCGAAATATCTGTTCTCAGATTCCACAGAAATAAGGCTAGCAAAGAGATCCTCGAAATACAGATGCAACTCTGTGAGATGAATTAACAGAACACTCAGCAGTTTCTCAGAAAGCTTCTTTCCAGATTTCATCTGAGGATATTTCCTTTTTCAGCATAGCCCTCTATGGGCTTCCAAATATCACTTTGCCAATTCCACAAGAACTGTCCTAGCGAGAGGCTTCTGGAGGGGAAAGCTGTAACTCTGTGAGACGATTTCACGGAACACAAAGAAGTTTCTCATAAAGCTTCTATCTCTTTGTTATCGGAGGATATTTCCTTAGGCACTATAGTCTTCAAAGGGATCCGAAATATCTGTTCTCAGATTCCACAGAAATAAGGCGAGCAAAGAGATCCACGAAATACAGATGTAACTCTGTGAGATGAATTAACAGAACACTAAGCAGTTTCTCAGAAAGCTTCTTTCCAGATTTCATCTGAGGATATTTCCTTTTTCACCGTAGAACTCTATGGGCTTCCAAATATCACTTTGCCAATTCCACAAGAACTGTCCTAGAGAGAGGCTTCTTGAGGGGAAAGCTGTAACTCTGTGAGATGATTTCACGGAACACAAAGAAGTTTCTCAGAAAGCTTCTTTCTCTTTGTTATCGGAGGATATTTCCTTAGGCACTATAGTCTTCAAAGGGATCCGAAATATCCGTTCTCAGATTCCACAGAAATAAGGCGAGCAAAGAGATCCACGAAATACAGATGTAACTCTCTGAGACGAATTAACACAACACTAAGCAGTTTCTCAGAAAGCTTCTTTCCAGATTTCATCTGAGGATATTTCCTTTTTCACCATAGCCCTCTATGGGCTTCCAAATATCACTTTGCCAATTCCACAAGAACTGTCTTAGCGAAAGGCTTCTTGAGGGGAAAGTTGAAACTTTTTGAGATGATTTCACAGAACACAAAGAAGTTTCTCAGAAAGCTTCTTTCTCTTTGTTATCGGAGGATATTTCTTTTGGCCCTATAGTCTTCAAAGGGATCCGAAATATCTGTTCTCAGATTCCACAGAAATAAGGCTAGCAAAGAGATCCACGAAATACAGATGTAACTCTGTGAGATGAATTAACAGAACACTAAGCAGTTTCTCAGAAAGCTTCTTTCCAGATTTCATCTGAGGATATTTCCTTTTTCACCATAGCCCTCTATGGGCTTCCAAATATCACTTTGCCAATTCCACAAGAACTGTCTTAGCGAAAGGCTTCCTGAGGGCAAAGCTGAAACTCTGTGAGATGATTTCACAGAACACAAAGAAGTTTCTCAGAAAGCTTCTTTCTCTTTGTTATTGGAGGATATTTCTTTTGGCCTTAGAGTCTTCAAAGTGATCCGAAATATCTGTTCTCAGATTCCACAGAAATAAGACTAGCAAAGAGATCCACGAAATACAGATGAAACTCTTGAAGATGAATTAACAGAACACTCAGCAGTTTCTCAGAAAGCGTCTTTCCAGATTTCATCTGAGGATATTTCCTTTTTCACCAAAGCCCTCTAAGGGCTTCCAAATATCACCTTGCCAATTCCACAAAAACTGTCTTAGCGAAAGGCTACTTGAGGGGAAAGCTGTAACTGTTTGAGATGATTTCACAGAACACAAAGAAGTTTCTCGGAAAGCTTCTTTCTCTTTGTTATCGGAGGATATTTCCTTTGGCCCTATCGTCTTCAAAGAGATCCGAATTATCTGTTCTCAGACTCCACAGAAATAAGGCTAGAAAAGAGATCCACGAAATACAGATGTAACTCTGTGAGATGAATTAACAGAACACTAAGCAGTTTCTCAGAAAGCTTCTTTCCAGATTTCATCTGAGGATATTTCCTTTTTCACCAAAGCCCTCTCTGGGGTTCCAAATATCACTTTCCCAATTCCACAAGAACTGTCTTAGCGAAAGGCTTCTTGAGGGGAAAGCTGTAACTCTGTGAGATGATTTCACAGAACACAAAAAAGTTTATCAGAAAGCTTCTTTCTCTTTGTTATCGGAGGATATTTCTTTTGGCCTTAGAGTCTTCAAAGGGATCCAAAATATCTGTTCTCAGGTTCCACAGAAATAAGGCTAGCAAAGAGATCCACGAAATACAGATGTAACTCTGTGAGATGAATTAACAGAACACTCAGCAGTTTCTCAGAAAGCTTCTTTCCAGATTTCATCTGAGGATATTTCATTTTTCACCATAGCCCTCTATGGGCTTCCAAATATCACTTTGCCAATTCCACAAGAACTGTCCTAACGAGAGGCTTATTGAGGGGAAAGCTGTAACTCTGTGAGACGATTTCACGGAAAACAAAGAAGTTTCTCAGAAAGCTTCTATCTCTTTGTTATCGGAGGATATTTCCTTAGGCACTATAGTCTCCACAGGCATCCGAAATATCTGTTCTCAGATTCCACAGAAATAAGGCGAGCAAAGAGATCCAGGAAATACAGATGTAACTCTGTGAGATGGATTAACAGAACACTAAGCAGTTTCTCAGAAAGCTTCTTTCCAGATTTCATCTGAGGATATTTCCTTTTTCACCATAGCCCTCTATGGGCTTCCAAATATCACTTTGACAATTCCACAAGAACTGTCTTAGCGAAAGGCTTCTTGAGGGGAAAGCTGAAACTCTGTGAGATGATTTCACAGAACACAAAGAAGTTTCTCAGAAAGCTTCTTTCTCTTTGTTATCGGAGGATACTTCTTTTGGCCCTATAGTCTTTAAAGGGATCCGAAATATCTGTTCTCAGATTCCACAGAAATAAGGCTAGCAAAGAGATCCACGAAATACAGATGTCACTCTGTGAGATGAATTAACAGAACACTAAGCAGTTTCTCAGAAAGCTTCTGTCCAGATTTCATCTGAGGATATTTCCTTTTTCACCATAGCCCTCTATGGGTTTCCAAATATCACTTTGCCAATTCCACAAGAACTGTCTTAGAGAAAGGATTCTTGAGGGGAAAGCTGTAACTCTGTGAGACGATTTCACAGAACAAATAGAAGTTTCTCAGAAAGCTTCATTCTCTTTGTTATCGGAGGATATTTCTTTTGGCCTTAGAGTCTTCAAAGGGATCCGAAATATCTGTTCTCAGATTCCACAGAAATAAGGCTAGCAAAGAGATCCACGAAATACAGATGCAACTCTGTAGGATGAATTAACAGAACACTCAGCAGTTTCTCAGAAAGCTTCTTTCCAGATTTCATCTGAGGATATTTCCTTTTATACCATAGCCCTCTATGGGCTTCCAAATATCACTTTGCTAATTCCACAAGAACTGTCCTAGCGAGAGGCTTCTTGAGGCGAAAGCTGTAACTCTGTGAGACGATTTCACGGAACACAAAGAAGTTTCTCAGAAAGCTTCTTTCTCTTTGTTATCGGAGGATATTTCATTAGGCACTATAGTCTTCAAAGGGATCCGAAATATCTGTTCTCAGATTCCACAGAAATAAGGCTAGCAAAGAGATCCACGAAATACAGATGTAACTCTGTGAGATGAATTAACAGAACACTAAGCAGTTTCTCAGAAAGCTTCTTTCCAGATTTCATCTGAGGATATTTCCTTTTTCACCATAGCCGTCTATGGGCTTCCAAATATCACTTTGCCAATTCCACAAGAACTGTCTTAGCGAAAGGCTTCTTGAGGGCAAAGCTGAAACTCTGTGAGATGATTTCACAGAACACAAAGAAGTTTCTCAGAAAGCTTCTTTCTCTTTGTTATTGGAGGATATTTCTTTTGGCCTTAGAGTCTTCAAAGTGATCCGAAATATCTGTTCTCAGATTCCACAGAAATAAGACTAGCAAAGAGATCCACGAAATACAGATGAAACTCTTGAAGATGAATTAACAGAACACTCAGCAGTTTCTCAGAAAGCGTCTTTCCAGATTTCATCTGAGGATATTTCCTTTTTCACCAAAGCCCTCTAAGGGCTTCCAAATATCACCTTTCCAATTCCACAAGAACTGTCTTAGCGAAAGGCTACTTGAGGGGAAAGCTGTAACTGTTTGAGATGATTTCACAGAACACAAAGAAGTTTCTCGGAAAGCTTCTTTCTCTTTGTTATCGGAGGATATTTCCTTTGGCCCTATCGTCTTCAAAGAGATCCGAATTATCTGTTCTCAGATTCCACAGAAATAAGGCTAGAAAAGGGATCCACGAAATACAGATGTAGCTCTGTGAGATGAATTAACAGAACACTAAGTATTTTCTCAGAAAGCTTCTTTCCAGATTTCATCTGAGGATATTTCCTTTTTCACCAAAGCCCTCTCTGGGGTTCCAAATATCACTTTCCCAATTCCACAAGAACTGTCTTAGCGAGAGGCTTCTTGAGGGGAAAGCTGTAACTCTGTGAGATGATTTCACAGAACACAAAAAAGTTTCTCAGAAAGCTTCTTTCTCTTTGTTATCGGAGGATATTTCTTTTGGCCTTAGAGTCTTCAAAGGGATCCGAAATATCTGTTCTCAGGTTCCACAGAAATAAGGCTAGCAAAGAGATCCACGAAATACAGATGTAACTCTGTGAGATGAATTAACAGAACACTCAGCAGTTTCTCAGAAAGCTTCTTTCCAGATTTCATCTGAGGATATTTCATTTTTCACCATAGCCCTCTATGGGCTTCCAAATATCACTTTGCCAATTCCACAAGAACTGTCCTAACGAGAGGCTTATTGAGGGGAAAGCTGTAACTCTGTGAGACGATTTCACGGAAAACAAAGAAGTTTCTCAGAAAGCTTCTATCTCTTTGTTATCGGAGGATATTTCCTTAGGCACTACAGTCTTCACAGGCATCCGAAATATCTGTTCTCAGATTCCACAGAAATAAGGCGAGCAAAGAGATCCACGAAACACAGATGTAACTCTGTGAGATGGATTAACAGAACAGTAAGCAGTTTCTCAGAAAGCTTCTTTCCAGATTTCATCTGAGGATATTTCCTTTTTCACCATAGCCCTCTATGGGCTTCCAAATATCACTTTGACAATTCCACAAGAACTGTCTTAGCGAAAGGCTTCTTGAGGGGAAAGCTGAAACTCTGTGAGATGATTTCACAGAACACAAAGAAGTTTCTCAGAAAGCTTCTTTCTCTTTGTTATCGGAGGATATTTCTTTTGGCCCTATAGTCTTTATAGGGATCCGAAATATCTGTTCTCAGATTCCACAGAAATAAGGCTAGCAAAGAGATCCACGAAATACAGATGTAACTCTGTGAGATGAATTAACAGAACACTCAGCAGTTTCTCAGAAAGCTTCTGTCCAGATTTCATCTGAGGATATTTCCTTTTTCACCATAGCCCTCTATGGGTTTCCAAATATCACTTTGCCAATTCCACAAGAACTGTCTTAGCGAAAGGCTTCTTGAGGGGAAAGCTGTAACTCTGTGAGATGATTTCACAGAACACAGGAAGTTTCTCAGAAAGCTTCTTTCTCTTTGTTATCGGAGGATATTTCCTTTGGCCCTACAGTCTTTAAAGGGATCCGAAATATCTGTTCTCAGATTCCACAGAAACAAGTATAGCAAAGAGATCCACGAAATACAGATGTAACTCTGTGAGATGAATTAACAGAACACTCAGCAATTTCTCAAAAGGCTTCTTTCCAGATTTCATCTGAGGATATTTCCTTTTTCACCATAGCCCTCTATGGGCTTACAAATATCACTTTGCCAATTCCACAAGAACTGTCTTAGCGAAAGGCTTCTTGAGGGGAAAGCTGAAACTCTGTGAGATGATTTCACAGAACACAAAGAAATTTCTCAGAACGCTTCTTTCTCTTTGTTATTGGAGGATATTTCTTTTGGCCTTAGAGTCTTCAAAGTGATCCGAAATATCTGTTCTCAGATTCCACAGAAATAAGGCTAGCAAAGAGATCCACGAAATACAGATGCAACTCTATGAGATGAATTAACAGAACACTCAGCAGTTTCTCAGAAAGCGTCTTTCCAGATTTCATCTGAGGATATTTCCTTTTTCACCATAGCCCTCTAAGGGCTTCCAAATATCACCTTGCCAATTCCACAAGAACTGTCTTAGCGAAAGGCTACTTGAGGGGAAAGCTGAAACTGTTTGAGATGATTTCACAGAACACAAAGAAGTTTCTCGGAAAGCTTCTTTCTCTTTGTTATCGGAGGATATTTCCTTTGGCCCTATCGTCTTCAAAGGGATCCGAATTATCCGTTCTCAGATTCCACAGAAATAAGGCTAGAAAAGAGATCCACGAAATACAGATGTAACTCTGTGAGATGAATTAACAGAACACTAAGCAGTTTCTCAAAAAGCTTCTTTCCAGATTTCATCTGAGGATATTTCCTTTTTCACCAAAGCCCTCTCTGGGGTTCCAAATATCACTTTCCGAATTCCACAAGAACTGTCTTAGCGAAAGGCTTCTTGAGGGGAAAGCTGTAACTCTGTGAGATGATTTCACAGAACACAAAGAAGTTTCTCAGAAAGCTTCTTTCTCTTTGTTATCGGAGGATATTTCTTTTGGCCTTAGAGTCTTCAAAGGGATCCGAAATATCTGTTCTCAGGTTCCACAGAAATAAGGCTAGCAAAGAGATCCACGAAATACAGATGCAACTCTGTTAGATGAATTAACAGAACACTCAGCAGTTTCTCAGAAAGCTTCTTTCCAGATTTCATCTGAGGATATTTCCTTTTTCACCATTGCACTCTATGGGCTTCCAAATATCACTTTGCCAATTCCACAAGAACTGTCCTAACGAGAGGCTTCTTGAGGGGAAAGCTGTAACTCTGTGAGACGATTTCAAGGAACACAAAGAAGTTTCTCAGAAAGCTTCTATCTCTTTGTTATCGGAGGATATTTCCTTAGGCACTATAGTCTTCACAGGCATCCGAAATATCTGTTCTCAGATTCCACTGAAATAAGGCGAGCTAAGAGATCCACGAAATACAGATGTAACTCTGTGAGATGAATTAACAGAACACTAAGCAGTTTCTCAGAAAGCTTCTTTCCAGATTTCATCTGAGGATATTTCCTTTTTCACCATAGCCCTCTATGGGCTTCCAAATATCACTTTGCCAATTCCAGAAGAAGTGTCTTATCGAAAGGCTTCTTGAGGGGAAAGCTGAAGCTCTGTGGGAAGATTTCACAGACAACAAGGAAGTTTCTCAGAAAGCTTCTTTCTCTTTGTTATCGGAGGATATTTCTTTTGGCCCTATAGTCTTCAAAGGGATCCGAAATATCTGTTCTCAGATTCCACAGAAATAAGGCTAGCAAAGAGATCCACGAAATACAGATGTAACTCTGTGAGATGAATTAACAGAACACTAAGCAGTTTCTCAGAAAGCTTCTTTCCAGATTTCATCTGAGGATATTTCCTTTTTCACCATAGCCCTCTATGGGTTTCCAAATATCACTTTGTCGATTCCACAAGAACTGTCTTAGCGAAAGGCTTCTTGAGGGGAAAGCTGTAACTCTGTGAGACGATTTCACAGAACAAATAGAAGTTTCTCAGAAAGCTTCTTTCTCTTTGTTATCGGAGGATATTTCTTTTGGCCTTAGAGTCTTCAAAGGGATCCGAAATATCTGTTCTCAGATTCCACAGAAATAAGGCTAGCAAAGAAATCCACGAAATACAGATGCAACTCTGTGAGATGAATTAACAGAACACTCAGCAGTTTCTCAGAAAGCTTCTTTCCAGATTTCATCTGAGGATATTTCATTTTTCACCATAGCCCTCTATGGGCTTCCAAATATCACTTTGCCAATTCCACAAGAACTGTCCTAACGAGAGGCTTATTGAGGGGAAAGCTGTAACTCTGTGAGACGATTTCACGGAAAACAAAGAAGTTTCTCAGAAAGCTTCTATCTCTTTGTTATCGGAGGATATTTCCTTAGGCACTATAGTCTTCACAGGCATCCGAAATATCTCTTCTCAGATTCCACAGAAATAAGGCGAGCAAAGAGATCCACGAAACACAGATGTAACTCTGTGAGATGGATTAACAGAACACGAAGCAGTTTCTCAGAAAGCTTCTTTCCAGATTTCATCTGAGGATATTTCCTTTTTCACCATAGCCCTCTATGGGCTTCCAAATATCACTTTGACAATTCCACAAGAACTGTCTTAGCGAAAGGCTTCTTGAGGGGAAAGCTGAAACTCTGTGAGATGATTTCACAGAACACAAAGAAGTTTCTCAGAAAGCTTCTTTCTCTTTGTTATCGGAGGATATTTCTTTTGGCCCTATAGTCTTTAAAGGGATCCGAAATATCTGTTCTCAGATTCCACAGAAATAAGGCTAGCAAAGAGATCCACGAAATACAGATGTAACTCTGTGAGATGAATTAACAGAACACTCAGCAGTTTCTCAGAAAGCTTCTGTCCAGATTTCATCTGAGGATATTTCCTTTTTCACCATAGCCCTCTATGGGTTTCCAAATATCACTTTGCCAATTCCACAAGAACTGTCTTAGCGAAAGGCTTCTTGAGGGGAAAGCTGTAACTCTGTGAGATGATTTCACAGAACACAGGGAAGTTTCTCAGAAAGCTTCTTTCTCTTTGTTATCGGAGGATATTTCCTTTGGCCCTACAGTCTTTAAAGGGATCCGAAATATCTGTTCTCAGATTCCACAGAAACAAGGATAGCAAAGAGATCCACGAAATACAGATGTAACTCTGTGAGATGAATTAACAGAACACTCATCAGTTTCTCAGAAAGCTTCTTTCCAGATTTCATCTGAGGATATTTCCTTTTTCACCATAGCCCTCTATGGGCTTCCAAATATCACTTTGCCAATTCCACAAGAACTGTCTTAGCGAAAGGCTTCTTGAGGGGAAAGCTGTAACTCTGTGAGATGATTTCACAGAACAAAAAAGAAGTTTCTCAGAAAGCTTCTTTCTCTTTGTTATTGGAGGTTATTTCCTTTGGCCCTATAGTCTTCAAAGGGATCCGAAATATCTGTTCTCAGATTCCACATAAATAAGGCTAGCAACCAAAGAGATCCACGAAATACAGAGGTAACTCTGTGAGATGAATTAACAGAACACTAAGCAGTTTCTCAGAAAGCTTCTTTCTAGATTTCATCTGATGATATTTCCTTTTTCACCTTAGCCCTCTAGGGGCTTATAAATATCACTTTGCCAATTCCACAAGAACTGTCTTAGCGAAAGTCTGCTTGAGGGGAAAGCTGTAACTCTGTGAGATGATTTCACAGAACACAGGGACGTTTCTCAGAAAGCTTCTTTCTCTTTGTTATCAGAGGATATTTCCTTTGGCCCTATAGTCTTCAAAGGGATCCGAAATATCTGTTCTCAGATTCCACAGAAACAACGATAGCAAAGAGATCCACGAAATACAGATGTAACTCTGTGAAATGAATTAACAGAACACTCATCAGTTTCTCAGAAAGCTTCTTTCCAGATTTCATCTGAGGATATTTCCTTTTTCACCATACCCTCTATGGCCTTCCAAATATCACTTTGCCAATTCCACAAGAACTGTCTTAGCGAAAGGCTTTTTGAGGGGAAAGGTGTAACTCTGTGAGATGATTTTAAAGAACACAAAGAATTTTCTCAGAAAGCTTCTTTCTCTTTGTTGTCGGAGGATAATTCCTTTGGCCCTATAGTCTTCAAAGGGATCCGAAATATCTGTTCTCAGAGTCCACAGAAATAAGGATAGCAAAGAGATCCAGGAAATACAGATGTATCTCTGTGAGATGAATTAACAGAACACTCAGCAGTTTCTCAGAAAGCTTCTTTCCAGATTTCATCTGAGGATATTTCCTTTTTCACGATAGCCCTCTATGGCTTTCCAAATATCACTTTGCCAATTCCACAAGAACTGTCTTATCGAAAGGCTTCTTGAGGGGAAAGCTGTAACTCTGTGAGATGATTTCACAGAACACAAAGAAGTTTCTCAGAAAGCTTCTTGCTCTTTGTTATCGGAGGTTATTTCCTTAGGCACTATAGCCTTCCAAGGGATCCGAACTATCTGTGCTCAGATTCCACAGAAATAAGGCTAGCAAAGAGATTCACAAAATACAGATGTAACTCTGTGAGATGAATTAACAGAACTCTAAACAGTTTCTCAGAAAGCTTCTTGCCAGATTTCATCTGAGGATATTTCCTTTTTCACCATAGCCCTCTAAGGGCTTCCAAATATCACTTTGCCAATTCCACAAGTACTGTCTTAGCGAAAGGCTTCTTGAGGGGAAAGATTTAACTCTGTGAGATGATTTCACAGAACACAAAGAAGTTTCTCAGAAAGCTTCTTTCTCTTTGTTATCGGAGGATATTTCCTTAGGCACTATAGCCTTCCAAGGGATCCGAAATATCTGTTCTCAGATTCCACAGAAATAAGGCTAGCAAAGAGATCCACGAAATGCAGATGTAACTCTGTGAGATGAATTAACAGAACACTAAGCAGTTTCTCAGAAAGCTTCTTTCCAGATTTCATCTGAGAATATTTCCTTTTTCAACATAGCCCTCTATGGGCTTCCAAATACCACTTTGCCAATTCCACAAGAACTGTCTTAGCGAAAGGCTTCCTGAGGGGAACGCTGTAACTCTGTGAGATGATTTCACAGAACAAAAAGAAGTTTCTGAAAAAGCTTCTTTCTCTTTGTTATCGGAGGATATTTCCTTTGGCCCTATAGTCTCCAAAGGGATCCGAAATATCTGTTCTCAGATTCCACAGAAATAAGGCTAGCAAAGAGATCCACGAAATACAGATGTAACTCTGTGAGATGAATTAACAGAACACTAACCAGTTTCTCAGAATGCTTCTTTCCAGATTTCATCTGAGGATATTTCCTTTTTCACCATAGCCCACTATGGGCTTCCAAATATCACTTTGCCAATTCCACAAGAACTGTCTTAGCGAAAGGCTTCTTGAGGGGAAAGCTGTAACTCTGTGAGATGATTTCACAGAACACAAAGAAGTTTCTCAGAAAGCTTCTTTCTCTTTGTTATCGGAGGATATTTCCTTTGGCACTATAATCTTCCAAGGGATCAGAAATATCTGTTCTCAGATTCTAATGAAATAAGACCAACAAAGAGATCCAGAAAATACAGATGTTACTCTGTGAGATGAATTAACAGAACACTAAGCAGTTTCTTAGAAAGCTTCTTTCCAGATTTCATCTGAGGATATTTCCTTTTTCACCTTTGCCCTCTATGGGCTTCCAAATATCACTTTGCCAATTCCACAAGCACTGTCTTAGCGAAAGGCTTCCTGAGGGGAAAGCTGTAACTCTGTGAGATGATTTCACAGAACACAAAGCAGTTTCTCAGAAAGATTTTTTCTCTTTGTTATCGGAGGATATTTCCTTTGGCCCTATAGTCTCCAAAGGGATCCGAAATATCTGTTCTCAGATTCCAGAGAAATAAGGCTAGCAAAGAAATCCAAGAAATACAGATGTAACTTTGTGAGATGAATTAAGAGAACACTCAGAAGTTTCTCAGAAAGCTTCTTTCCAGATTTCATCTGAGGATATTTGTTTTTCACCATAGCCCTCTATGGCCTTCCAAATATCACTTTGCCAATTCCACAAGAACTGTCTTAGCGAAAGGCTTCTTGAGGGGAAAGCTGTAACTCTGTGAGATGATTGCACAGAACACATAGAAGTTTCTCAGAAAGCTTCTTTCTCTTTGTTATCGGAGGATATTTCCTTTGGCCCTATAGTCTTCAAAGGGATCCGAAATATCTGTTCTCAGATTCCACAGAAAAAAGGCTAGCAAAGAGATCCAAGAAATACAGATGTAACTCTGTGAGTGGAAGTCACACATCACAGAGCAGTTTCTCAGAAAGCTTCTTTCCACATTTCATCTGAGGATATTTCCTTTTTCACCATAGCCCTCTATGGGCTTCCAAATATCACTTTGCCAATTCCACAAGAACTGTCTTAGCGAAAGTCTTCTTGAGGGGAAAGCTGTAACTCAGTGAGATGATTTCAAAGAACACAAAGAAGTTTCTCAGAAAGCTTCTTTCTCTGTGTTATCAGAGGATATTTCCTTAGGCACTATAGTCTTCAAAGGGATCCAAAATATCTGTTGTTAGATTCCACAGAAATAATGCTAGCAAAGAGATCCTCAAAATACAGATGTAACTCTGTGAGACGAATTAACAGAACACTAAGCAGTTTCTCATAAAGCTTCTTTCCAGATTTCATCTGATGATATTTCCTTTTTCACCATATACCTCTATGGGCTTCCAAATATCAATTTGCCAATTCCACAAGAACTGTCTTAGCGAAAGGCTTCTTGGGGGGAAAGCGGAAACTCTGTGAGATGATTTCACAGAACACAAAGAAGTTTCTCAGAAAGCTTCTTTCTCTTTGTTATCGGAGGATATTTCCTTAGGCACAATAGTCTTCAAAGGGATCAGAAATATCTGTTCTCAGATTCCACATAAATAAGGCTAAAAAAGAAATCCACAAAATACAGATGTAACTCTGTGAGAATAATTAACAGAACACTAAGCAGTTTCTCAGAAAGCTTCTTTCCAGATTTCATCTGAGGATATTTCCTTTTTCACAATAGCCCTCTAAGGGCTTCCAAATATCACTTTGCCAATTCCACAAGAACTGTCTTAGCGAAAGGCTTCTTGAGGGGAAAGCTGTAACTCTGTGAGATGATTTCACAGAACACAAAGAAGTTTCTCAGAAAACTTCTTTCTCTTAGTTATCGGAGGATATTTCTTTTGGCCCTATAGTCTTCAAAGGGATCGGAAATATCTATTCTCAGATTCCACAGAAATAAGGCTAGAAAGAGATCCACGAAATACAGATGTAACTCTGTGAGATGAATTAACAGAACACTATGCAGTTTCTCAGAAAGCTTCTTTCCAGATTTCATGTGAGGATATTTCCTTTTTCACCATAGCCATCTAAGGGCTTCCAAATATCACTTTGCCAATTCCAAAAGAACTGTCTTAGCGAAAGGCTTCTTGAGAGGAAAGTTTTACCTCTGTGAGATGATTTCACAGAACACAAAGAAGTTTCTCAGAAAGGTTCTTTCTCTTTGTTTTCGGAGGATATTTCCTTAGGCACTATAGTCTTCCAAGGGATCCGAAATATCTGTTCTCAGATTCCACAGAAATAAGGCTAGCAAAGAGATCCACGAAATACAGTTGTAACTCTGTGAGATGAATTAACAGAACACTAAGCAGTTTCTCAGAAAGCTTCTTTCCAGATTTCATCTGAGGATATTTCCTTTTTCAACATAGCCCTCTATGGGCTTCCAAATACCACTTTGCCAATTCCACAAGAACTGTCTTAGCGAAAGGCTTCTTGAGGGGAAAGCTGTAACTCTGTGAGATGATTTCACAGAACACAAAGAAGTTTCTCAGAAAGCTTCTTTCTCTTTGTTATCGGAGGATATTTCCTTAGGCTCTATAGTCTTCAAAGGGATCCGAAATATCTGTTCTCAGATTCCACAGAAATAAGGCTAGCAAAGAGATCCAGCAAATACAGATGTAACTCTGTGAGATGAATTAACAGAACACTAAGCAGTTTCTCAGAAAGCTTCTTTCCAGATTTCATCTGAGGATATTTCCTTTTTCACCATAGCCCTTTATGGGCTTCCCTATATCACTTTGCCAATTCCACAAGAACTGTCTTAGCGAAAGGCTTCTTGAAGGGAAAGCTGTAACTCTGTGAGATGATTTCACAGAACACAAAGAAGTTTCTCAGGAAGCTTCTTTCTCTTTGTTATCGGAGGATATTTCTTTTGGCCCTATAGTCTTCAAAGGGATCGGAAATACCTGTTCTCAGATTCCACAGAAATAAGGCTAGAAAGAGATCCACGAAATACACATGTAACTCTGTGAGATGAATTAACAGAACACTAGGCAGTTTCTCGGAAAGCTTCTTTACAGATTTCATGTGAGGATATTTCCTTTTTCACCATAGCCCTCTACGGGCATCCAAATATCACTTTGCCAATTCCACAAGAACTGTCCTAGCGAGAGGCTTCTTGAGGGGAAAGCTGTAACTCTGTGGGACGATTTCACAGAACACAAAGAAGTTTCTCAGAAAGCTTCTTTCTCTTTGTTATCGGAGGATATTTCCTTTGGCCCTGTTGTCTTCAAAGGGATCCGAAATATCTGTTCTCAGATTCCACAGAAATAAGGCTACCAAAGAGATCCACGAAATACAGATCTAACTCTGTGAGATGAATTAACAGAACACTCAGCAATTTCTCAGAAGGCTTCTTTCCAGATTTCATCTGAGGATATTTCCTTTTTCACCATAGCCCTCTACGGGCTTCCAAATATCAGTTTGCCAATTCCACAAGAACTGTCTTAGCGAGAGGCTTCTTGAGGGGAAAGCTGTAACTCTGTGAGACGATTTCACAGAACCCAAAGAAGTTTCTCAGAAAGCTTCTTTCTCTTTGTTATCGGAGGATATTTCCTTTGGGCCTATAGTCTTCAAAGTGATCCGAAGTATCTGTTCTCAGATTCCACAGAAATAAGGCTAGCAAAGAGATCCATGAAATACAGATGTAACACTGTGAGATGAATTATCAGACACTCAGCAGTTTCTCAGAAATCTTCTTTCCAGATTTCATCTGAGGATATTTCCTTTTTCACGATAGCCCTCTATGGGCTTCCAAATATCACTTTGCCAATTCCATAAGAACTGTCTTAGCGAAAGGCTTCTTGAGGGGAAAGCTGTAACTCTGTGAGATGATTTCACAGAACACAAAGAAGTTTCTCAGAAAGCTTCTTTCTCTTTGTTATCGGAGGATATTTCCTTTGGCCCTATAGTCTTCAAAGGGATCCGAAATATCTGTTCTCAGATACCACAGAAATAAGGCTAGCAAAGAGATCCACAAAATACAGATGTAACTCTGTGAGAGGAATTAACAGAACAGTAAGCAGTTTTTCAGAAAGCTTCTTTCCAGATTTCATCTGAGGATATTTCCTTTTATACCATAGCCCTCTATGGGCTTCCAAATATCACGTTGCCAATTCCACAAGAACTGTCCTAGCGAGAGACTTCTTGAGGCGAAAGCTGTAACTCTGAGACGATTTCACGGAACACAAAGAAGTTTCTCAGAAAGCTTCTTTCTCTTTGTTATCGGAGGATAATTCCTTAGGCACTATAGTCTTCAAAGGGATCCGAAATATCTGTTCTCAGATTCCAAAGAAATAAGGCTAGCAAAGAGATCCACGAAATACACATGTAACTCTGTGAGATGAATTAACAGAACACTAAGCAGTTTCTCAGAAAGCTTCTT